>NC_057794.1:586119863-586484733 GCF_018294505.1 Triticum aestivum
CGGTGTCCGCCGGCCCGTCCGTCGTCGCCTCTGCCGTCCCGCCGCCGGTGCTCTCTGGCGCGGCTTCGCCGCCAGTGCCATCCGGTGCAGCCCCGCCGCTGTACGGCGCGGCCGCCGCCTATGGCACATCCAGCGTCACCCACATGCAGCCGTCGCCGTACGGCGCGGCCGCCGCCTACGGCATGCCCGGCGTCACCCACATGCAGCCGGCCCCGCCAATGGCCGGCGGCCATGCTTCGCCCGCCCCGTCGATGGCTTCTCCAGGCTGATGTTACCCATTGCCGCCTTACTAGCCGACTGGCACCGGCTACGGCGCCCTCCTTGCGCCGCCGCCCGTCGGCGGTTATGATGCACCCATCCCGGTGCCGCCCTACGGGGGCCTCCCGCCGCCGCCTTCCCTCGGTGGTTATGGCCCGCCCGCCCTGGCGCCGCCCTACGAGGGCCTCCCGCCGCCGCCGGTACCTGTGTCATGGGACCCCACCCTCCTCACCGCCCAGCACTTTGCGTCGTTGCCGAGTAGCTCTGTCGGTGGAGGCGACAGGTACATGGACTCAGGTGCTACTGCGCACATGACAGCTCATCCCGGTAACCTAACCTCCTCCACTCTTGTTCGCACACCCACTCGTATCACCGTCGGCAACGGCTCCTCCGAAGGGATTGGTAGGTGTAGGATTTTGAGTTTCGCATCACATGGAAATTTTTTCCTTCGTATTTCCTCGACCCCCTTTAACAGTATGGTGTTTCCTATGACTCAAGAAAGAGAAAATGAAACTAAGAAAACAAAACTCTTCACGCTTCATGTTCCTCGAATGAATGCCAAGTCTTCAAAGGTCACACCAATTTCTTCACTTTCAAAGTCTTCAGAAAGTCTTTAGAAATTTAAAGTCTTCAGTCAAAGAAATTCATTTTTAGGGGTTGACTTTTTCTGTAAATATCAAACTCCTCATGGACTTATAGACCTGTGTACACTCATAAACACATTAGTCCCTTAACGTATAAGTCTTCAATACACCAAAATCACTAAGGGGCACTAAATGCACTTACAATCTCCCCCTAAGGGGCACATTGGTGATTGATGACAATATAGGTTAAGTTTTCAACGGGGATAAACATATGAAGTGTAAATACTGATATTGAGGAATTTAATTGGAAGATATGGAAGAACTCTCCCTGAAGATGTGCATAGTGAGGAATTTGTTTTTGAAGCATTGCACACTTTGAAGAATAGAATCATGGAGATCTCCCCCTATATCTTGTAATTCATACACGCATTTGACATATCATAATGAAGAATTTGAAATGCACGATGAAATATGGTGACTGATGTAATTCAATATGCGTGCATTAACATATATGAGGAATAAGCATGCAGAAAAACGCATCAAGAGTATCAAAGCACCATCGGGTTTAAGTTTACAACTCGATCCAATAAAGTTTCAGAAGAACGAGAGTTGTAACTTAGCAAAAAACGCCCATATAGACAGACCCGCTTGAGGACTAACTCAAAATTCTCCCCCTTTATCATCGAATGACCAAAAGGATCGAAAATGAGGACTAACTCCCCTGAAGAATATCAAGTTGATGAAGGAGCGCCAGCGTTGTTGGGGTCGTTTGTCGTTGAAGGGCCTGCCGCAGTGCCGTCCAAGTCTTCATACTCGTCGGTATCGTGTGATGAAGAATATGAGCTGGACACCAAAGAAGGAACCTTGACCTTCTTGAATTTCTTCGGTGGAGGTGCAGGCCAGTCAAAATCTTCCTTGAGACCCATTTTCTTCAGATCTTCCTCACTATAGACATGGGACAGAATAGCCGAGGTGCGACCGAAAACCTCATGGATGTAGTAGTGGTTTTTCTTCACTGCATTGTGTGTAGCAGTCATGTTGTGAAGAAAAGAATCAAACTAACACTTAACCCATTTATGGTTTCGATCCACCTTCTGGTGAAGACTAAGCAAAAGCTCACAGTCAGTCATCGCACGAGGAGAAGTGGCTTGAGGAGTAGACTTGGGTGCATTGGCAGCAGAGTCATGTGTGGCAGAGTCATCATTGGTGGAACAAGATGCAGCTTTGCGAAACTGACCATCTAATGGACGAATACCTTCATCAATGACAGCAGGAGCCTTGCCTTTTTTATCAGTTGAATTAAAAGTCTGCTTGAGGACTTCAATCGGGGGCAAGTAGCTGAGGTGATTCTGAAAATCAGCCTTGAAGTTGAGTGAAGACCTTGTCCTGAGGAATCTCATAATCCAAGGTGCATAAGGCTTCAGCTCAAACGGAGAAAGTGCAACATTTGCTAGAGTCCTCATGAAGAAATCGTGATAGTTGATAGGAATGCTATGAATGATATTGAATAGCAGATTCTTCATGATCCCAACTATTTCCTCATCAGATGAGTCATGGCCTTTGATGGGACTCATTGTCCTCGTCAGAATGCGATAGACGGTTCTGGGCACATAGAGTAAATCCTTCACGAGGAATTTGGTCCTTGGGGCTTGACCGGGCTTCAAAGGCTTCATTAACACTTGCATGTAATGAGCTGTGAGTTCTGGTTCATGATACAGGCAACAAGCTCCTTCACTGGGTGGACTGATGGGCAGGGCGTGAAGCAATTCAGAGGCCAGTGCCTTATAGTGAGTATTGTCGGTCATCCAGTCCAAGACCCAGGTGTTGATATCTTCAGGATCACCTGTGATATGCAATGTAGCGTAGAACTGAAGAATAAGCTCTTCATTCCAATCAACAATGTCAGAGCAAAAGTTGAGGAGGCCTGCATCATGAAGAACACTGAGCACAGGAGAGAAGCAAGGTAATGATTCCATGTCCACGTGAGGAATATGCTCATGGTAGAAGATTTTGTCTTTGTTGAAAAGCAGTGAAGAATATAAGTTGGCCTGGCTTGCAGTCCAGAAACACTTCCTCCTTAGACGAGCAGAGTCATAAGGACTGTAATTGGTGAAGAACACGTTCTCGCTGAAGAAATCATCAGCCTTGAATTTCTGCTTCTTTGAGAATGGATCCTTTGGCTTGGGGTGAGGAGTGTCAGTCAATTGCATCACAACCTCCGGGATCTCGATCTCAGGTTCCACAGGCTGAGGAATTTCAGGTGCTACTTCAGTGGCAGCATGGGACTGCAATTCTTCATTTGCATTTTCATCAGCACTAGTGGCTGGAATTTCTTCATGGACAGACGGTGTGGCATGTGGTTCATCAGATCCCATTCGTACAGTAGTTACTGGGGACTGGGCAATTTGTTGCAATGGTGTGAAGAGTGGAGAGTTGGGGTGCTGACTTTCCCAAAATTTATCACTTAGCACGGGTGTGGTACAGCCAATGTCCATATCTTCATCTTCCATTTCTTCAACGCCGGCCTCTTCAACAGTAAACTGAGGCATATGCGAGGAGACAACCGGTGTTGAAGGGATTGTATCCACTTCAATTTCTTCATCCATCTGCTCTGACGAAGCAGCAGAGGGATTCTCTTCATCAAATTCACTTGGAATCACATATTCTTCATCAAAAGGAACAAGGTCCTTTGATGGCATGGTTGAGATAGGAACAACATCAATTGGATTTGCAAACGAGCTAGTCAGTGGCTTCATCTTCTTCTAAGCTGAAGAATCTGATGCAACTGATGCCTTCCTTTTCTTCACCGATGCACGCTCTGCAGCCTTAGTTTTCTTCACATCTGATGCAGATGGAAGGATTGGAGTTGGTGTAGGCGCAGGAGCAGAGGAATTGGGTTGAATTTCTTCAGGCGCAACTGATGCAGTTGCCCTGACTTCTTCATTTTCTTCAGGCGCACCACCAGTGGATGCCCTGGCAATTTCTTTAGTGGCTGGAATGCAGTCATCAGCCCTGGAACTCATATTTTCTTCAGCAGCCTGATTGTCATCAGTGGTGCTGGCATTTTCTTCAGTCGGCTGAGCAGATGCTTCAGCCTGAGGAATTTCCTGTTGCGTTGGGGCTGCAACATTTGAGGTGAAGTTTTTAGTCAATTTCACAAACCTGACTTTGGCTCCAAGCCAGTCAGCGCGGTATGCGTCAAATTCATCATTGAGTTTCTTGATCTCAAATTGAATTGTGACAAGTTCTTTAGTTGTCATAGAGACAACGTTCTTCTTCAGGAAGCGCTCCTTTTTGTACTGCGCTTTCTTGATCTGCCTGGCCTTCTCAAACTTCCATTTTTCTTCCTGTATGAAGTGAGTCAACATATGACTTTGGCCAGGAGTCAGCTTGAAGTCAGGCATGGGAGTGTTGGGGTCCTTGTGCCAAACATCAATGTATTCGAGGATCAACTTTGGATCCAAAAGTAGAGGCACACTTGTGCCCTTGGCTCTAGCGGCCCTGACTTGCCTGTCTCTGATGATTTCTGCTAATTCTTCATCATCAGCCTCATCATCATCAGAGGGCACTTGGAAAGCAACTTTATTCTTGTGAGGACTTGGTCGAGGACCTCATCTAGTAGTGGTCTTCTTCTTCAGAAGAGTGGGAGCAGCTGAGGAACTTGCAGAGGCTCCTGAGGCAATATATATGCATGTGGTCCTTTGGCACGTGGCGAGATGCACAGGTGTTGAGGATTTGGTGGGAGCAGCTGAAGACTTTCGCAAAGGAGCTGAAGATTTTGTAGGAGCAGGAACAGCGTGAGGAATTGGCCGTGAGGGCTTTGAGGAATCTGGCCGTGAGGGCTTTGAGGAATCTGGCCGTGAGGGCATAGCTGATGAAGCACTAGGCTTGTGAGCAGGCTTCTTTGGCATGGCCTTCTTCGGCTTTACAGAGGCCTCAACAACAGCAGCGGCAGCAGAGTCTTCGTTGAATTTCCTCACTGCATCTTTTTCTTGTTTGGCCAACTTGGCCTGGCGCTTGGCCCATTCATCAGGATAATCCTCACCACACTTGAGGTTGGTGGGATCAGCTATTTGACCATGTGGCAAGGGAGGTCTTGGGCATGGAGGATTTAGTGCAAATTTCTTCGTGTATTTGGAAGTAACATACATGTACTCCCTCCATTCCCTTGCCCATCTCCTCTCTATCTTTTGAATGCGCACCTTCGCTGATTTTTATCTTCCTCAGGGAGTGTGCAGTAGCCAGCATAGATGTCCTCAGGGATTTCAAAGGCAGTGTTGACCTCAGGCCTCTTTCCTCCTTTCTGTGGCTTCTTTCCATCAGCCATTTTGTTCAGTTGAGGAATTTGAACAATTGAATTCTCTGAAGAAGTATGCAACTTTTCTTTGAGGAACGCTGCAAATGAGTTAAGTTGATTCAGCAGCGGACATGAGTACCTGTGAACAGTGTATAGTTGCGAGGAATTTGGAGAAGTCATATGCGTTCTCAGAAGATTTTTCAAAAAGAACAAGTTTGAGGAATTTGACCAGACGAGTCTTGAAGAATTTCACTAAGCGTACTTAGTCTTAGGTTCCAGAGTTGTACAGATCAGAAATCCACACAATTGAGGAATCTTGAAGAGAAATTATAGCTTAGAGAAATGAGTCAAGATCAGATGACATGTGAGGTGTTTAGTGTGTGAAGAATTTGAAGAATAAACACCTTTGGAGATTTTGTAGAGATCATTTGAATCAAAGAGGGCAGTAAAAGTAACTTTTAATTACCTTGGATGAAGAACACGACGAACTGGAATGTGGAGATGTGAAGTTCGTTAGTGCAGATCTTTCACGCCCTAACTTGGCGGAGGAAGACGGCTATGGCGGCGGCGGAGTGAAGATTTCCGCGGCCGGCACGAGTACGACGGCCACGAGGTCGAGGCTGTCACACCCTAGCTAGTTCAAGCATTAGAGTGTGCATCATGTTTAAATTTCTCTTAAATTTGAAATGGGGAAAGCAGAAACCCCCAACACCCCCTGGAAACAACTAGGGTTTACTAAAATTATTTTCAATGAACCTGAAATGCCCTTCTAAAAAGTTCACCCTCCTTGTCTTGGGTTAAAACCTCTGGCAAAATTGGTGCACAATTTTCTAGGTCAATAGAAGGTCATTGAATTAAATCATAAGTATTTGAATTTGGGCATTAAATGCTATAAAATAATTTAAATGCTCAAATAAGCCTGGAAATAAATGTTTGCTGTTGGAAATAATCTAAACAGAGCCCACAATTATTTTCAGGATTTTTGGAAACGTTTTAGTATTTTATTTAAAGCCCAACAGTTGCAGTTAATTAGAAAAACAGAAACAAATAAAAGAGAGAGAGAGAGAGAGAGAGAGAGGGAAGCCCACCCGGGCCTTACCTGTGCTGGCCCAGCCACCTGGCTCGGCCCAGCCTACTGGCTCTGCCAGTCGTCGTCCTCCTCGCGCCAGAAGGACGCGGAGCGCGTGGCCGGCGCCCGCGGCCACACGTCGGCCACCTCCTGCTTCCGCCGACGCCTGGAGACGCCTAGGGGTGCCACGCGACCCCCACGTCCCCCTCTCATCCTCGCTCACTCTCCCCTCGTCTCCCTCACCCTCTCCCGCACCATGGCCGACGAGCTTGTCGCCGTCTCACCGCCGTAGTCGCGCTCTCCGTCACCCCCTCGCCTCTCTCACCTGTCCAGAAGCTCCGCCGCGACGCCCTCGCCCTCCCCACCGAGCCACGCATCGCCTGAGGCCCTACATCACCGCCATCGGATCGTCTTCAACCTCGGTACCCGCCGGACGCCGTTCATTGATTCGCCTCGCTTCGGTCGCCCCCGAGCCACTGAGCTGCTCATCGACCTCCCTGTGACCTCCGCCGCCTTTCCCCTCTTCTTTCCCACGCGTTTGCACCCTCTAGGCCATAGTTCCACCATGGCCGAAGCTCGTCTCTGCTCGAGCTCATCGCCGGCGTCGCTCCGGCGACCATTTGGTCCTCCCGTGCTATGCAACGTGCTTGCCGCATTGCGTAGTGCCTCGCTAGCGCTTCAGTTTCCGTGTTTGCACGCTGTAGCCCACTCCCCGCACATGGCCGAACTCCGGCCGCCGCCTTGGAGCTCGTCGTCGTCGTCTCCGGCCACCGTAGGCCCGGCCTCCACCACCACTAGATGCGCGACTGCAAGAGCTCTTCAACGAGCCCAAGAACGGCCTCGTCCGTGCCCTGTGGGCGTTTTCCGAGCTGCGCCACCGTCTCGGGCCTTGCAGGCGTCGAGTCGCCGGCGAGTTTGACCCAGTTTGACTCCTGGGTGGGCCCAGGTAGAGCCCCCCTGAGTCTATGACAGGTGGGGCCGGTCTGCTAACTAATTTAGGATTAGTTTTAATTAATTTTAATTAAATCAGTCACTAACATGTGGGCCAGGCCCCACTGTCAGCTCATTAGTGTTAATCTAATCCTGTTAATTAGCTGAGAGGCTGACAGAAGGGACCCACCAGTCAGGTTTGACCTGGGCTGGCGCCTTTGACCTGCTGAGGTCAGCCTGATGCAATGCTGACGCAGTAATGCATTTTCTGGATTTATTTTTATTCAGGAATTTCCAGAAAATAGTTAAAACTTCTAAAAATCATAGAAAATCAACCATAGCTCCAAATGCAAAGATTTATATATGAAAAATGATCAGAAAAATTCAATCTATCCATCTGTAATGGTTTCATGCATGAAAAAACAAGTTTACCTTGCTGTTTAAGCAGAATAAGGAAATGCACTATTAAGGCCATGTTTAATGAGCTAATATTTGAATCTTTGATTCAAATGAGTTCATTCCTTTCTGTTATAGCTTGCATTAGGCCAAGACACATTCATATTGCCATGTCATAGCATGCATCATATTGTTGCATATCGTCATGTGTTGATTGTGTTCCGATGTGTTCTTCGTGGTAGGTTCTGCCTCCAAGGATATTCACGAGTATCCAACTCAAGGGCAGTATCCCACTACCACTCCATCAGGCAAGCAACCATTGATCATTCCGATACAAACCCATGTTCTCGCTTCTGCTCTTGTTTACTGCATTAAGACAACGCGATTCAAATTGCTGTGTGCTGCGGTAGTTGAACCCTTATCCTCTGCATGACCTATCATTTCCACAATAACTAGATGAAACCCACTAGCATGTGTAGGAGTTGATTGAGCCATGTATGTGATTCCTACCTTGCTATGCCTGCTATGCTTAGAGTTGTGTCAGGTCTGGTTCATCTGGGTGATGGGCCAGAGTGAAATGATTATGCCGGTAATGTGAGGGATGTGTTGAACATGTTTTGGTAAAGGTATCAATGAGAGGCCATGTAGGAGTACATGGTGGGTTGTTTCATTGAGGCCGTCCCTAAGAACTGAGATCTGTATGTGTGATTTAAGATTCAGCTACTACCATGCATTGGGATCCTTTATTGACCCTCTCGGCTTCTTAACCACCCTAGTACTCTGTCCAGGAGTTGCAAATAGTTTCTGGTGTTTGTAGGTTATGTGTTGGCGGCCGTGCGTAGCGTTGACCCTAGGGGTGGGCTATGTTGCGGTAGATACACCGTGGCACGGTGTACCGAGTCACCTGTTTGGTGTCTCGGGATCCCTATTCACATCGTTCGGGGCCGTATGTGGAAACCTCGGCCGGACTCCCTGCGGATGGAACCTGGATAGGCGATAAACCTGGACTAGAGACTTAAGTGTTTAGGTAGGACGTGGCCGACACCCTCGTTGGGCTTCCGCTTGAAGGTTGCCGAGTACATGTCGTGTAAACGGCGATAAGTGGTGAAAGCGTGTATGAAGAAGTACACCCCTGCAGGGTATAAAACTATTCGAATAGCCGTGTCCGCGGTAAAGGACTACTTGGTTGCCTATACAGTTCATAGACAAGTTAATGGGTACTAATAAAAGACTCAAGATAAGTGTGAGTACCAAGGATGGCCCTCTCGTAGGATGACGAGGGAGGATCCCCGGTGGAGTATTGTGTTGGTGAGTAGTGGACTCGTGTGCGAAAACTATTTTACTGGTGAAGTTCCGTAGGATAGCTTAGCCAAGAGTCAAAGCTGGCTTGCTGCATTAACCCCACCACCTTCTTGAGAATAAGCATGTATAGTAGGTTCTGATGTAAGACTTGCTGAGTACCTTTGTACTCATGTTTGCTTAATTACTGTTTTCAGATGACAACACCGCCCCCTCCGATGGGTTCTACATAGACCTTGACGTCGACGAGTGACTAGCCACCCAGGTGGTGATCCTGGCCATGGAGGGCCCTATGTAGATAGACAGGCTTTGAGAAGCCTTCTTTCTTTCTAGAGTTTGTACTCAGACTAGTTGCTTCCGCATGTGCTTGTATGTTTGTATGACTTGAGTGTCGGGTCATGTGACCCCTATCTGTATGAACATGTTATGTATGGCTCCCTGGAGCCTTTAAATAAAGTACTTGAGTTGTAGAGTTTTGTTGTGATGCCATGTTGTATGTACTCATATCGGGCATATTGTGTGTATGATTGAAATGCTTGGTATGAGTGGGATCCGACAATCTAGTTGTTTATCCTTGGCAGCCTTTCTTATGGGGAAATGTAGTCTAGTGTTCCTCGAGCCATAGTAGTCCGCTACAGCCCGGTTCACCGGAGTCCTGCTAGCCTAGCACTACTGTTCAGGACACTTGACTGGCCGGCATGTGTTTCACTTCGTTCCTATGTCTGTCCCTTCGGGGAAATGTCACGCTGTGACTTCCGGAGTCCTGCCTAGCCTGCTACAGCCCGGGTTCCCCGGAGTCCTGTTAGCCCAGTGCTACAGCCCGGAATCAATCGCTGATGACCGACATGCTCGATGTGATTCATGTATGCATGTCTCCATAGGTCTGTGCCGCTTTGGGTTCATGACTAGCCATGTCGGCCCGGGTTCTCTGTCATATGGATGCTAGCGACACTATCATATACGTGAGCCAAAAGGCGCAAACGATCCCGGGCCATGGTAAGGCGACACCCATGGGATACCGTGCGTGAGGCCGCAAAGTGATATGAGGTGTTACCGGCTAGATCGATGTGACTTGGAATCGGGGTCCTGATAGCGTTGGCATCAGAGCTGGACTGCCTGTAGGTTCGTTGAGCCAAATTGGTCGATGTCGAGTCTAGAAATGCTTTAGTTATATGTAGGGGAATTGATTGTGGGAGGGAACGTAAGGCTCTTTTACTCCTTTACCCTATGCCTCTGATCTGAGTCATTCTCTTCTCATTCAACGTGGGTTAAGGACTAGGCTCTCTCCTTCTATCAGGTTCACGTGTTACTAATCCGTAGTAACTTATAGGATTGATGCTACAAGCCCCAGTTCAGTTTCTACTATTTTAGTATGTTGCTAATTGGATCAGAATCTTGATATGATGTTGTTGAGTGGTATTGCGAACTGTTGTGGATGTCTCAAATCATTTTCTGAGCATTTACAGTTGTTATGCTATCCAATTTTCCCTAGAAATTCTGATGTCTTTGCATTGTGGTTGTGCTTTCAGATGGCCAACCGTGTTCAAAACCAAGTGGTTCGCCTGACCCGGTGCCTCGACGTGCCCGGTCATACTGCTATGTTAGTCCGGGTAATGATCGAGACGGGCTACCGTTGGTATCCCGAATACACCGTCGAAGAGCAGTTCCGCGACTTTAATCAAAGCCAATATCTCTGCACCGTCAGGATATTTCCTTCTTATCCTGGATCTACCGAGCCCCTTCACTGTTCCTATGGACTCGGGGTTACTGTTGAGATGGCTGTGCAGGATGCTGCCTATTCCATGATGACCATCTTGCGAGTCCGGACTGGCCTGCTTCGGAACACCGACTTCCGTTACATGCCAGCTTCACTTCCGGGAGCGCAAGGGTATCTTCAGGCTATCTATGCTGACTCCACTCAGGAGGACTCATTAACTCGTACCACTGCCGAGATGCTCGAAGATAAGGACCGAGAGAATCGGGCCTTGAGGCTGGAGCTTTTCAATACACGTGCTGATCATTGGGCCACATTGACTCGGTTTGCACCTGCGGTGCAAGCTGGATGTATGGATACAAGGGATCTGTATCCTGTGAGATCAGCTCTGCCAGACATGGTGGATTGGCGTGATGTGGGAGGCATCACCCCACCCCGTGGTCCTCGCAGGCCACCGTTTGTTGGTCCAAGACCTCATACTAGCCCCTATGGTCCACGGGCTCCTCAGGACCGTCTGTTTCCGGATGGTCATGTTGATCTTCCAGGCTATGGAGGTGACTTCTATGAGGACTACTACGGAGTTGTCTGAGTTAGTAGTAGTACCACTAGTATTGTAGTAGTTGTATCTCCATTGTCCTACGAGACTTGTGAAATATGACTTTGTGTGTAATCAAATCCGGAGGTGTAGACAAATACTGTATAGGAGCTTGGAATGCCTCCGATGAGATGTAACGTCTTTCATCATAGTTGTACTGTAGCCTGGGCTTGTACTAAACTATGTATGATGTGTATGACCGTTGGTATATATATGGCAGTTTTATATTACCATGACATACGGATGAACATCTCTGCATTCCGCGTTATCCATTACATTTTGCACTCCTTGCTAAGTTTGAGCCATCCTTATCTAAACCATTGTCTTGTTTTCTCCTAGGATGGTCAACACCCGCAGCAACCCTGCTGCCTCGGAGCAGGGGGAAGCCAGTGCAGCTAGAGGTGAAAATCTGCCTCACCCGCCTTCTCTGGCCGAAGTAATGCTGGAGGTGGAAAGAAACAAGCGTGAGACTAACCGCCTGCTAGAGCGGATTGAGCAGAACACTGCACGCCACCCATGAAATGACTTGGTGTCAATCAATGACTTTATCAAGTTGTACCCACCAAAGTTTAACCATTCCGTCGAACCCCTTGACGCGGATGACTGGCTTCGCAGCATCACTCACAAGCTACGTTCTGCCAACGTAGCCGAAGCCGACAAGGTTACCTATGCTGCCTATCACCTCGAAGGCCCTGCTAGCCTTTGGTGGGAAAACTTCGAAGCTATGCGCCCGGTCGGCAAAGTTACTACTTGGGCTGAGTTCAGTGAGGCTTTCCGCGAGCATCACATTCCGGAAGGTCTCATGGATCGCAAGAGGGAGGAGTTCTGCAACTTCACCCAAGGAAGACTGACTGTGGATGCTTATAGTCGTGAATTTGGAAATCTGGCACGCTATGCTCCCAAAGAGGTATCTACTGATGCTAAGAAGCAAGCAAGATTCCGCAAGGGACTTAGCCCTGAGCTTCGCCGCGATCTTCGTTTGCACGAGTGCACCTCCTTTCAGAAGTTGGTCAATAAAGCCATTAGTGCTGAGACAGGCCAGACTAATTATGACGCTTCACGCAAGCACTCCCGTGACTTTGGCTCTTCATCCGGCTCTGGAGCTTAGAAGCGCCGGGTGTGGATCCCAAGCATGGCACTGCCACCCAGGTTCATCCCGAGGCCATCCTTTGAGGCGCCTCGTCCCAACCAGCAATTTGCACCGCCCAAGCCCTATGGTGGCCCCGCTGCTAATGCTGCTCCACGCCCCAATGTGGTGACATGCTTTAAGTGTGGAGAGCCGGGTCACTATAGCTGAGAGTGTCCCCAGAACAACAACCCCAATCAAACTGGAAAGTCCGTTGGCCGTGGTAAGCCCGTGGGAAAAACATTCTACGCCAAGCCGGCCACCACTGCACGTGGCCATGTCAACTATGTTTCAGCCGAGGAGGCTCATGAGGATCCCAACGTCGTCCTTGGTACACTCCTTGTTAACTGCCATCCGGCATCTGTTCTTTTCAATACTGGAGCATCTCATTCATTCATATCCGAGAGCTATGCTCGATTGCATAACACGACATTCTGTGACATGCCCACTTCCATGGTAATTCAAACTCCGGGTTCCAAATGGCAAACTTCTAGAGTAAGTCATGGGAACGAAATTCTTGTCGATAGACTTGTCTTCCTTGCATCCTTGATAGCTCTCAAGTCCACGGACATAAACATCATCTTGGGTATGGACCGGATGTCAGCTCATTACGCTAAGATTGATTGTGCCACTAGAACCGTTCAGCTTACTCACCCATCGGGCAAGACAGTCAATGTCTTAACTCGAGTGGCAAAGCGCCAGCTTTACTCCCTAAATGCCAACCCCCTTCCAGACCTTGAGGATGTTCCGATAGTCCGAGACTTTCCGGATGTCTTTTCAGAAGAACTTCCAGGTGTTCCACCTAACAGGGATGTCGTGTTTGTGATAGACCTTGTTCCAGGAACCGTGCCAATTTCTAGAAGACCCTACAAGATGGCACCCTTAGAACTAGCCGAGCTTAAGAACCAACTCGATGAGTCCTTGAAAAAGGGTTTCATCCGTCCTAGTTCCTCTCCTTGGGCTTGCCCCGTCCTCTTCGTCAAGAAGAAGGATGGAACGGATCGAATGGTTGTGGACTACCGCCCTATCAACCTGGTCACCATCAAGAACAAATACCCGCTTCCTAGGATTAACGATCTGTATGATCAGCTCGCTGGATCCTCAGTCTTTTCCAAGATGGATTTGAGGTTGGGCTACCATCAAATCAAAATCAGAAATGGGGACATTCCCAAAACGGCCTTTGTTACTCGTTATGGCCAATACGAGTACACTGTCATGTCCTTCGGTTTAACCAATGCCCCAGCTACCTTCTCTCGGTTAATGAACTCGGTTTTCATGGAGTACTTGGATAAATTCGTCGTGGTATACCTCGATGACATACTCATCTACTCCAAGAATGAACAGGAACGTGCCGAACATCTAAGGCTGGTATTGATGAAACTTCGAGAGCATCGCCTTTATGCCAAATTCTCCAAGTGTGAATTTTGGTTGCCAGAAGTGACCTATCTAGGCCATGTAATCTCTGGCAAGGGTATTGCTGTCAATCCCGAGCGAGTTCAAGCCGTCCTTGATTGGACTCCACCTGAGACGGTCAAGCAAGTTCGGAGTTTCCTTGGCTTAGCGAGCTATTGCCGCCGCTTCGTCGAGAATTTCTCCAAGGTTGCTAAACCTCTAACTGAACTCCTCAAGAAAGATAAAAAGTTCGAGTGGACTCCACAGTGCGAGTTCAGCTTTCAGGAACTGAAAAGATGCCTAACATCTGCTCCCGTACTGGTACCACCAGATTTCTCCAAGGACTTTATTATATATTGCGACGCCTCGCGACAAGGACTAGGTTGCATACTCATGCAGGATCGTCAGGTAATTGCCTATGCTTCACGGCAATTACACCCACATGAGGAAAATTATCCCACACATGATCTAGAGCTTGCAGCTGTAGTCCATGCACTTAAAACCTCACGACATTACCTCCTCGGTAATCGTTGCGAGATCTTCACCGATCACCAAAGTTTGAAATATATCTTCACCCAACCAAACTTGAATCTTAGGAAAAGACGTTGGGTTGAGTTGATCTCGGATTACGACTTAGGAATAACTTACACCCCGGGCAAAGCCAATGTCATGGCTGATGCACTAAGCCGTAAATCCTATTGTAACAACCTGATGTTACAACAGAGTCAACCACCTCTCCATGAGGAATTCCGTAAGCTTAACCTTCACATTGTTCCTCGAGGATTCCTATCCACCCTGGTGGCGAAACCTACCCTTATGGATCAAATCATAACCGCCCAACGGTATGATAAGGGCATATCCCGGATTAAGGAAAACATCGCTAGCGGAGTTGCTAAATGTTTCTCCATGGATGAGCGAGGTGCTGTCTTCTTCGAGAACCGTTTGGTGGTTCCCAAGAAACAACATCTGTGCCAGTTGATCCTTAAGGAAGCTCATGAATCCCCTCTCACCATTCATCCCGGTAGTACTAAAATGTATCAAGACCTACGCCAGAGGTTTTGGTGGACTAGGATGAAGAGAGAAATGGCTCAATACATTGCTAATTGCGATGTTTGTCGTCGTGTTAAAGCAGAGCATCAACAGCCTGCTGGCACTCTTCAACCTTTGGCTATTCCCGAATGGAAATGGGATAAAATCAGTATGGATTTCATCACTGGATTTCCCAGGACCAAGAGAGGGAATAATGCCATCTTCGTCGTGATCGACCATCTTTCCAAAGTAGCCCACTTTCTACCTGTTCGTGAGAGTATCACCGCTAGCCAGCTAGCCGATTTATACATCTCCCGAATAGTGTCTCTTCATGGTGTTCCATTGGAAATTAACTCAGACCGTGGGAGTCTCTTCACCTCTCGATTTTGGGAAAGTTTCCAAAATACTATGCGAACTCGTCTCTCTTTTAGTACTGCCTTCCATCCTCAATCAAGTGGTCAAGTAGAGCGAGTCAATCAAATTCTGAAAGATATGCTCCGAGCTTCTGTCATCTCGTTCGGAATGAGTTGGGAGAAATGCCTTCCATTCGCGGAGTTTGCTTATAACAATAGTTATCAAGCCAGCTTGGGCAAGGCTCCTTTCGAAGTTCTCTATGGACGAATATGTCGAACGCCTCTTAACTGGTCAGAAACCGGGGAAAGACAACTCTTTGGCCCGGATATGATTCAGGAAGCAGAAGAGCAGGTTCGCGCTATTCGTGAGAAATTGAAAACAGCCCAATCTCGTCAAAAGAGTCAATATGATCGTAAACATAAGCCTATGACTTATGAAGTCGACGAGAAGGCTTACCTTCGGGTTACTCCGTTAAAGGGAACCCATCGTTTCGGTATCAAAGGCAAATTGGCCCCTCGTTACCTTGGACCCTTTCGCATTCTTGCCAAACGAGGAGAAGTTGCCTACCAATTGGAACTACCTCCGCATCTTTCCAGAGTTCACAATGTCTTCCACGTTTCACAACTCCGGCGTTGCTTCGCGGATCCTATCCATGGAGTGGACCACGAAACGCTTGATCTACAAGATAACCTCTCCTATCGGGAATATCCCGTTTGTATCCTTGATCAGGCCGAGCGTACCACTCGACGTCAGAATATCAAGTTTCTCAAGGTTCAATGGTCACACCATTCCGAGAAAGAAGCCACTTGGGAAAGGGAGGATCGTCTTCGACTTGAGTACCCCACCTTCTTCCCGGAGGATCCTAAATCTCGGGACGAGATTCTTTTGAGTGGGGGTGAGTTGTCACACCCTAGCTAGTTCAAGCATTAGAGTGTGCATCATGTTTAAATTTCTCTTAAATTTGAAATGGGGAAAGCAGAAACCCCCAACACCCCCCTGGAAACAACTAGGGTTTACTAAAATTATTTTCAATGAACCTGAAATGCCCTTCTAAAAAGTTCACCCTCCTTGTCTTGGGTAAAAACCTCTAGCAAAATTGGTGCATAATTTTCTAGGTCAACAGAAGGTCATTGAATTAAATCATAAGTATTTGAATTTGGGCATTTAAATGCTATAAAATAATTTAAATGCTCAAATAATCCTGGAAATAAATGTTTGCTGTTGGAAATAATCTAAACAGAGCCCACAATTATATTCAGGATTTTTGGAAATGTTTTAGTATTTTATTTAAAGCCCAACAGTTGCAGTTAATTAGAAAAACAGAAACAAATAAAAAGAGAGAGAGAGAGAGGGAAGCCCACCCGGTCCTTACCTGTGCTGGCCCAGCCACCTGGCTCGGCCCAGCCTACTGGCTCTGCCAGTCGTCGTCCTCCTCACGCCAGAAGGACGCGGAGCGCGTGGCCGGCGCCCGCGGCCACACGCCGGCCACCTCCTGCTTCCGCCGACGCCTGGAGATGCCTAGGGGTGCCACGCGACCCCCACGTCCTCCTCTCATCCTCGCTCACTCTCCCCTCGTCTCCCTCACCCTCTCCCGCACCATGGCCGACGAGCTTGTCGCCGTCTCACCGCTGTAGTCGCGCTCTCCGTCACCCCCTCGCCTCTCTGACCTGTCCAGAAGCTCTGCCGCGATGCCCTCGCCCTCCCCACCGGGCCACGCATCGCCGGAGGCCCTGCATCGCCGCCATCAGATCGTCTTCAACCTCGGTACCCGTCGGACGCCGTTCATCGATTCGCCTCGCTCCGGTCGCCCCCAAGCCACTGAGCTGCTCATCGACCTCCCTGTGAGCTCCGCCACCTTTCCCCTCTTCTTTCCCACGCGTTTGCACCCTCTAGGCCATAGTTCCACCATGGCCGAAGCTCGTCTCCGCTTGAGCTCGTCGCCGGCGTCGCTCCGGCGACCATTTGGTCCTCCCGTGCTATGCAACGTGCTTGCCGCATCGTGTAGTGCCTCGCTAGCGCTTCAGTTTCCGTGTTTGCACGCCGCAGCCCACTCCCCGCACATGGCCGAACTCCGGCCGCCGCCTTGGAGCTCGTCGTCGTCGTCTCCGGCCACCGTAGGCCCGGCCTCCACCACCACTAGATGCGCGACTGCAAGAGCTCTTCAACGAGCCCAAGAACGGCCTCGTCCGTGCCCTGTGGGCGTTTTCCGAGCTGCGCCACCGTCTCGGGCCTTGCAGGCGTCGAGTCGCCGGCGAGTTTGACCCAGTTTGACTCCTGGGTGGGCCCAGGTAGAGCCCCCCTGAGTCTATGACAGGTGGGGCCGGTCTGCTAACTAATTTAGGATTAGTTTTAATTAATTTTAATTAAATCAGTCACTAACATGTGGGCCAGGCCCCACTGTCAGCTCATTAGTGTTAATCTAATCCTGTTAATTAGCTGAGAGGCTGACAGAAGGGGCCCACCAGTCAGGTTTGACCTGGGCTGGCGCCTTTGACCTGCTGAGGTCAGCATGACGCAATGCTGACGCAGTAATGCATTTTCTGGATTTATTTTTATTCAGGAATTTCCAGAAAATAGTTAAAACTTCTAAAAATCATAGAAAATCAACCATAGCTCCAAATGCAAAGATTTATATATGAAAAATGATCAGAAAAATTCAATCTATCCATCTGTAATGGTTTCATGCATGACAAAACAAGTTTACCTTGCTGTTTAAGTAGAATAAGGAAATGCACTATTAAGGCCATGTTTAATGAGCTAATATTTGAATCTTTGATTCAAATGAGTTCATTCCTTTCTGTTATAGCTTGCATTAGGCCAAGACACATTCATATTGCCATGTCATAGCATGCATCATATTGTTGCATATCGTCATGTGTTGATTGTGTTCCGATGTGTTCTTCGTGGTAGGTTCTGCCTCCGAGGATATTCACGAGTATCCAACTGAAGGGCAGTATCCCACTACCACTCCATCAGGCAAGCAACCATTGATCATTCCGATACAAACCCATGTTCTCGCTTCTGCTCTTGTTTACTGCATTAAGACAACGCGATTCAAACTGCTGTGTGGTACGGTAGTTGAACCCTTATCCTCTGCATGACCTGTCATTGCCACAGTAACTAGATGAAACCCACTAGCATGTGTAGGAGTTGATTGAGCCATGTATGTGATTCCTACCTTGCTATTCCTGCTATGCTTAGAGTTGTGTCAGGTCTGGTTCATCTAGGTGATGGGCCAGATTGAAATGCTTATGCCGGTAATGTGAGGGATGTGTTGAACATGTTTTGGTAAAGGTATCGATGAGAGGCCATGTAGGAGTACATGGTGGGTTGTTTCATTGAGGCCGTCCCTAAGAACTGAGATCTGTATGTGTGATTTAAGATTCAGCTACTACCATGCATTGGGATCCTTAATTGACCCTCTCGGCTTCTTAACCACCCTAGTACTCTGTCCAGGAGTTGCAAATAGTTTCTGGTATTTGTAGGTTATGTGTTGGCGGCCGTGCGTAGCGCTGACCCTAGGGGTGGGCTATGTTGCGGTAGATACACCGTGGCACGATGTACCGAGTCACCCGTTTGGTGTCTCGGGATCCCTGTTCACATCGTTCGGGGCCGTATGTGGAAACCTCGGCCGGACTCCCTGCGGATGGAACCTGGATAGGCGATAAACCTGGACTAGAGACTTGTGTTTAGGTAGACCGTGGCCGACACCCTCGTCGGGCTTCCGCTTGAAGGTTGTCGAGTACATGTCGTGTAAACGGCGGTAAGTGGTGAAAGCGTGTATGAAGAAGTACACCCCTGCAGGGTATAAAACTATTCGAATAGCCGCGTCCGCGGTAAAGGACTACTTGGTTGCCTATACAGTTCATAGACAAGTTAATGGGTACTAATAAAAGACTCAAGATAAGTGTGAGTACCGAGGATGGCCCTCTCGTAGGATGACGAGGGAGGATCCCCGGTGGAGTATTGTGTTGGTGAGTAGTGGACTCATGTGCGAAAACTATTTTACTGGTGAAGTTCCGTAGGATAGCTTAGCCAAGAGTCAAAGCTGGTTTGCTGCATTAACCCCACCACCTTCTTGAGAATAAGCATGTATAGTAGGTTCTGATGTAAGACTTGCTGAGTACCTTTGTACTCATGTTTGCTTAATTACTGTTTTCAGACGACAACACCGCCCCCTCCGATGGGTTCTACGTAGACCTTGACGTCGACGAGTGACTAGCCACCCAGGTGGTGATCCTGGCCATGGAGGGCCCTATGTAGATAGACAGGCTTCGAGAAGCCTTCTTTCTTTCTAGAGTCTGTACTCAGACTAGTTGCTTCCGCATGTGCTTGTATGTTTGTATGACTTGAGTATCGGGTCATGTGACCCCTGTCTGTATGAACATGTTATGTATGGCTCCCTAGAGCCTTTAAATAAAGTACTTGAGTTGTAGAGTTTTGTTGTGATGCCATGTTGTATGTACTCATATCGGGCATATTGTGTGTATGATTGAAATGCTTGGTATGAGTGGGATCCGACAATCTAGTTGTTTATCCTTCGCAGCCTTTCTTATGGGGAAATGTAGTCTAGTGTTCCTCGAGCCATAGTAGTCCGCTACAGCCCGGTTCACCGGAGTCCTGCTAGCCTAGCACTACCGTTCAGGACACTTGACTGGCCGGCATGTGTTTCACTTCGTTCCTATGTCTGTCCCTTCGGCGAAATGTCACGCTGTGACTTTCGGAGTCCTGCCTAGCCTGCTACAGCCCAGGTTCCCCGGAGTCCTGTTAGCCCAGTGCTACAGCCCGGAATCAATCGCTGATGACCGACATGCTCGATGTGATTCATGTATGCCTGTCTCCATAGGCCTGTGCCGCTTTGGGTTCATGACTAGCCATGTCGGCCCGGGTTCTCTGTCATATGGATGCTAGCGACACTATCATATACGTGAGCCAAAAGGCGCAAACGGCCCCGGGCCATGGTAAGGCGACACCCGTGGTATACCGTGTGTGAGGCCGCAAAGTGATATGAGGTGTTACCGGCTAGATCGATGTGACTTGGAATCGGGGTCCTGACAGAGGCAGTGAAGCTCTTCCTCACCGGCGATGATGATGTTGCAGCGGCGCTAGGGTTTGAGAAGCTCGAGATGGAGAGAGGTCGAGCGGAGTAAAGGAAGTGAGGAAGGGGAAGGGGGTATTTAGGGCCACGGTGAAAAACTGTTCGCCCGAAGAATTTGGACGAACGTGCCCCTGACCCTTCTCATTCGCTTGACATGTGTCACCCACGTACTGAGAAGTGAAGATCGTGTGCGATCGTGGGTGAAAAGATAAGTATATCATGGGATGCGGAACGGTTTGAGCGACAAAGACGAAAATTTTGATAAGATAAGTTTTAACGTTGTGTTCGCAATTCTTCAGCTGACAAGGACACAGTGAAGATTTTGAACGAGTTTCAAATAGAATGCACATGAAGAATTTGTGAACAGATTGGGTTGAGTATAGCATAGAGGGAGAAGGGTCCGATCACATTCACTTAGCAGAAAACCCAACTTGAAGAAATAGCCATAAGTGAATGTTGTAGAGGACATAAACTCATATATATATAGAGAGAGAGAGAGAGAGAAACGACGGAAACAGTGAAGACAATGCAAAGTTGAAGAATTTGAACAACTGAGGAATTTCAAAACTGAGGAAAAACTCAAATTGAAGATTTTCAACTTTTGATGGTGGCGTGACCCATCGTATAAGAATGATGATTTTAGACACTGCGTACAATTGTCGTAGGGTTCTGAGAATCAAATTCGTCGTTAATTTCTTCACACTTAGAGTGTTATTATTCATTGATTGAAGAAAAATGTTTTCTTCATGTGCTGCACATCTAAGTCATCAATTTTGCATAAATGTTAGAATGAGTGTCCTTTTCAAAGAACATTCGAAGGTTCTAAGATATTTAGCTCACACTGCAACTTGCTAAATCTCTTCTCATGCAAGGGCTTTGTGAAGATATCGGCTAGCTGTTCTTCAGTCTTCACATGCTCAATAGAAATGTCGCCCTTCAACACATGATCACGAAGAAAATGATGACGAATCTGAATGTGCTTTGTCTTCGAGTGCTGAACTAGGTTGTGAGCAATCTTTATGGCACTCTCATTGTCACAGAAGAGAGGCACATTCTTCACGTTGACGCCATAGTCCTTGGGAGTTTGCTTCATCCATAGCAATTGAGCACAGCAAGAACCAGCGGCAATGTACTCAGCTTCAGCAGTACATAGTGATACACAGTTCTGTTTCTTCGAGGACCAACAGACCAAAGATCGTCCGAGGAAATGACATGTACCACATGTTGACTTGCGGTCCACACGATCACCAGCATAGTCAGAGTCAGAATATCCAATGAGATCAAAAGCCGAGCCCTTGGGGTACCATAATCCAAGTGTTGGTGTGTGAGCTAGATATCGAAGAATATGCTTCACAGCCTTATGGTATGATTCCTTCGGTGTAGCTTGAAATCGGGCACACATGCAAACACTAAGCATAATATCTGGCCTAGATGCACACAAGTACAATAAGGAACCAATCATGGAGCGGTATACCTTTTGATCGAAGTCGATACCATTTTCATCAGTGCATAGATGGCCATTTGTGGGCATTGGGATTTTGAGGCCTTTGCAATCTTGCATGCCGAATTCCCTCAGTACATCCTTGAGGTATTTCTCCTGAGATATGAATATGCCATTGTGTTGTTGACGAATTTGAAGACCTAAGAATAATTTCAGTTCTCCCATCATAGACATTTGATATTCTTCACTAATCATATAGGCAAATTCATCACTATAACATTGGTCAGTACAGCCAAAGATAATATCATCAACATATATTTGGCACACAAACAGTTCACCATCATAAGATTTAGTGAAAAGAGTAGGGTCGAGTGAACCGGGTTTGAATCCTTTCTTCATGAGGAATTCCTTCAAAGTATCATACCACGCCCGAGGGGCCTGCTTGAGGCCATAGAGAGCCTTATTGAGTCTGAAGACTTTGTCAGGATGCTTTGGATCTTCAAATCCTGGGGGTTGAGAAACATATACTTCTTCCTCAAGCTTACCATTGAGGAATGCACTTTTCACATCCATTTGATATAGAGTGATATCATGATGGTTAGCATAAGTACCTAATATGTGAATAGCCTCAAGTCTAGCAACAGGTGCAAAAGTTTCATCGAAATCAATTCCTTCAACCTGTGTGTAGCCTTAAGCTACAAGCCATGCCTTATTCCTTACCACAAGGCCATTTTCATCTTGCTTGTTGCGATAGATCCACTTAGTGCCAATAATATTGTGCTTGCGAGGATCTAGACGTTTAACCAGTTCCCAGATGTTGTTGAGCTCGAACTGATGTAATTCTTCTTGCATGGCCTGAATCCACTCAGGCTACAGAAATGCTTCATCTACCTTAGTGGGCTCTGTGATAGAGACAAAAGCATAGTGCCCACAAAAGTTAGATAAATGTGAAGTTTTTGAGCGTGTGAGAGGACCTGGTGCTTTAATGTCATCGATGATCTTTTCAACTTGCACTTCTTTTGCAATGCGAGGATGAGCTGGTTGTCGTTGAGGAATTTGATCAGCATTTTCTTCAGCACCATCTTCTTCAGTATTTTCTTTAGGTGCATTAGCTCAACGTTCTTCATGTTCTGGAATGAATTCTTCAGCAGATTCTTCAGTAAGAATGACATCCTCAGTAGCCTTGAACTTGATAGTTTCCTCAGGTGCTGGTTCATCTATCACAGAAGGTAGGTGCTCTCTTTGCGAGCCATTAGTTTCATCGAACCACACATCTACAGTTTCAACAACCTTGCGAAGAACGTTGTTGAAGACTCTATAGGTGTGCGAGTCCTTTCCGTAACCAAGCATGAAACCTTCATGTGCTTTCGGTGCAAATTTTGAGTTGTGATGAGGATCTCTAATCCAACATTTAGCACTGAAGACTTTGAAATAACTTACATTGGGTTTCTTGTTAGTGAGGAGTTCATAGGCAGTCTTCTTGAAGAATTTGTGAAGATATACTTTGTTGATGATGTGGCACGTAGTATCAATTGCCTCAATCTAGAAACGACGAGGCGTTTTGTATTCATCAAGCATAGTGCGAGCCATCTCATCAAGAGTCCTGTTCTTGAGCTCCATGATGCCATTCTGCTGAGGAGTATAAGGAGAAGATAACTCATGAGTAATACCAAGTTCATCAAGATAGTCATCAAGACCAGAATTCTTGAACTCAGTTCCATTGTCACTTCTGATGTGCTTGATCTTCACACCAAAGTTGGTTGAAGCCCTCGAGGAAAATCATTTGAAGACTTCCTGCACTTCATGTTTGTAAGTAACAATGTGTACCCATGTGTATCGAGAGTAATCATCAACAATAACAAAGCCATATTGAGATGCATCATTTGAGACTGCAGAATAATGGTTAGGACCGAAGAGATCCATGTGAAGCAATTCAAATGGACGAGTGGTGGTCATGATAGTCTTCGCTGGATGCTTAGCCTTTGTCATCTTCCCAGCTTCACAGGCTCCGCATAAGTGATCCTTCAGGAATTTGACATTCTCAATGCCAATGACATGCTTCTTCTTCGCAAGCGTGTGCAAATTCCTCATGCCTGCATGACCAAGTCATCGATGCCAGAGCCAGCCTTCTGAAGCTTTTGCAAGTAGGCACACGGCTGGTTGTGGTCCTGTAGAGAAATCAACAATATATAGGTCTCCTCTCCTAAAGCCTTCGAAGACTTTGGAATTGTCAGCTTCCATGATCACAACACAACGATACTTGCCAAAGACAACTACCATATCAAGATCGCAAAGCATTGAGACAGACATGAGGTTGTATCCTAAGGACTCGACAAGCATGACTTTGTCCATGTGTCGATCCTTTGAGATCGCAACCTTACCTAGACCCAATACCTGACTTTTCCCTTTGTCAGCGAAGATGATATGCTTCAGATGGTGATAAGGGAGCATCCATCAATAGATTTTTGTCACCAGTCATGTGATTTGTACATCCACTATCGATGACTCACTCAGTGGCTTTGGGTTGATCATCCTGCAAATGAATTGGTGCAACTTACGAACTTCATATACTTCATCAGTGAAGAATATGACATCAATTCATCAGATCAATTTCATCAAGCAATAGAACAGATAATGCAGTATGGGGACGTGAGAAATGAAAGTTCATTTCTTCATGATTAGCCTACGTCCTTTCAGGCACACTCAGGTCTCCAGCAAATTCTTCAAACGATTACGTACATCTGGAGACCTGATCCTGCAGAAGAGATTAGTTCTTTTTCTTCACCACCCACATCTGAAGGGGTGGCAAAGAGTTCATCACTCTGCGAGCTCCATACGGGAAAGGTGGCATAGAAGCCAGTCCATTTCGTTTCACATAAGAGGAGTTAGGATAAGCATATGAATAAGCAAGGAAATTCTTCGAGGACGTATGAACATAATGATTAGAAGAATAATGCTCATATTCATAGCCCTTGGCTCTTCCATGCGAAACAGAGTTGTTAGCACGATGATACTCATATGAGGACTTTGATCCTTTTGAGGAATTTGGTCCATATGAAGAATTTGATCTGGGGTTCCTATTCTTCACAGGTGGTGTCCTGAGGACATTCACCTGAAGACTTTCAAGGCACTTTTTGGGAACCCGGATTTTCTTCATAGGAGGACCGTTCATGCAGTTAGTGCCAACATATCTAGCAAATACTTCACCATTCTGATTTTTGAACAGTTTATAGTTGGAGTCAAATGACTCATCATCAGAACGAGGAGATTCACATGCAAATCCAGATAAGTTAGATGGATCAACTGGAGGTCCCTTTGCAGTAACCCGTGAGGTTTT
The DNA here is from genome assembly GCF_018294505.1 of Triticum aestivum. Lineage (NCBI taxonomy): Eukaryota > Viridiplantae > Streptophyta > Magnoliopsida > Poales > Poaceae > Triticum > Triticum aestivum. The sequence goes on from NC_057794.1 coordinate 586,144,783, forward strand.
GGGGTACTGCTCAGGCTTCCAATATGTACCATCAGCATTGAGTTTCCTCTCAAAGGCAATACCCTATTTCCTAGGGTTCTTGTTGAGGATCTGCATTTTAAGCACATCACAAAGAGTCTGATGCCCTTTGAGGCTTTTGTACATGCCTGTCATGTACAATCCCTTCAGCCATGCATCGTCAGTGATACTAGCAATGTCCTCAGATGAGGAATTAGTGATAGCAGAGGCAGGTGAAGAATTTGAAACATTAGCAGCATTTGAACATTCAGGTGAAGAATTAGCAGATTCACGTTCAATGCACTTCAAGCATGGAGGAACAAATTCTTCCTGAGAAGCGTTGATTTGTTGAGCAAGTAATGAATCACGCTCCTTATAAAGATCTTCATAACTCACTCTTAGCTTTTCAAGATCTTGCTTTCTTTGAAGAAATTCATATGAAAGCTTCTCATGACCAGATAAGAGTGTTATGATGACCTTGAAGGTTGTCAAACCTAGACTGAAGTCTCTGAAGATTTTCAGTCAAGGTTTCAGTGTGATCCATTTCTTCACCCAACATATCATCACTTCTGTCTAGCATGTTTTGAACCTTTTCAAAAGCCTTTTGTTGTTTTAAAGCAATCTTAGCAAGTTTGGAGTAGCTGGGTTTGAGGTTTTCATCATATTCATTCTCACTTGATTCAGAGGAGGGGTATTTGAGTACCTTGGCACCTTTTGCATTGAAGCAATAGGTGGGAGCGTAGTTATCATTGTTTCCATCAGCCTTGTTGGTGAAGCCATTTTCTTCAGAGTTGAAGATGGACTTGCTGACGAAAGCAGTAGCGAGAGCCAGGCTCGCCACACCAGACTCAGACTCCTTAGATGCCTCATCTTCCTCATGTTCCTCAGATTCAGCCTCAGAGTCCATTTCCTTGCCAATGAACGCCCGAGCCTTCTTGGAGCTGCTCTTCTTGTAATACGAAGACTTCAAGGATTTTGATGATGAAGATTTTGAGGATTTCTTCTTTTTCTTCGCATCATCAGAACTGTAATCCTTGTATTTCTTCTTCTTTGATTCCTTTTCCCACTGAGGACAATCTTGAATATAGTGTCCAGGTTTCTTGCATTTGTGACAAAGCCTCTTCTTGTAGTCACTGGATGAGGAATCATTGCTCCTTAAGGATTTTCCAAAGCGACCACGTCTTGAGAACTTTTGGAATTTCTTCACGATCAGTGCTAGCTCATGGCTCAGTTCTTCAGGATCACCAAGGCTACTATCAAAATCTTCATCTTCAGAATCAGACACTTCCTTGGCCTTCAGGGCACGTGATCTTCCATAGCTCGAACCATAGAGATCTCTCTTCTCAGCAAGCTGGAACTCATGAGTATTTAGCCTCTCAAAGATATTAGCAGGATCAAGTGACTTGTAATCAGCACGTTCTTGTATCATCAATGCCAGATTATCAAATGAGGAATCAAGCGATCTCAGCAATTTCTTCACCACCTCCTGGTCGGTGATGTCAGTGGCACCAAGTGCTTGAAGCTCATTTGAGATGTCAGTGAGGCGATCGAAGGTTTGCTGAACATTTTCATTGTCGAGTATTTTGAAGCGCTTGAAGAGATTTCGAAGAACGTCAACTCGAGAGTCACGCTGTGTTGAGACTCCCTCATTGACCTTGGACAGCCTATCCCAGATAAGCTTGGATGTCTCCAAAGCACTCACTCTACCATACTATCCTTTGCTCAGATGGCCACATATGATATTCTTCGCTTGAGAGTCGAGTTGCTTGAATCTCTTCACATCAGCAGCGTTGATGGTGGGAGTGACAGAGGGAACACTGATACGTCTCCAACGTATCTATAATTTTTTATTACTCCATGCTATATTATCTACTGTTTTGGACATTATTGGGCTTTATTATCCACTTTTATATTATTTTTGGGACTAACCTATTAACCGGAGGCCCAGCCTAGAATTGATGTTTTTTGCCTGTTTTAGGGTTTCGAAGAAAAGGAATACCAAACGGAGTCCAAACGGAATGAAACCTTCGGGAACGTGATTTTCTCATCGAATACAACTCACAAGACTTGGACCCTACGTCAAGCCACGTAACAGGAGGCCACGAGGTAGGGGGCGCGCCTGCCCCCCAGGCACGCCCTCCACCCTCGTGGGCCCCCCGTTGCTCCACCGACGTACTTCTTCCTCCTATATATACCCACATACCCCCAAACGATCAGATACGGAGCCAAAAACCTAATTCCACCGCCGCAACTTTCTGTATCCACGAGATCCCATCTTGGGGCCTGTTCCGGAGCTCCGCCGGAGGGGGCATCGATCACGGAGGGCTTCTACATCAACACCATAGCCTCTCTGATGAAGTGTGAGTAGTTTACTTCAGACCTACGGGTCCATAGTTAGTAGCTTGATGGCTTCTTCTCTCTTTTTGGATCTCAATACAAAGTTCTCCCCCTCTCTTGTGGAGATCTATTCGATGTAATCTTCTTTTTGCGGTGTGTTTGTTGAGATCGATGAATTGTGGGTTTATGATCAAGTCTATCTATGAATAATATTTGAATCTTTTCTAAATTCTTTTATGTATGATTGGTTATCTTTGCAAGTCTCTTCGAATTATCGGTTTGGTTTGGCCTACTAGATTGATCTTTCTTGCAATGGGAGAAGTGCTTAGCTTTGGGTTCAATCTCGCGGTGTCCTTTCCCAGTGAAAGTAGGGGAAGCAAGGCACGTATTGTATTGTTGCCATCGAGGATAACAAGATGGGGTTTTCTTCATATTGCATGAGTCTATCCCTCTACATCATGTCATCTTGCTTAAGGCGTTACTCTGTTTTTAACTTAATACTCTAGATGCATGCTAGATAGCGGTCGATGAGTGGAGTAATAGTAGTAGATGCAGGCAGGAGTCGGTCTACTTGTCTCGGATGTGATGCCTATATATATGATCATACCTAGATATTCTCATAACTATGCTCAATTCTGTCAATTACTCAACAGTAATTTGTTCACCCACCGTAGAATACTTATGCTCTCGAGAGAAGCCACAAGTGAAACCTATGGCCCCCGGGTCTATCTTCATCATATTAATCTCCTACTACTTAGTTATTTAATTTGCTATTTACTTTGCCTTTATTTTACCTTGCATCTTTATCATAGAAAATACAAAAAATATTATCTTATCATATCTATCAGATCTCACCCTCGTAAGTGGCCTTATAGGGATTGACAACCCCTATTTGCGTTGGTTGCGGGGATTTATTTGTTTTGTGCAGGTACGAGGGACTCGCGCGTAGCCTCCTACTGGATTGGTACCTTGGTTCTCAAAAACTGAGGGAAATACTTACGCTACTTTGCTGCATCATCCCTTCCTCTTCGGGGAAAACCAACGCAGTGCTAAAAGAGGTAGCAAGAAGGATTTCTGGCGCCGTTTCCGGGGAGGTCTACGCAAAAGTCAACATACCAAGTACCCATCACATACCCTTATCTCCTGCATTACATTATTTGCCATTTACCTCTCGTTTTCCTCTCCCCCCAATTCACCCTTGCCGTTTTATTTGCCCTCTCTCTCTCTCTCTCTCTCTCCTCCCTCTCTATTTGCCTCTTTTTGCCCGCTTGCTTTTTGTTTGCTTGTGTGTTAGTTTGTTTGCTTGTCGTTATGGCTAGTCCTTTACCTTCTGCCCCTATGTCTGAAATTGGGGATACTGTTGTCGATAACAATTTTGATGCTCCTACTAAATAACCCACTATTTCACATATAAAAAGATTCCGTGTTGGTAGTGGTAATATTATTGGAAAAGGAGTTATTCAAGATTTATTTACTTGTGCCGGTGCTTTGCCCTCTATGGGTAGTTCTATCCTTCATAGAACTAGTAGTCTTGCGGACGCTATTTCCATGCTTGTAGTTGAACTTGAAATACAATTCATGCACACGCATCCTTCCATACAAAGGATTTTCCTAGAATTTTCTAATATTGAGCATTCTTCTGTTAAGCGTGCCGTTACTATCTTTTTGTCTCATGAGTTTAGATTCATAATAAAAGAGGCCAAAGAAATCTTTGCACATTATAGGGTGGACGCTTGTCGTCCTCCCATAGAGGCCATTCTCTTTGATCAAGAAGAAATAATGCGTTTTCAATCTCTAGACTATGTTGCTTTCAATGAAAATCTTAGAAAAAGGGTTCCTACCAATGTTTTAGTTGATACAATTTCTGAAATTAATGATGATTTGGCATTCGAAATAATGAATTGGGATATTCTCTTGAATATAGGCTCACAAAGTTCTGTCAAAAGAATGCTTGTAATGATGAATTGGTTGTGCAATATGAAGGACCAAAGGAGGAACCTATACCTCCCAAGGTTGATCTTGGAGACTTTTGTCCCAATAAATTGAGCCCTTTTGATTACTTTTTCTTGCCTCAAAGAAAACTTGCTGCTGAATGTAGATAATATGAAATGAGTTTTAATAATCTATCTTACTATTATGGCAATACCTAGATCTATTCTTACTTGTTATGCCTAGCTAGGGGCGTTAAACGATAGCGCTTGTTGGGAGGCAACCCAATTTTATTTTTATTCCTTGCTTTTTGCTCCTGTTTAGTAATAAATAAATTATCTAGCCTCTGCTTTGTTTGTGTTTTTTGTGTTTAATTAGTGTTTGTGCCAAGTAGAACCGTTGGGAAGACTTGGGGAAAGTCTTGTTGAACTTGCTGTAAAAAAACAGAAACTTTAGCGCTCACGAGAACTGCTGTCATTTTTATTTGGAAAGTTATATTTAGTTAATTATTTTTTCATATGATTAATATATAAATTCCTCACGTCCAGAAATTTATTTTAGAATTTTTGAGGTTCCAGATCTTGCGCTAGATACAGATTACTACAGACTGTTCTGTTTTTGACAGATTCTGTTTTTCGTGTGTTGTTTGCTTATTTTGATGAATCTATGGCTAGTAAATTAGTTTATAAACCATAGAGAAGTTGTAATACAGTAGGTATAACACCCATATAAATAACGAATGAGTTCATTACAGTACCTTGAAGTGGTCTTTTGTTTTCTTTCGCTAACGGAGCTCACGAGATTTTCTTCTTTAAGTTTTGTGTTGTGAAGTTTTCAAGTTTTGGGTAAAGATTTGATGGATTATGGAACAAGGAGTGGCAAGAGCCTAAGCTTGGGGATGGCCATGTAACCCCCAAGATAATGTAAGGACACCTAAAAGCCAAAGCTTGGCGATGCCCCTGAAGGCATCCCCTCTTTCGTCTACTTCTATCGGTAACTTTACTTGGAGCTATATTTTTATTCGCCACATGATATGTGTTTTGCTTGGAGCGTATTGTATGATTTGAGTATTTGCTTGTTAGTTTACCAAAATCATCCTTTCTGTACACACCTTTTGAGAGAGCCATATATGATTTGGAATTTTTTAGAATACTCTATGTGCTTCGCTTATATCTTTTTAGTTATATAATTTTGCTCTAGTGCTTCACTTATATCTTTTAGAGCACGGTGGTGGATTTGTTTTAGAGAAACTATTGATCTCTCATGCTTCACTTAGATTATTTTGAGAGTCTTAATAGCATGGTAATTTGCTTAAAATCCTAATATGCTTGGTATGCAAGATTAATAATAAAACTTTCTTATGAGTGTGTTGAATACTATGATAAGTTTGATACTTGATAATTGTTTTGAGATATGGAGATGGTGATATTAAAGTCATGCTAGTTGAGTAGTTGTGAATTTGAGAAATACTTGTGTTGAAGCTTGTGATTCCCGTAGCATGCACGTATGGTGAACCGTTATGTGATGAAGTCGGAGCATGATTTATTTATTGATTGTCTTCCTTATGAGTGGCGATCGGGGACGAGCGATGGTCTTTTCCTACCAATCTATCCCCCTAGGAGCATGCGCGTAATACTTTGTTTTGATAACTTGTATATTTTTGCAATAAGCATATGAGTTCTTTATGACTAATGTTGAGTCCATGGATTATACGCACTCTCACCATTCCACCTTTGCTAGCCTCTCTAATATCGCGCACCTTTCGCCGGAATCATACACCCACCATATACCTTCCTCAAAACAGCCACCATACCTACCTATTATGGCATTTCCATAGCCATTCCAAGATATATTGCCATGCAACTTTCCACCGTTCCGTTTATGACACACTCCATCATTGTCATATTGCTTAGCATGATCATGTAGTTGACATCGTATTTGTGGAAAAGCCACCGTTCATAATTCCTTCATATGTGTCACTCATGAATCATTGCATATCCTGGCACCGTCGGAGGCATTCATATAGAGTCATATTTTGTTCTAAGTATCGAGTTGTAATTGTTGAATTGTAAGAAAAATAAAAGTGTGATGATCATCATTATTAGAGCATTGTCCCAGTGAGGAAAGGATGATGGAGACTATGATTCCCCCACAAGTCGGGATGAGACTCGGACGATAAAATAAAAAAAAGAGGCCATAAAAAAAGAGAGAAAAGGCCCAATTGAAAAAAAAGAAAAAAATGAGAGAAAAAGAGAGAAGGGACAATGTTACTATCCTTTTACCACACTTGTGCTTCAAAGTAGCACCATGATCTTCATAGTAGAGAGTCTCTCATGTTATCACTTTCATATACTAGTGGGAATTTTTCATTATAGAATTTGGCTTGTATATTCCAATGATGGGCTTCCTCAAATTGCCCTAGGTCTTCATGAGCAAGCAAGTTCGATGCAGACCCACTTAGTTTCTTTTTGAGCTTTCATATACTTATAGCTCTAGTGCATCCGTTGCATGGCAATCCCTACTCACTCACATTGATATCTATTGATGGGCATCTCCATAGCCCATTGATACGCCTAGTTGATGTGAGACTATCTTCTCCTTTTTTTGTTTTCTCCACAACCACCACTCTATTCCACCCATAGTGCTATATCCATGGTTCACGCTCATGTATTGTGTGAAGATTGAAAAAGTTTTGAGAATGTCAAAAGTATGAAACAATTGCTTGGCTTGTCATCGGGGTTGTGCATGATTTAAATATTTTGTGTGGTGAAGATAGAGCATAGCCAGACTATATGATTTTGTAGGGATATCTTTCTTTAGCCATGTTATTTTGAGAAGACATAATTGCTTTGTTAGTATGCTTGAAGTATTATTATTTCTATGTCAATATGAACTTTTGTCTTGAATCTTTCGGATCTGAATATTCATACCACAATTAAGAAGAATTACATTAAAATTATGCCAAATAGCACTCCGCATCAAAAAATTCTGTTTTTATCATTTACCTACTCGAGGAGGAGCAGGAATTAAGCTTGGGGATGCTTGATACGTCTCCAACGTATCTATAATTTTTGATTGCTCCATGCTATATTATCTACTGTTTTGGACATTTTTGGGCTTTATTATCCACTTTTATATTATTTTTGGGACTAACCTATTAACCAGAGGCCCAGCCTAGAATTGTTGTTTTTGCCTATTTTAGGGTTTCGAAGAAAAGGAATACCAAACGGAGTCCAAACGGAATGAAACCTTCGGGAACGTGATTTTCTCATCGAATACAACTCACAAGACTTGGACCCTACGTCAAGCCACGTAACAGGAGGCCACGAGGTAGGGGGCGCGCCTGCCCCCCAGGCACGCCCTCCACCCTCGTGGGCCCCCCGTTGCTCCACCGACGTACTTCTTCCTCCTATATATACCCACATACCCCCAAACGATCAGATACGGAGCCAAAAACCTAATTCCACCGCCGCAACTTTCTGTATCCACGAGATCCCATCTTGGGGCCTGTTCCGGAGCTCCGCCGGAGGGGGCATCGATCACGGAGGGCTTCTACATCAACACCATAGCCTCTCTGATGAAGTGTGAGTAGTTTACTTCAGACCTACGGGTCCATAGTTAGTAGCTTGATGGCTTCTTCTCTCTTTTTGGATCTCAATACAAAGTTCTCCCCCTCTCTTGTGGAGATCTATTCGATGTAATCTTCTTTTTGCGGTGTGTTTGTTGAGATCGATGAATTGTGGGTTTATGATCAAGTCTATCTATGAATAATATTTGAATCTTTTCTAAATTCTTTTATGTATGATTGGTTATCTTTGCAAGTCTCTTCGAATTATCGGTTTGGTTTGGCCTACTAGATTGATCTTTCTTGCAATGGGAGAAGTGCTTAGCTTTGGGTTCAATCTCGCGGTGTCCTTTCCCAGTGAAAGTAGGGGAAGCAAGGCACGTATTGTATTGTTGCCATCGAGGATAACAAGATGGGGTTTTCTTCATATTGCATGAGTCTATCCCTCTACATCATGTCATCTTGCTTAAGGCGTTACTCTGTTTTTAACTTAATACTCTAGATGCATGCTAGATAGCGGTCGATGAGTGGAGTAATAGTAGTAGATGCAGGCAGGAGTCGGTCTACTTGTCTCGGATGTGATGCCTATATATATGATCATACCTAGATATTCTCATAACTATGCTCAATTCTGTCAATTACTCAACAGTAATTTGTTCACCCACCGTAGAATACTTATGCTCTCGAGAGAAGCCACAAGTGAAACCTATGGCCCCCGGGTCTATCTTCATCATATTAATCTCCTACTACTTAGTTATTTACTTTGCTATTTACTTTGCCTTTATTTTACCTTGCATCTTTATCATAGAAAATACCAAAAATATTATCTTATCATATCTATCAGATCTCACCCTCGTAAGTGGCCTTATAGGGATTGACAACCCCTATTTGCGTTGGTTGCGGGGATTTATTTGTTTTGTGCAGGTACGAGGGACTCGCGCGTAGCCTCCTACTGGATTGATACCTTGGTTCTCAAAAACTGAGGGAAATACTTACGCTACTTTGCTGCATCATCCCTTCCTCTTCGGGGAAAACCAACGTAGTTGAGGGAGTCCTGGATTAGGGGGTGTTCGGATAGCCGGACTATACCTTCAGTCGGACTCCTGGACTATGAAGATACAAGATTGAAGACTTCATCCCGTGTCCGGGAGGGACTTTCCTTAGCGTGGAAGGCAAGCTTGGTGATATGGATATGCAGATCTCCTACCATTGTAACCGACTCTATGTAACCCTAACCCTATCCGGTGTCTATATAAACCGGAGGGTTTTAGTCCGTAGGACAACATACACATCAACAATCATACCATAGGCTAGCTTCTAGGGTTCAGCCTCCTCGATCTTGTGGTAGATCTACTCTTGTACTACCCATATCATCAATATTAATCAAGCAGGACGTAGGGTTTTACCTCCATCGAGAGGGCCCGAACCTGGGTAAAACTTTGTGTCCCTTGTGTCTTGTTACCATCCGGCCTAGACGCACAGTTCGGGACCCCCTACCCGAGATCCGCCGATTTTGACACCGACATTGGTGCTTTCATTGAGAGTTCCTCTGTGTCGTCACCGTCAGGCTCGATGGCTCCTACGATCATCAAAAGCGATGAAGTCCAGGGTGAGACCTTCCTCCCCGGACAGATCTTCATCTTCGGCGGCTTCGCACTGCGGGCCAATTCGCTTGGCCGTCTGGAGCAGATCGAAAGCTACGCCACTGGTCGTCAGGTCAGATTTGGAAGTTTAAACTACATGGTTGACATCCGCGGAGACTTGATCTTCGACGTATTCGAGCCACTACCGAGCGCGCCGCTCTTTCACGACGAGCATGATTTAGCTCTGCCGCCGAACAGTGCCCTGGAGGCCGCACCCGCGTCAGCTCCGATCCCTAATTTGGAGACAACTGCGTCGATCGAGGATGGGCGGTTGGACGCCGCCTCGGGGGCTGCGACCCTAACGGCGATTGAGCCGAACACGAGCCCCGCACTCCGCGAGACTCATGATTCCAAGGAGTCGGACTCCTCTCCGGACTCCGAACCATTCGCACCTCTGCCAATCGAATCCGATTGGGTGCCGATCATGGAGTTTACTGCCGCGGACATCTTTCAGCACTCGCCCTTTGGCGATATTATAAAATCACTAAAGTCTCTCTCTTTATCAGGAGAGCCCTGGCCGGACTACGGTCAGCGAGATTGGGATGCGGACGATGAAGAAATTCAAAGCCCACCCACCACCCACTTTGTAGCCACTGTCGACGATTTAACCGACATGCTCGACTTCGACTCCGAAGACATCGACGGTATGGACGCCGATGAAGGAGACGATGAAGAACCAGCGCCTATTGGGCCCTGGAACGCCACCTCGTCATAGGACGTATACATGGTGGACGCACCAAAAGATGACGACGAGGAGCGGAAGGATGCACCGAAGGCTTGTTCCCTCGAAAAGCAGTCAAAGTGGCGATGCAAGCGCCGCCCCAAATCCCGCCTCGACAGAAATAGCGATCACACAGACCCAACGCTGGAGCAGGGTGAACCGCTGCCGGACAACGGCAATCCGGATAATCAAACCGAACAAACAAATCCTATCAAGGATAATGGTCCGGACGACATAACGCCGGACAAACACCCGGAGCAGCAGACTGCCCGTAAAAGGCTTGTTGCCACCACGAGGAGCCTGAAAAAGCAGAAGCAAAGGCTCAAGGCCGCGCAATACATGCTCCAATTCAGATGGAGTAAAATACTCAGCACAGCAGCAAGGTACGGCGACAATCGCCCCTCCAAGAGCTACCCAAAACGGAAGCTGCTACCCGAATTCGATGAGGAGGCCTCAGAACCTCCACAACCAAATATCAAAGCAGCCACCTGGTCGGATAGATGACCCATCTACCAACACAGAGCGGCATACAACGCCAGTCACAATACAATATGCGACCCATGTGAGGGCTCGCACCCAAAGGACGGTGCAACCAGATACATCTATGGACCACACAAGCGCGCCCCAGCATACAATGCAACACAACAAACATCCGAACGACGCGGTACACCCAGCGACAGGGGTGCCGCACACCCCCTATGTTTCACCGATGAGGTGCTGGACCACGAATTCCCAGCGGGATTCAAGCCCGTAAACATAGAGGCATACAACGGAACAACAGACCCTGGGGTCTGGATTGAGGACTACATCCTTCATATCCATATGGCTCGAGGAGATGACCTCCACGCCATCAAATACCTACCCCTCAAGCTCAAAGGGTGAAAGTGCAACTATCCCTAGGTGGTTTTGGTAATTCATAACAACATATATCTCATTGAGCTAATACTATTCCAAGATGATTATTTCAGGAAAGCTCAATGATTGGCATGGCATGGATGTGAAAGTGGAACACTCAAAATGCTAAGGACAAAGGATTGTCTCAAGCCCAAAAGCTCAAGACTCTTCATTTCATATTTTAGTGATCCAAGATCACATTGAGTCTTTAGGAAAAGCCAATACTATTAAGGAGGGATGAGGTGTTGCTTAATGAGCCTCTTGCTTCATGTGCTTAGTGATATGCTCCAAAACCCTCAACTACTTTCCCATATCCACATTTGACCTAAACCCTAATCCAAACTCGGTCCTACCGATTCTTCCTATCCGGCGCCACCGAGTTTCACTTGTCATTAGCCACTGCCAAACCCTAGCAATTCGGTCCTACCGATAGGGATCTTGGTCTCACCGAGATGGGGTTGCAAACTCTCTGTTTCCCTTTCGTAACTTTTCGGTCCCACCGAAAGAGCGAATCGGTCCCACCGAGATTGCAATGTAAACTCAGTGTTTCCCCTTTGTAACTTTTCGGTCTCACCGAGTTCCACTCGGTCTCACCGAAAGAGCAAATCGGTCCCACCAAGTTTGCCTGACCAACTCTCTGGTTAGCTAATTACCAAATTCGGTCTCACCGAGTTTGTGTAATCGGTCTCACCGAGATTACGTTATGCCCAAACCCTAACCATATCGGTCCTACCGAGTTGCATGTCAGTCCCACCGAAAATCACTAACGGTCACTAGGTTTACATTTTCGGTCCGGCCGAGTTTATTGATTCGGTCCCACCGAGATTGGAAAACTGTGTAATGGTTGGATTTTGTGTGGAGGCTATATATACCCCTCCACCTTCTTCTCATTCAGTGAGAGAGCCATCAGAACACACACACCATTCCAACTCATATGTTCTGAGAAAGAACCACCTAATCATGTGTTGAGACCAAGACATTCCATTCCTACCATATGAATCTTGATCTCTAGCCTTCCCAAGTTGCTTTCCACTCAAACCCTCTTTACACCAAATCCAAATCCTACGAGAGAGAGTTGAGTGTTGGGGAGACTATCATTTGAAGCACAAGAGCAAGGAGTTCATTACCTACACACCATTTGTTACTTCTTGGAGAGTGGTGTCTCCTAGATTGGCTAGGTGTCACTTGGGAGCCTCCGACAAGATTGTGGAGTTGAACCAAGGAGTTTGTAAGGGAAAGGAGATCGCCTACTTCGTGAAGATCTACTGCTGGTGAGGCAAGTCCTGTGTGGGCGATGGCCATGGTGGGATAGGCAAGGTTGCTTCTTCGTGGACCCTTTGTGGGTGGTTGCTTCTTCGTGGACCCTTCGTGGGTGGAGCCCTGTGTGGACTCGCGCAACCGTTACCCTTCGTGGGTTGAAGTCTCCATCAACGTGGATGTAGGATAGCACCACCTATCTGAACCACGGGAAAAACATCCGTGTCTCCAATAGCGTTTGAATTCTCCAAACCCTTCCCTTTACATTCTTGCAAGTTGCATGATTTGCTTTCCGCTGCCTATATACTCTTTGCATGCTTGCTTGAATTATGTGATGATTGCTTGACTTGTCCTAAATTAGCTAAAATCTGCCAAGAACTAAAATTGGGAAAAGGTTAAGTTTTTATTTGGTCAAGTAGTCTAATCACCCCCCTCTAGACATACTTTCGGTCCTACAAGTGGTATCAGAGCTTTGGTCTCCATTTGCTTGATCTCCATAGCTTTTGGTGGTCCTAGCCTTGGTTTCACAACCTAGGAGAGTATGGCGTCTAGCGAGGGAAATTATCACCGTAGAGGTCCTTACTTTGATGGTACTAATTTTGCTAGTTGGAAGCATAAAATGAAAATGCATATTCTTGGACATAACCCCGCCGTTTGGGCTATTGTGTGTGTTGGTTTGCAAGGTGACTTCTTTGATGGGAGAGAACCGAACCGTGAAGCTACCGCGGATGAGTTGAAGATGTTGCAATACAATGCTCAAGCTTGTGATATTCTCTTCAACGGATTGTGCCCCGAAGAATTCAACAAAATCAGCCGCCTTGAGAATGCAAAGGAAATTTGGGACACTTTGATTGATATGCACGAAGGTATCGACTCTGTCAAGGAATCCAAGTTGGATGTGCTTCAAAGCCAACTTGACAAGTTCAAGATGAAGGATGGTGAAGGTGTCGCTGAAATGTACTCTAGGCTTGCTCTCATCACAAATGAGATTGCCGGCTTAGGAAGCGAAGAGATGACCGATAGATTCATCATCAAGAAGATTCTAAGAGCCTTGGATGGAAAATATGATACCGTGTGCACATTGATCCAAATGATGCCCAATTACAAAGATCTCAAGCCAACAGAAGTGATTGGAAGAATTGTTGCTCATGAGATGTCACTTAAGGATAAAGAGGAACTTCACAACAAATCAAGTGGTGCCTATAAAGCCTCATGTAAAGCCCCTACATCATCAAGTGAGAAACAAGACTTCAATGAAGAATTGAGCTTAATGGTGAAGAACTTCAACAAGTTCTACAAGAGTAGAAGCAAAGATAGAAGCTCCAAGTCAACGTCCTACAATGACAAAAGATCTTCTAGTCGAGAGCGAAACTGCTACAATTGTGGAAGACCCGGACACTATTCCAATGAGTGTACGGCTCCCTACAAGAGAAGAGAAGATTCTCCAAAAGGAAGAAGCAAAGGATCACCACCAAGAGAGAGAAGGAGTAGAGATGATCGTTATGAACGAAGATACTCACGGAGAAGCAAGGATTCAGAAAGGAAGGAAAAATCATCAAGGAGCTACACAAGACGAAGACATCAAGCTCATGTTGGTGAATGGGTATCCGACTCCGACCCCGACAGCCACTCCGAGAGAAGTTATTACTCCGGCTCCGAAGATACTCAAGATGAAGGTGTTGCCGGTCTAGCACTTGTGTCAACCAACTCCTACGACATATTTGACTCACCAAATGAAGGAATTGGAAGATGCTTCATGGCCAAAGGTCCTAAGGTAACACACCCCGAGTATGTTGATTTCAATAGTGATGAAGATGACTTGTTAGGTGGTGATTTGCTTGTTGACAACTCTAGTGATGAATACTATGATGAAAGACAAATTAATCATGCTAATCAAGATAAAACGAATGACAATGATAAGGAAAAGATTGAGGCTCTAACTAAAGAACTAAAAACTCTTAAGTTAGCTCATGACACTATCTTCGAAGATCATCGAGAACTTTTAAGAGCTCATGAGAAATTACGCTTTGAAAAGCTCAATCTTGAGCAAGAGCATGAGTTCTTAAAAGCAATCAATGATGATCTCCGCAAGAAAAGTTCTTCTTACATTGTCAAGCGTTTACTCTTATCCACTTACATGCCTCAAGTCAAGTCTAACAAGAAAGATTCTTCCTCTAGTAGTAACAATGATCATGCTAAATCCAATATTGTTGCTTCTAGTAGTTCTCTTGATTCCACTAATGATTCTCTTAGCCAAGTTACACTTGAGCAAGAAAATAGCTTATTGAAGGGAATTATAGAGAAAGGAGTGTACAAAAGCCTTGCTGGGAGTAAGCAATTCGAGGAAATTGTGCGCAAGCAAGGAATGCACCGGAAGAATCAATGTGTTGGTTTTGAACGAAAGTTCAATGCCAATGGAGTTGAGTGGGAAGAAGATCAATACCCCAAGACAAAGTTTGTCCCTCAACAAGAGAAGTATGCTTCTTTCAAGGGGACACAAGCTCAAGATGATCTTCCACCACAAGACTACGAGCAAAAAGGCAAGGACAAGCTTCAAGAGGAAATTGATGCATTTGAAGAAGCTCCAAAGACCTTAGTCAAGTGGATTCCCAAGACTACTTCAAGCTACACTTCATCAAGTACGACTACAGCTCCAAGGATTCCCATCAAGATGATGTGGATCCAAAAGAAGAAGAATTAGAGAGTTCTTGAGGGTGACTCCGCCAACATACTTCACTCTTATCATTTTGGCAAGAACAAGTGCAATCAACTTCAACATCTTACACTAGTTCAAGGAGTCACAAACCCTCTTGTTGGTAAGACAAGGGACAATGTAACCTAAAAGTTTTCATGGACATCATCCTTTGTGTGCATCACTCTATGTCTATGGATGTCCTTGCTTGTTCCTTGTGGGACTAACCCATGTAGGTATTGAAAGTGCAATAGACTCAAATGGATAGCTCCAAGAGATCTACATCAACATTGAGCATCCACATCTTCAACATCTACATGAAGTCATCATCGACAAAACCCAAGGTTAGTTCATCCCTCTTAGGGGGGATATCACATCTAGGGGGAGCTTTACTCTAAGACTTGAGCTAAAGCAACTCTAAAGATGTGAACACAACAATGCTTTATGTAAAAGTGGTAACCCCACTTGGGCTTAAACAATGAGTATGACCTATGATCAAGTGTTCTCACTTGAATCCTAAGTCAATATACTCATATATAGATGACCTAGTCATCGCAAATTGCTTGATAGATGCTAGAATTGGTTGTGCATGTCTTGTCACATATTTCATTTGCCATCTTATTGTGTGAGCATGCTGGTTGCATACTTTACTCATTCGAGGACATCCCTTGTTGTTTTGATTGTTTGGTTTTATCTTCTTTTGCCAAGTGGATGGACAAGAATGCCTAAGAACCTCCTCTAGCTATCTATGCTCTTCTCGTCTCAAACTCTATTCATGCTGCATCACAAAATTTGATCAAGTCATATTCGAACCACTCTGTGTGAGGAGCGCTCGGAGTCCCCGATTTGTCATAGACTTAAACTTCCAAAACCTCTTTATGATTCTCGGTCTGACCGATACTCCACTTTCGGTCCTACCGAGATCATTAAGTTGATCTAGGTTTTCGATCTCGGTGCAACCGATTTGAACCTTTCGGTCACACCGAGTTTCAGTAACTGCTTGCAGTTATGAATCTCGGTGCCACCGAGTTGTTCCACTCGGTCACATCGACAGGGTCGGGCTATATATAGTCACGGGAAAAATTTGGAAATTTCTTCGAACCCCTTCGCCCGCGCGATAGCCTGCTCTGCCCTCGTGGTCTCCGGATCGTCTTCTCGCCGCCAGCAGCCTCCAGTCGCTGGTCTTCGTCGCCGTCAACGGGAATTTTGTCCCGCCGTTGCCGCCGTAGCAAGTCCCCGCCGAACTAGGGTATGGACTTGATCTTTGTGCTATTCCTCAATCTGATTCCTAGCACATTGTGATCATATTGATTCTTGCCACGTTTGAGAAACTTCTATCCAGTCAAAACGCCCGTAGATTAGGTTTGATTCGAAAATTCTAGGTTTAGGTTTCCGCCGAAACCATCTCGGACCCACCGAGTTTAAAAACTCGGTCCCACCGATTTGGCTTATTCCATTGCACAAGTGAGACTCGGTCTGACCGAGAATTACTTATCGGTGTGACCGATTTTTGAACTCAATGAAACCCTAGTAGTCTCGGTGCCACCGAACTGTGACTCGGTCCTACCGAGTTCACTAGTTTAGGTTCCAAAACTGCTTCGGTATCACCGAATTTGAAAATCGGTAGATCCGAGATGATTTCAGTGGGAAACTAAAACTAAGTTTTTTGGATCATTCTTTTGCAAAAAAATCTCTGCATTTTGTGATGCTCATCCACTCTATCTCTTCTATAATCTATTCACAGGGTCAGCAGTCAGTTTGCAGCATGTCTGATCAAAGTGATAGCCAAAACATGTCAAAGTAGCAAGTAGTGATGAGTGAGGGCACTAGTCCCTCAAGTTCTTCTGATGAAGGCAGCAGGAGCACTCCTAGCAACTTGCCAAAGGCTGCCACGAGACAAAGGAAGAAGAGGACTTCAGATTCCGAAGATGAGGACTATGTAGCAGAGGAAGAGGCCACTTCCAAGAGAATTGAGCCAGCTCAAGGCACTAAGCCAGGCCTGAAAATCAAAAGGCCAGCAGGCAGGCAGCCAATGTCAAAGGCCAGAATGTCAACTGAGAAGCCCATAGAGCCAGTTGCATCTGAGAGCAAGAAAAGAAAGGAAAGGGTGAAGAAGACTGTGGCTAGAGTGCTTGGCAAAGCTTCCATCATGGAAGAGGAAGAAGAAGAAGAAGTAGCTGCACCAGCACCCAAGGCACCCAAGCTAATGGGTGATGCCATAAGGTCAGGGGCTACTGCATCTAAGCCCAAAGCTGCATCCAAGCCAAAACCAAAGAGGAATACAAGGAGCATTCCTGCAGCTGAAAAGAACAAGGCCCCAGTGCCTGAGACTGTTGTTGAAGAAGAAGAAGAAAATGTCCTGAGAAAGCTAAAGCCCAAGATCCCAGACCACAACGATGCTCATCCTGTAGCTGAGGATATGAAGCTCGGGAGAGATTCAGGGCTGAGAAAATGGAGAGAAGTAGACCCGTATGCTTCAAGGAGAAGGACAGCCGTGGACTACAGGTTTCACACCAAGGAGCAGCAGGATTTCTATGAGACTGTTTTGCTAGATAAGAAGCCAATTGTCTGTGACATGAGATGGGTTGACTGGACCTACATGAGGGAGAAGGAGGAGCACTACCCAGGAGTATTTCACAGCTTTAATGCTTGTGGAGTAGCTGACTTTGTTGGGCAGAAGCTCACAAAGTGGAAGAAGGAACTGATCATGCAATTCTACTCCACGGCACACTTTTATCTAGATGGGAGGATCACATGGATGTCTGAGGGTACAAGGTACCAATCCATAGTGGCTGAGTGGGCACAGATCATTAATGCCCCAGAGGAGCAAGATGATGACTTGGATATCTATGCCAAGAAGAAGATGGACCATAACTCCATGTCCAATATCTACAAGGAAATTCCCAATGAAGCTCTTGACACCTTCAAATTTGGGTCTATGCATTACCTTCTGTCAGGACTGCCTACGATCAATTGGATACTAAGGCACACCTTACTGCCCAAGTCTGGAGATCACAAGATGATCAGAGGTCATGCTATCAACTTGCTACATGTGTTTGATGTGCCTCAGAAGTTCAAGGTGATGAGCCTCATAGTGGAAACAATTAAGAGGACTGCAGCAGATCAGAAGAGGAGTTGCGGATATGCCCCTCAAATTCAGGAGCTCATCAACTCCAAGATGGGCACGGGCATATATCTGTTGGACAAGGAACACCTGCCCATCCGTCCAGATTTCGAGGACAATGAAGTTTTCATGACTAAGAACGAGCCATCATCTGCCCAAGCATTTGCAAAGAAGGAGAAGGCGAGGAAGGAGAAAGCTGCCAAGATGCCTACCCAAGAGGAGGCATCTGAATACTTCTTGAAGACTAAACAAGAGCAGCTTGGTTACTTGATTGCATCCACGCTGAGGATTGAGCAAAGTCTGGCCACCCTCACTCAGAATCAGCAGAGCCTAGAGAGGATCATGGAACAGAAGTTCCATGACTTGGATGTCAAGGTAATGGAAGTTCAGTCTGCAGTGGAGCAGCTCCAGGAGGACATGCAGGAGAGGAGAGGCAAGACTACCACTCATACCTTTGCCAGAGTGCCACGAGGCCCGAGGTCATCTGCCGTGCCAGTTGCTGACACCAGAGCCACCACTTCAGCACCAGCTATAGCCTCAGTTCCACCAGCTCCAGCATCTACTTCAGCTCCAACTCCAGCGACTACTTCAGCATCTACCGAAGCCTTCGTCCTTGGAGTGATCCGGACTCCACCACCACCTAAAGATCAAGCCTGAGCGTCGATCTAGTGCTATGCATTTTCTAGGAACTTTTTGGTAACTTGTTGCCAAAGGGGGAGAAGATGTATAGATCATAGGCTTCGAGAGAGAGAGTGTTGCTTTTCTCTCTTGCTTTGTTTGGTGGTTTTTCGAACTTGTTTGCTTTTGAGTGTTTGAGATACTACGTTATTATTCGTGAGACATTGATGATCATGTGTTTGATCATAAGCTACACTTAATGCTTGCTTAATGCTATTATCTTATCTATCTTGTGATCATTCATTATTCTTGGTGATGAGTGCATGTATTTCATTATTATCATTTTAAGCGCTCCACCAAGATGTATGTGACATGGAAGAGTAACCCATGACTCTAACTCTTTGTGCATTTGCAGTCCAAAGCAAAATTTTAAATATGCACAAATTTAGGGGGAGCTCTTACTTATCACATACTTCTCAAAGCGACGATATATTTCATGTTTATTATCATTTGTCAAAGCTTTGATCTATATGTTGTCATCAATTACCAAAAAGGGGGAGATTGAAAGTGCAACTATCCCTAGGTGGTTTTGGTAATTCATAACAACATATAGCTCATTGATCTAATACTATTCCAAGATGATTATTTCAGGAAAGCTCAATGATTGGCATGGCATGGATGTGAAAGTGGAACCCTCAAAATGCTAAGGACAAAGGATTGGCTCAAGCCCAAAAGCTCAAGACTCTTCATTTCATATTTTAGTGATCCAAGATCACATTGAGTCTTTAGGAAAAGCCAATACTATTAAGGAGGGATGAGGTGTTGCTTAATGAGCCTCTTGCTTCATGTGCTTAGTGATATGCTCCAAAACCCTCAACTACTTTCCCATATCCACATTTGACCTAAACCCTAATCCAAACTCGGTCCTACCGATTCTTCCTATCCGGCGCCACCGAGTTTCACTTGTCATTAGCCACTGCCAAACCCTAGCAATTCGGTCCTACCGATAGGTATCTTGGTCTCACCGAGATGGGGTTGCAAACTCTCTGTTTCCCTTTCGTAACTTTTCAGTCCCACCGAAAGAGCGAATCGGTCCCACCGAGATTGCAATGTAAACTCAGTGTTTCCCCTTTGTAACTTTTCGGTCTCACCGAGTTCCACTCGGTCTCACCGAAAGAGCAAATCGGTCCCACCGAGTTGCCTGACCAACTCTCTGGTTAGCTAATTACCAAATTCGGTCTCACCGAGTTTGTGTAATCGGTCTCACCGAGATTACGTTATGCCCAAACCCTAACCATATTGGTCCTACCGAGTTGCATGTCAGTCCCACCGAAAATCACTAACGGTCACTAGGTTTACATTTTCGGTCCGACCGAGTTTATTGATTCGGTCCCATCGAGATTGGAAAACTGTGTAACGGTTGGATTTTGTGTGGAGGCTATATATACCCCTCCACCTTCTTCTCATTCAGTGAGAGAGCCATCAGAACACACACACCATTCCAACTCATATGTTCTGAGAGAGAACCACCTACTCATGTGTTGAGACCAAGACATTCCATTCCTACCATATGAATCTTGATCTCTAGCCTTCCCAAGTTACTTTCCACTCAAACCCTCTTTCCACCAAATCCAAATCCTATGAGAGAGATTTGAGTGTTGGGGAGACTATCATTTGAAGCACAAGAGCAAGGAGTTCATTACCTACACACCATTTGTTACTTCTTGGAGAGTGGTGTCTCCTAGATTGGCTAGGTGTCACTTGGGAGCCTCCGACAAGATTGTGGAGTTGAACCAAGGAGTTTGTAAGGGCAAGGAGATCGCCTACTTCGTGAAGATCTACCGCTAGTGAGGCAAGTCCTGTGTGGGCGATGGCCATGGTGGGATAGGCAAGGTTGCTTCTTTGTGGACCCTTTGTGGGTGGTTGCTTCTTCGTGGACCCTTCGTGGGTGGAGCCCTGTGTGGACTCGCGCAACCATTACCCTTGGGTGGAGCCCTATGTGGACTCGCGCAACCGTTACCCTTCGTGGGTTGAAGTCTCCATCAACGTGGATGTAGGATAGCACCACCTATCCGAACCACGGGAAAAACATCCGTGTCTCTAATAGCGTTTGAATTCTCCAAACCCTTCCCTTTACATTCTTGCAAGTTGCATGATTTGCTTTCCGCTGCCTATATACTCTTTGCATGCTTGCTTGAATTATGTGATGATTGCTTGACTTGTCCTAAATTAGCTAAAATCTACCAAGAACTAAAATTGGGAAAAGGTTAAGTTTTTATTTGGTCAAGTAGTCTAATCACCCCCCCCTCTAGACATACTTTCGATCCTACAAAGGGCCAGCTCGTCACTGGCTCAAAGGCCTCCCCGAAAGCTCCATTGGAAGTTGGGAAGAGCTCGAAGACACCTTTCGGGCAAATTTTCAAGGGACCTATGTCCGACCTCCGGATGCGGACGATTTGAGTCATATAACTCAACAGCCCAGAGAGTCAGCCCGAAAGCTTTGGAACAGGTTTCTTACTAAAAGAACCAGATTGTCGACTGTCCGGACGCCGAAGCCTTAGCGGCTTTCAAGCATAGCATCCGTGATGAATGGCTCGCCAGACACCTCGGCCAAAATAAGCCGAGAATGATGGCCGCATTAACAAACCTCATGACCCGCTTTTGCGCGGGAGAGGACAGCTGGCTAGCCAGATGCAGCACCAGTGACCCCAGTACATCTGAAGTTAGAGATTGAAACGGGAAATCACGGCGCAACAGCAATAACAAACGCCGGAATAAAGAAGACAGCATGAAGGGCACGGCAGTAAATGCCGGATTCAAAAGCTCTCGGCCAGGACAAAAGCTGCCCCCTAAAGGCACCAGGGATGAATTGTCCAGCCTCAACAAAATTCTGGACCATGTATGTCAGATTCATAGTACCCCTGGTAAACCTGCTAATCATACCCACAGAGAATGTTGGGTCTTCAAGCAGTCCGGCAAGCTTAACGCCGTACACAAGGGGGAGGATACACCAAGTGAAGACGAGGACAAGCCCCCCAAGCAAGACACGAGGGAACAAAAGAAATTTCCACCAGAAGTCAAAACAGTAAACGTGTTACACGTAATCAAGGGAAAAAACAACGCGGCACTCCCAGGAAAATATACCCAAGTGCCTGTCACCACGACGTCCTGCCACTGGTCATCTCAACCGATCACTTTCGACCATCGCGATTACTCAGCAAGTATCCGACACGCAGGATGGGCTGCCCTGGTATTAGACCCAGTAATTGGCGGATATCACTTCACAAGAGTCTTGATGGATGGCGGCAGTAGCCTAAACCTAATATATCAGGATACAATCCACGGGATGGGGTTAGACCCAACACAAATTCGCCATAGCAATACTACCTTTAAAGGAGTAACGCCAGGCCGAGGGGCTCGTTGTACGGGCTCCCTCCTACTACAAGTTATATTCGGCTCCCCCGACAACTTTCGTTGCGAGCATTAAACTTTCCACATCGCTCCGTTTCAAAGTGGCTATCAAGCACTGCTCGGACGCGAAGCTTTCGCTCGCTTTAATGCAATACTACACTACGCCTCCCTCACACTCAAGATGCCCAGTCCACGTGGCATCATTACAGTGCACGGAAATATCAGATCTCTGCGCGCTGAAGAGAGTGAGGCCGCCTTGGCAGCCGCACACTAAAGGCGCCCGGACAAGCGAAAGCATCCAATAGGTCGTCAAGACCTTAGATAGAACTAATCAAGTCCGGCGCCGCTATTTATACGGAATAAGTGGTCACACCCCTATTTGTCAATACAAGGGGCTCAACGCGTGCAGGCAAGTAGCAATTTCTTATCATCTTGAAATATACATGGTTTCTTTCAAAAACTATCCTTTTGCACGAAAACTTTTTCACTTAACTTCCTCTCTTTTACAGACGATCATCGTGCTACACCCGTCCAGGATACGGCACAACGGAGACATAGGCACAGACGTGCAGCAGGGACCCGCTCCAAGGATTCTTTTTAGATTAAGACCCTGCGTAAACCTTTTTTATTGTCTCTTGTTGATACATATCCACCGTTGAGAAGGATTCTGACGTCTTGGCATGTGGCCATGCCAGAACAATGCACGTACCTGGACACAAGGGGCTTCTTACAAAGGCCACTATTTAGGCCTGGTTTATACCACAAAGACCGAATACCTTAGGGAGTGTTCGGCGTCGCGAGTTTGGCCCTATATGCATCAGCTCTGAATCATTGTCTTTGGTCAAATGTTGGGTTTGCCTGGCTCCTGTGTTTTGGTGCCTTACGTTCCGCCTTGCCGGCTAAGGTAGCACCAGGAGAACTACTGCGATTGTGCCCTGGTTCATCCGGACGAGCACCTCAGTAGAGAAAGCCGAAAACTGACTGTCATGATATAGCGTGAGACTGGTCAACCACTCAATGACCTGTGGGAATGTTAGAATTCCTCTGCCTTAACGAAGGGCCATTTTCCGGCCAGGCATGTACGCACCCCAGAATCGGGAGAGTGCGGAGCCACCAGGGGCTATCTAGTAGCCCCACTATCAAACTCCTATGGCTAAGTGAAAGTGCTAAAGCATTATAGTCCGGTTGCCTCGCTCGCTTCGCTATCACCTCCTTAATAGGACCAAGACGTTGGGTTAAGTGTGAATGCGTGTTTTTGCAATCACCTCCGCATTATATGCGTGGGGGTTGAAGCCGACGACTGCAATCTTTCAGGTTATACACATGTATACATAAACGGCCGCCCAGGAGGCATCATATTACTTTCAGGCAAAAGTATAAAAATAGCCTTATAAAAATTTATAAAAGCATTTCGCTTACAATGAGATTACATATCACTCAAACATAATATTTTTTGAGCACTGGGTCTCTATCAAACGGCCACCCTCAAGAACTTCTTCAAAGTAGTGCTCAGCAGCCTTTCGACCTATAGCCGAATCTCGCGCTGCAACATTGGTAGCATCCATCTCCGCCCAGTATGCCTTAACACGGGAAAAGGCCATCCGTGCGCCCTCTATGCACGCCGACCTCCTCATCGCATTAATGCGCGGCACCACGTCAAGGACCTGCTGCACCAAGCTGAAATAGCTGCTTGGTTTTGACCTTTCCGGCCATAGCTGATCCACAACAGTCCTCATGGAGAATCCGGACAACCTATTTAGTTCGGCCCATTCGGCTAATTGGTCAGTCAATGAAAGTGGACGCTCGAGAGAATGGAATTGTCTCCAAAACAGCTGGTCTACTTCACGGTCCGTCTGACCCTGGAAGTACTTGGCCGCATCGGCAGCGCTCGCTGCCAAATCCATATACACATCCTCCGAACTCCACAGCCGATCCAGAGGGGCATACCGTGGATCTCCGAATTTCCTCCGCAACATAAAGGATTTCCCAGCTAAAATATCCCCGGCTTCCCGCAGCTCCTCCTTCTTTGCCCTCATAGCAGAGCGGAGATCCTTTTTCGTCGCAGCAGCCTTCTCAAGGTCCGATGCCTTCGCTTGGTTTTCCTTTTCAAGAACCCGGCAACAGTCGGTGGCGGCTTTTAATTCTATAGCCATCTTGGCCATCTTGTCTCGGGTCTCGCCATGCGCGGCCTTCTCGGCTTGCAACTCCTCGGCCGCCTTCACAGCAGCCGCATTACCCAACCTCACTTGTTCCTTGGCTCGGGCAAGTTCTGCCCGCAAGGCTTCAACAGTGGCAGCTCCATCTGTAGTCACAACATATTAAGGATATTGGCATTATGCTGCTCTTCCTATGTGGCGTTTACCAGATAAGGACGCTTACCCTGCGCCTCGCCAAGCCTTTTGTTAACAAGCTCGATGTCGGCGTCTGCCACATCCAACTGCCGTTCTAAATGGGCAAACTCGCTAGTCTGGCTAGCAACTGGAGCTTCCATCACCTGCACATAGAGGCAGTATGGTTATTACCTGGGAATATGATCCTCTATTCATCGTCATTTCCGATGACAACCAGAGTCTCAGGGGCTACTATCTACACAGGGCACACCTAGCATGTGCAGGACTATCATACATTCTTTTACGTACCTCGAAGCCTGTTAGTAGACTCATAAAAGCTTCATGCAATCCGCTTTCAGCGGACGATATTCTGTCCATCACCGTATTCATCAGCACACGGTGTTTATCTGAGATGGCCGCTCGCCCCACCAACTCCCTCAGAACATCCGGTCGCACACCAGACGGTGTCGGACTCTTTTGTCTGCCCTCTTCGGGAGCCGGACACTGGGAGCTTCGGGGGTCGATGGGATTATCTTCTGGCCTCACCGGACTCGGAGAGGCCCTCCGCGACGACACTTCTGGGTCGCCCGCTTCTGGTGTGGAGGAGTCCGAAGGAGGCGTTTCGCTCTCCATCATCTCTGGAAGAAGATCCCCCGAAGACGAGCTCATTTGAGAGGGGCTAAGGCCCGAACTGCAAAACTATATGCGGTGGTTATTTTCTCAGAAGAAAAAGATGGCAAATTTGTACTATTAAAAGTATTTCGGGTCACTTACGACTCGCTGGAGAACTGATCCCCTCGCGGACTTTGTGCGGCAACGGCGCCCCCCGAGGTAGGACCCTCTGTGGGAGACTTCTTCTCCCGTTTGGAAGCTTCGGCATCCGAATCCCCGAGCGCAGTCCTTTTCCTCTTCTGGTCGTCTTCCTTCATGGAGACGCTCGCTCCCTCGGCTAGAATGCGCAGCGTTGGGGGCCCGCGTCCGCCCGCATTATCCTCCACAGTATCTTCCTTCAAGGGCTCCGGGCAAGGTGCGGTCTGGAGCATCTTTGCCAATACCGGATTTTCCAAACCCTCGGGGAGGGGGGCCAAACACCGAATCAACTTCGCCTTTGTTAGCCAGTCCTGGTCAAAAAGCAAACTTTCAGAAATAACTTCATAACAAAGAGAGATAGTATGTTCGGCCGGAAGATGCCTTACCTGTTCGGCGGCGCGGTTACAACTTAGGCCCATGTCCTCGGTCATTTCCGGACACTCCACCTGAGGTCCGAAGAATGACTTGTACATCTCCTCGTGCGTCAGGCCGAGGAAATTTTGAATGGCACGCGGTCCCTCGGGATTGAACTCCCACAGGCGAAGAGGCCGGTGTTTGCAAGGCTGGACTTGACGAACCAGCATAACTTGACATCAGCTATGGTGGGGGGGCCCGAGCGGAAAACAGGGGGGCCGCCCACTTGGCACTTCTAGGAGCCGTGATGTAGAACCACTCCTGTTGCCACAATTCAGACACCTCTGGGATGGAACCTTTGGGCCACGGAGCTCCCGTCATCTTGCGTATTGAGGCACCTCCACACGCTGCATGTTGCCCCTCGATCATCTTCGGCTTCACTTCAAAGGTCTTGAGCCATAGGCCAAAGTGAGGGGTAACCCGGAGGAAGGCCTCGCACACGACAATAAATGTTGTGATATGAAGAAAGGGGTCCGGATCTAGATCATGAAAGTCTAGCCCGTAGTAAAACATCAAACCCCTTACAAAAGGATCCAGAGCAAGGCCTAGACCTCGGAGGAAGTGGGAGACGAACACGATGTTCTCGTTGGGTTCGGGGGTGGGTACGGCCTGCCCTCGGGGAGGCAGTCGATGCAAAATCTCGGCGGTCAGATATCTGGCCTCCCCCAACTTTTTGATGTCTTCCTCTGTGACGGAGGAGGGCACCCATCGGCCTTGAAGGCTAGATCCGGACATGACTGAAGGTTCGGAGCACCTGACCTGAACTTCGGGTGTTTGAGCTTGAGGTGGGGGAAGGATTCGATTAAGCACGGGAGGGAAAAATAAAAGCCTTGTCCCCTTTATAAAGAGGGTGAATATCAAGCGTCCTCTCCGTGTCCGTTTGGACTTGCCTATAATCTAGGAGTCCTAGAAGCGGTTACCCACGCCCGTATTAATGAGAATCCCGGAATAAGGAGACACGATCTCTGCTTTAACCAGACGTGCCAAGGAAACCGCCTCGCATAACGCGCTAAGATGGGACAATAAAACGGTTCGAATAAAAGCTTGGCCGTGGTGTGATGTCGCACTACGGAATACATCAGCAGATTAGATTTGTGTAAATATTATTCTCTCTATGGCAATATGTGGAAACTTATTTTGCAGAGCCGAACACTATCTTTGTGTTCAAAATCTTCTATGAAGTACTTGGAGGAGGAACCCGCCTTGCAATGCCGAAGTCAATCTGCGCGCCGGACTCGTCATCATTGAAGCCTGGTTCAGGGGCTACTGAGGGAGTCCTGGATTAGGGGGTGTTCGGATAACCGGACTATACCTTCAGTCGGACTCCTGGACTATGAAGATACAAGATTGAAGACTTCGTCCCGTGTCCGGGAGGGACTTTCCTTGGCGTGGAAGGCAAGCTTGGCGATACGGATATGCAAATCTCCTACCATTGTAACCGACTCTATGTAACCCTAACCCTATCCGGTGTCTATATAAACCGGAGGGTTTTAGTCCGTAGGACAACATACACATCAATAATCATACCATAGGCTAGCTTCTAGGGTTTAGCCTCCTCGATCTCGTGGTAGATCTACTCTTGTACTACCCATATCATCAATATTAATCAAGCAGGACGTAGGGTTCTACCTCCATCAAGAGGGCCCGAACCTGGGTAAAACTTCGTCTCCCTTGTCTCTTGTTACCATCCGGCCTAGACGCGCAGTTCGGAACCCCCTACCCGAGATCCACCGGTTTTGACACCGACAGCAGTGCTAAAAGAGGTAGCAAACACCATTCTGTTGGGGAACGTAGTAATTTCAAAAAAATTCCTACGCACATGCAAGATCATGGTGATGCATAGCAATAAGAGGGGAGAGTGTTGTCCACGTACCCTCGTAGACCGAAAGCGGAAGCGTCAGCACAACGCGGTTGATGTAGTCGTACGTCTTCACGATCTGACCGATCCAAGTACCGAACGCATGGCACCTCCGAGTTCAGCACACGTTCAGCTCGATGACGTCCCGCAAACTCCGATCCAGCAGAGCTTCATAGGAGAGTTCCGTCAGCACGACGGCGTGGTGGCGGTGATGATGTTGCTACCGACGCAGGGCTTCGCCTAAGCACCTCTATGATATGACCGAGGTGGAATATGGTGGAGGGGGTACCGCACACGGCTGGGAGAGATCAACTGATCAACTTCTGTGTCTAGAGGTGCCCCCTGCCCCTGTATATAAAGGAGCAAGGGGGAGGCCGGCCGGCCCTCTATGGGCGCGCCAGGAGGAGGAGTCCTCCTCCTAGTAGGAGTAGGACTCCCCTTTCCTACTCCTACTAGGAGGAGGAAAGGAAGGAGGAGAAGGAGAAGGAAGGAGAAGGAGGAAAAGGAGGAAAGGGGGGCCGGCCCCCTAGTCCAATTCGGTTTGGGCTAGGAGGGCCGCGCGCCCTGCCTCCTCTCTTCCACCACTTGGCCCATGAGGCCCATTACTTCTTCCTCGTATTCCCGTAACTCCCCGGTACCCCCGAAAATACCTGAATCACTCGGAACCTTTCCGATGTCCGAATATAGTCGTCCAATATATCGATCTTTACATCTCGACCATTTCGAGACTCCTTGTCATGTCCCCGATCTCATACGGGACTCCGAACTACCTTCGGTACATCAAATCACATAAACTCATAATACAATCGTCACCGAAACTTTAAGCGTGCGGACCCTACGGGTTCGAGAACTATGTAGACATGACCGAGACACGTCTCCGGCCAATAACCAATAGCGGAACCTGGATGCTCATATTGGCTCCCACATATTCTACGAAGATCTTTATCGGTCAAACCGCATAACAACATACATTGTTCCCTTTGTCATCGGTATGTTACTTGCCCGAGATTCGATCGTCGGTATCTCAATACCTAGTTCAATCTCGTTACCGGCAAGTCTCTTTACTCGTTCCGTAATACATCATCCCGCAACTAACTCATTAGTTGCAATGCTTGCAAGGCTTTAAGTGATGTGCATTACCGAGAGGGCCCAGAGATATCTCTCCGACAATCTGAGTGACAAATCCTAATCTCGAAATATGCCAACCCAACAAGTACCTTTGGAGACACCTATAGAGCACCTTTATAATCACCCAATTACATTGTGACGTTTGGTAGCACACAAAGTGTTCCTCCGGTAAACGGGAGTTGCATAATCTCATAGTCATAGGAACATGTATAAGTCATGAAGAAAGCAATAGCAACAAACTAAACGATCAAGTGCTATGCTAACGGAATGGATCAAGTCAATCACATCATTCTCTAATGATGTGACCCCGTTAATCAAATGAAAACTCATGTCTATGGCTAGGAAACTTAACCATATTTGATTCAACGAGCTAGTCAAGTAGAGGCATACTAGTGACACTCTGTTTGTCTATGTATTCACACATGTATTATGTTTCCGGTTAATACAATTCTAGCATGAATAACAAACATTTATCATGAAATAAGGAAATAAATAATAACTTTATTATTGCCTCTAGGGCATATTTCCTTCACATTCTCCACAATGTACCAGAGATCGTTATCAATTGCCTCAAGATGCATGCGCATCTTATTCTTCCAGTAGGGGTAGTATGTCCCATCGAAGGTAGGACACCCAGCAGAAACCTTGATCATACCTGTGGTCGACATAACTAGAACTCCAGGTGGTTAAACCAAAATCACACAGAACAAGGGAGTACCTTGATCTGATACCAATTGAAAGTGCGTTATGTCGACTAGAGGGGGGTGAATAGGCGATTTTTATGAATTCTTCACTGAGGAATTTGCAGGTGAGGAAATTCCTTAGCGAAGAACTACTAGCAGCAGAATAAGTACTCAAAAGTAAACATAACAGAACACAAGCATAGTCATCATGATGAAATGAAGACAAGCACAGAGTACAGAAAGCGTAAACACAGGATGAAGACAAACAGACTGAAGAAATTGAACTAAGGAAATTGAGAAAGTCTTCAGTCAAAGTCTTCAAACACAGATACGAACAAGCACTCAACACAGTTATGAGGAAATGAAAGAGTTGAGGAAATAGAACCAGTGAGCTTGGTGAAGACAACGATTTGGTAGACCAGTTCCAACTATTGCCTCAGTTGTACATCTGGTTGGAGCGGCTAGGTATTTAAACCTGAGGACACACAGTCCCGGACACACAGTCCTCACTGTATTCTCCTTGAGCTAAGGTCACGCAGACCCCGCCCAATCACTCGTGGTAAGTCTTCAGGTGACTTCCGAACCTTCACAAACTCGGTCACTCGGCGATCCACAATTCCTCTTGGATGCTCTAGACCATGATGCCTAACCGTCTGGAAGAAGCACAGTCTTCAAAGGTAACAAGCGTCGGATCCACATAGGATCAATCTCTTCAGTGATGCTCAATCACTTTGGGTTTGTAGGTGTTTGAGTTTGGGTTTTCCTCACTTGATGATTTTCGCTCAAAGTCCTCAGGGGATGGGATGCTCTCAAATGACAAGTGTTAGTTTCTCTCGGAGCAGCCAACCAGCTAGTGGTTGTAGGGGGCAGCTATTTATAGCCTAGGGAGCATCCCGACATGATAAGACATAAATGCCCTTCAATGATATGACCGTTAAGTGGGTAGATATTTTGGGACAGCTGGCGCATAGTGTTGGGGAACGTAGCAGAAATTCAAAATTTTCTATGCATCACCAAGATCAATCTATGGAGTAATCTAGCAACGAGGGAAGGAGAGTGCATCTACATACCCTTGTAGATCGCTAACAGGAAGCGTTCAAGTGAACGGGGTTGATGGAGTCGTACTCGTCGTGATTCAAATCACCGATGATCCTAGTGCCGAACGGATGGCACCTCCGCGTTCAACACACGTACAGCCGGTGACGTCTCCTACGCCTTGATCCAGCAAGGGGTGAAGGAGAGGTTGGGGAAGACTCCATCCAGCAGCAACACGACGGCGTGGTGGTGGTGGAGGTGCGCGGAACTCCAGCAGGGCTTCGCCAAGCACTACGAGAGACAAGGAGGGAGAGGGGTAGGGCTGCGCCAACAGGGAGAGAATTCGTGTCTATGGCAGCCCAAAACCTCAAGTATATATAGAGGGAGGGGAGGGGATGCGCCCCCACCTAGGTTTCCACCCCTAGGGGTGGCGGCCAGCCCTAGATCCCATCTAGGGGGGGGGGAGGCCAAGGGGGGGAGAGGGGGCGCACCACTAGGTGGGCCTTAGGCCCATCTGAGCCTAGGGTTTGCCCCCTTCCACTCTCCCTTGCGCCTTGGGCCTTGGTGGGGGGCGCACCAGCCCACCTGGGGCTGGTCCCCTCCCACACTTGGCCCATGCAGCCCTCCGAGGCTGGTGTCCCCACTTGGTGGACCCCGGCCCCCTCCGGTGGTCCCGGTACATTACCGATAAACCCGAAACTTTTCTGGTGACCAAAACAGGACTTCCCATATATAAATCTTTACCTCCGGACCATTCCAGAACTCCTCGTGACGTCCGGGATCTCATCCGGGACTCCGAACAACATTCGGTAACCACGTATATCTATTCCCTATAACCCTAGCGTCATCGAACCTTAAGTGTGTAGACCCTACGGGTTCGGGAACCATGCAGACATGACCGAGACGTTCTCCGGTCAATAACCAATAGTGGGATCTGGATACCCATGTTGGCTCCCACATGCTCCACGATGATCTCATCGGATGAACCATGATGTCAAGGACTTAATCAATCTCGTATACAATTCCCTTTGTCTATCGGTACGATACTTGCCCGAGATTCGATCGCCGGTATCCCGGTACCTTGTTCAATCTCGTTACCGGCAAGTCTCTTTACTCGTTCCGTAACACATCATCCCGTGATCAACTCCTTGATCACATTGTGCACATTATGATGATGTCCTATCGAGTGGGCCCAGAGATACCTCTCCGTTTACACGGAGTGACAAATCCCAGTCTCGATTCGTGCCAACCCAACAGACACTTTTGGAGATACCTGTAGTGTACCTTTATAGCCACCCAGTTACGTTGTGACGTTTGGCACACCCAAAGCACTCCTACGATATCCGGGAGTTACACAACCTCATGGTCTAAGGAAATGATACTTGACATTAGAAAAGCTTTTAGCATACGAACTACATGATCTTGTGCTAGGCTTAGGATTGGGTCTTGTCCATCACATCATTCTCCTAATGATGTGATCCCGTTATCAACGACATCCAATGTCCATGGTCAGGAAACCGTAACCATCTATTGATCAACGAGCTAGTCAACTAGAGGCTTACTAGGGACATGGTGTTGTCTATGTATCCACACATGTATCTGAGTTTCCTATCAATACAATTCTAGCATGGATAATAAATGATTATCATGAACAAGGAAATATAATAATAACCAATTTATTATTGCCTCTAGGGCATATTTCCAACAGTCTCCCACTTGCACTAGAGTCAATAATCCAGTTCACATCGATATGTGATTAACACTCAAGGTCACATCCCCATGTGACTAACACCCAAAGAGTTCTGGGTTTGATCATGTTATGTTTGTGAGAGAGGTTTCAGTCAACGGGTCTGCAACATTCAGATCCGTATGTACTTCGCAAATTTCTATGTCATCTTGTAGATGCAACTACTACGCTACATTTGGAGCCATTTCAAATAACTGTTCTACTTGGAGCTATTCTAAATTGTTGCTCCATTATACGTATCCGGTATCTCTACTCAGAGCTATCCGGATAGGTGTTAAGCTTGAATTGATGTAACTCTTTACGTCGAACTCTTTATCACCTCCATAACCGAGAAACATATCCTTATTCCTCTAAGGATAATTTAGACCGCTATCTGGTGATCTACTCCTAGATCACCTTTGTACCCTCTTGCCAGATATGTGGCAAGGCACACATCAGGTGCGGTACTCAGCATGGCATACCGTATAGAGCCTATGACAAAAGCATAGGGGACGACCTTCGTCCTTCCTCTTTCTTCTGTCGTGGTCGAGCTTTAAGTCTTAACTTCATACCTTACAACTCAGGCAAGAACTCCTTCTTTGACTGATCCATCTTGAACACCTTCAAGATCATGTCAAGGTATGTGCTCATTTGAAACTACCATTAAGCGTTTTGATCTATCCTTATAGGTCTTGATGCTCAATGTTCAAGTAGCTTAATCCAGGCTTTCCATTGAAAAACACTTTCCAAATAACCCTATATGCTTTCTAGAAATTCTACGTCATTTCTGATCAACAATATGTCAACAACATATATTCATCAGAAATTCTATAGTGCTCCCACTCACTTCTTTGGAAATACAAGTTTCTCATAAACTTTGTATACACCCAAAATCTTTGATCATCTCATCAAAGCATACATTCCAACTCCGAGATGCTTACTCCAGTCCTTAGAAGGATTGCTGGAGCTTTGCATACTTATTAGCATCTTTCAGGATTGATGAAACCTTCCGGTTGTATCACATACAACCTTTCCTCAAAAAAATCATCGAGGAAACAATGTTTTGATATCCTATCTACAAGATTTCATAAATAATGCAGTAATCGTTAATATAATTCCAACAGACTCTTAGCATCGCTACGAGTGAGAAAGTCTCATCGTAGTGAACTCCTTGAACTTGCCGGAAAACATCTTAACGACAAGTCAAGCTTTCTTAATGGTGATACTTACCATCATTATCCGTCTTCCTTTTAAAATCCATATGTACCTAACAGCCTTACGACCATCAAGTAGTTCTTCCAAAGTCTACACTTTGTTTTCATATATGGATCCTCTCTCGGATTATATGGCCTCGAGCCATTTTGGAATCCAGGCCCACCATCGCTTCTCCATAGCACGTAGGTTCATTGTTGTCTAGCAACATGACTTCCAAGACAGGATTACGTACCACTCTGAAGTAGTACGCATCCTTGTCATCCCACGAGGTTTGGTAGTGACTTGATCTGAAGTTTCATGATCACTATCGTAAGCTTCCACTTCAATTGGTGTAGGTGCCACAGGAACAACTCCATGTGCCCTGCCACACACTAGTTGAAGAGATGGTTCAATAACCTCATCAAGTCTCCACCATCCTCCCACTCAATTCTTTCGAGAGAAACTTTTCCTCGAGAAAGGACCCGATTCTAGAAACAATCCCTTATTGCTTTCGGATCTGAGACAGGAGGTATACCCAACTGTTTCGGGTGTCCTATGAAGATGCATTTATCCGCTTTGGGTTCGAGCTTATCAGCCTGAAACTTTTTCACATAAGCGTCGCAGCCCCAAACTTTTAAGAAATGACAGCTTAGGTTTCTCTAAACCATAGTTCATACGGTGTCCTCATCGGAATTACGTGGTGCCCTATTTAAAGTGAATGTGGTTGTCTCTAATGCCTAACCCATAAACTATCGTGGTAATTCGATAAGAGACATCATGGTATGCATCATTTCCAATAGGGTGCAGTTATGATGTTCGGACACACCATGTGTTCCAGGCTGTATTAGTTCTGAAACAATTTCCACAATGTCTTAATTCTGTGCCAAACTCGTAATTCAGATATTCATCTCTATGATCATATCATAGATATTTTATCCTCTTGTCACGATGATCTTTCAACTTCACCCTGAAATTACTTGAACCTTTCAATAATTCAGACTCGTGATTCATCAAGTAAATATACTCAACATCTACTCAAATCATCTGTGAAGTAAGAACATAACGATATCCACTACACGCCTCAGCACTCATTGGACTGCACACATCAAAATGCATTACTTCCAACAAGTTGCTTTCTAGTTCCATTTTACTGAAAACAAGACTTTTAGTCATCTTGCCCATGTGGTATGATTTGCATGTCTCAAGTGATTCAAAATCAAGTGAGTCCAAACGGTCCATTTGCATGGAGTTTCTTCATGCATATACACCAATAGACATGGTTCGCATGTCTCAAACTTTTCAAAAACGAGTGAGCCCAAAGATCCATCAACATGGAGCTTCTTCATGCGTTTTATACCGATATGACTTACGTGGCAGTGCCACAAGTAGGTGGTACTATCATTACTATCTTATATCTTTTGGCATGAACATGTGTATCACTACGATCGAGATTCAATAAACCATTCATTTTAGGTGCAAGACCATTGAAGGTATTATTCAAATAAACAGAGTAACCATTATTCTCCTTAAATGAATAACCGTATTGTGATAGACATAATCCAATCATGTCTATGCTCAATGCAAACACCAATCTCGATGGTAGAGGGAGCGTGCGATGCTTGATCACATCAAGCTTGGGAAAAACTTCCAACACATATCGCCACCTCACCTTTAGCTAGTCTCCGTTTACTCCGCAGCCTTTTATTTCGAGTTTACTAACACTTAGCAACCGAACCGGTATCTAATACCATGGTGCTATTAGGAGTACTAGTAAAGTACACATTAACACAATGTATATCCAATATACTTCTATCGACCTTGCCAGCCTTCTCATCTACCAAGTATCTAGGGTAATTCTGCTCCAGTGGCTGTTCCCCTTATTACAGAAGCACTTAGTCTCGGGTTTGGGTTCAACCTTGGGTTTCTTCACTAGAGCAGCAGCTGATTTTCCGTTTCATGAAGTATCCCTTCTTGCCCTTGCCCTTCTTGAAACTAGTGGTTTCACCAACCATCAACAATTGATGCTCCTTCTTGATTTCTACTTTTGTGGTGTCAAACATCGCGAATATCTCAAGGACCATCATATATGTCCCTGATATATTATAGTTCATCACGAAGCTCTAGCAGCTTGGTGGTAATGACTTCGGAGAAACATCACTATCTCATCTGGAAGATCAACTCCCACTCGATTCAAATGATTGTTGTACTCAGACAATCTGAGCACAAGCTCAACAATTGAGCTTTTCTCCCTTAGTTTGCAGGCTAAGAAAAATCGTCGGAGGTCTTATACCTCTTGACGTGGGCACGATCCTGAAATCTCAATTTCAGCCCTCGAAACATCTCATATGTTTTGCGACGTTTCAAAACGTCTTCGGTACCTCAACTCTAAACCGTTTAACTGAACTATCACGTAGTTATCAAAATGTGTATGTCAGATGTTCGCAACATCCACAGACGATGTTCGAGGTTCAGCACACTGAGCGGTGCATTAAGGACATAAGCCTTCTATGAAGCAATGAGGACAATCCTCAGTTTACGGACCTAGTCCGCATAATTGCTACTACCATCTTTCAACTAAATTTTCTCTAGGAACATATCTAAACAGTAGAACTGAAGCGCGAGCTACGACATAATTTGCGAAGACCTTTTGACTATGTTCAGGATAATTAAGTTCATCTTATGAACTCCCACTCAGATAGACATCCCTCTAGTCATCTAAGTGATTACATGATCCGAGTCAACTAGGCCGTGTCCGATCATCATGTGAGACGGACTAGTCATCATCGGTGAACATCTTCATGTTGATCGCATCTACCATACGACTCATGCTCGACCTTTCGGTCTCTTGTGTTCCGAGGCCATGTCTGTACATGCTAGGCTCGTCAAGTCAACCTAAGTGTTTCGCGTGTGTAAATCTGGCTTACACCCGTTGTATGTGAACGTAAGAATCTATCACACCCGATCATCACGTGGTGCTTCGAAACGACGAACTTTCGCAACGGTGCACAGGTAGGGGGAACACTTTCTTGAAATTTTAATGAGGGATCATCTTAATTACTACCGTCGTTCTAAGCAAATAAGATGTATAAACATGATAAACATCACATGCAATCAAATAGTGACATGATATGGCCAATATCATATTGCTCCTTTTGATCTCCATCTTCGGGGCTCCATGATCATCATTGTCGTCGGCATGACACCATGATCTCCATCATCATGATCCCCATCATTGTGTCTCCATGAAGTTGTCTCGCCAACTTATTACTTCTACTACTATGGCTACCGGTTAGCAATAAAGTAAAGTAATTACATGGCATTGTACAATGACACGCAGGTCATACAATAAATAAAGACAACTCCTATGGCTCCTGCCGGTTGTCATACTCATCGACATGCAAGTCGTGATTCCTATTACAAGAACATGATCAATCTCATACATCACATATCATTCATCACATTCTTCTTGGCCATATCACATCACATAGCATACCCTGCAAAAACAAGTTAGACGTCCTCTAATTGTTGTTTGCATGTTTTACGTGGCTGCTATGGGTTTCTAGCAAGAACGTTTCTTACCTACGCAAAAACCACAACGTGATATGCCAATTGCTATTTACCCTTCATAAGGACCCTTTTCATCGAATCCGATCCGACTAAAGTGGGAGAGACAGACACCCGCCAGCCACCTTATGCAACTAGTGCATGTCAGTCGGTGGAACCGGTCTCACGTAAGCGTACGTGTAAGGTTGGTCCGGGCCGCTTCATCCCACAATGCCGCTGAATCAAGATTGGACTAGTAACGGTAAGCATATTGAACAAAATCAACGCCCACAACTACTTTGTGTTCTACTCGTGCATAGAAACTACGCATAGACCTAGCTCATGATGTCACTGTTGGGGAACGTAGCAGAAATTCAAAATTTTCTACGCATCACCAAGATCAATCTATGGAGTAATCTAGCAACGAGGGAAGGAGAGTGCATCTACATACCCTTGTAGATCGCTAAGCGGAAGCGTTCAAGTGAACGGGGTTGATGGAGTCGTACTCGTCGTGATTCAAATCACCGATGATCCTAGTGCCGAATGGACGGCACCTTTGCGTTCAACACACGTACAGCCCGGTGACGTCTCCTATGCCTTGATCCAGCAAGGGAAGAAGGAGAGGTTGGGGAAGACTCCATCCAGCAGCAGCACGACGGCATGGTGGTGGTGGAGGTGCGCGGAACTCCAGCAGGGCTTCGCCAAGCACTACGAGAGACAAGGAGGGAGAGGAGTAGGGCTGCACCAACAGGGAGAGAATTCGTGTCTATGGCAGCCCAAAACCTCAAGTATATATAGAGGGAGGGGAGGGGCTGCGCCCCCACCTAGGTTTCCACCCCTAGGGGTGGCGGCCAGCCCTAGATCCCATCTAGGGGTGGCGGCCAGCCCTAGATCCCATCTAGGGGTGGCGGCCAGCCCTAGATCCCATCTAGGGGGGCGGCCAAGGGGGAAGAGAGGGGGGCGCACCACTAGGTGGGCCTTAGGCCCATCTGAGCCTAGGGTTTGCCCCCTTCCACTCTCCCTTGCGCCTTGGGCCTTGGTGGGGGGCGCACCAGCCCACCTGGGGCTGGTCCCCTCCCACACTTGGCCCATGCAGCCCTCCGGGGCTGGTGGCCCCACTTGGTGGACCCCCGGACCCCTCCGGTGGTCCCGGTACATTACCGATAAACCCGAAACTTTTCCGGTGACCAAAACAGGACTTCCCATATATAAATCTTTACCTCCTGACCATTCCGGAACTCCTCATGATGTCCGAGATCTCATCCAGGACTCCGAACAACATTCGGTAACCACGTATATCTATTCCCTATAACCCTAGCGTCATCGAACCTTAAGTGTGTAGACCCTACGGGTTCGGGAACCATGCAGACATGACCGAGACGTTCTCCGGTCAATAACCAACAGCGGGATCTGGATACCCATGTTGGCTCCCACATGCTCCACGATGATCTCATCGGATGAACCACGATGTCAAGGACTTAATCAATCCCGTATACAATTCCCTTTGTCTATCGGTACGATACTTGCCCGAGATTCGATCGTCGGTATCCCGATACCTTGTTCAATCTCGTTACCGGCCAAGTCTCTTTACTCGTTCCGTAACACATCATCCCGTGATCAACTCCTTGATCACATTGTGCACATTATGATGATGTCCTACCGAGTGGGCCCAGAGATACCTCTCCGTTTACACGGAGTGACAAATCCCAGTCTCGATTCGTGCCAACCCAACAGACACTTTCGGAGATACCTGTAGTGTACCTTTATAGCCACCCAGTTACGTTGTGACGTTTGGCACACCCAAAGCACTCCTACGATATCCGAGAGTTACACAACCTCATGGTCTAAGGAAATGATACTTGACATTAGAAAAGCTTTTAGCATACGAACTACATGATCTTGTGCTAGGCTTAGGATTGGGTCTTGTCCATCACATCATTCTCCTAATGATGTGATCCCATTATCAACGACATCTAATATCCATGGTCAGGAAACCGTAACCATCTATTGATCAACGAGCTAGTCAACTAGAGGCTTACTAGGGACATGGGGTTGTCTATGTATCCACACATGTATCTGAGTTTCCTATCAATACAATTCTAGCATGGATAATAAACGATTATCATGAACAAGGAAATATAATAATAACCAATTTATTATTGCCTCTAGGGCATATTTCCAACACATAGCACAGCAATGGTCGGAATTTCGGGTATCAAATTCCTCATGGCTATCATGTTCCTCACTATGTAGGCAATCCGCATTGGCGAATTCCTAACTCCTCAGTCAGAACAAATTCCTCAGAGACCAGAAGAACTTTGTCTCTGTCACTGAAGAATATGACTGAACTGTATGAGATTTCCAATGGCTTCACCCAAAGGGATTGGTAGGTGTAGGATTTTGAGTTGAGCATCACATGGAATTTTTTTTTCTTAGTATTGCCTCGACCCCCTTTAATAGTACGGTGTTTCCTATGACTCAAGAAATAGAAAATGGAACTACAAAAAAAAGTCTTCACGCTTCATGTTCCTTGAATGAATGCCAAGTCTTCAAAGGTCACACCAATTTCTTCACTTTCAAAGTCTTCAGAAAGTCTTCAGAAATTCAAAGTCTTCAGTCAAAGAACTTCATTTTTAGGGGTCGACTTTTTCTGCAAATATCAAACTCCTCATAGACTTATAGACCTGTGTACACTCATAAACACATTAGTCCCTTAATCTATAAGTCTTCAATACACCAAAATCACTAAGGGGCACTAGATGCACTTACACAACATGCGCTCCGGCGGAGGGCCTCGAAAGTGGGACACCATGCCAACTCACAAGTCTCCATGAGCCAACCATCACATTTTCCACTTCTTCACCATTTATTTATTTTTCTTTTCTGATTTCATGGGCCCAAGATGGTGTTTGTTGGAACAAGTGGCCAAGCATGTCACTGCTAAATATGGCCCACATTCCCATCCAAGTGCCCAATTGCCAAGCACATAATAAAAACAAATGTATTATGATCATTGGATGCAGTTTATCCGGGCAAATTTCACAAAGTACTTGCTCAACCAACCTCGCTTTGACTCGACTCAAACGAAGTACAAAATGAATCGGAGTGCGGTGAGCCAAAAGCAGAGACATAGCTTAGAGCTCGCCCGAGTCACAAAGAGCCAACTACTTTGCACGCACATCAAGAAAAAAGCATGCATGGATATCCACATAAGCATTTGTCGATAAGAATGTCCTAACTTTGGCAAAGGAGCTCACGAATAAATTGATAAAATGTAGAAGGCAAGGGGAGGTTAAGAAGCTTGGGATGGAGGGGTGATGGAGGTCAGAGAAAAACTAGGAGGAGGAGGTTGATCATATAATATCTAGGTATCTAGATATGATATTTGTTGTGTTGCATTGAGCTATAGCCTTATTTAGCTATGAGGTTGCCTTAATTCAACAAAAATACAAGTTGGGGGTGGGGGTGGGGGCATTGGCCCCCTCTCTCTAACAATTGTTAATTTGCTTCTCAAATATCTCGACCTTGAGTTTACCGAAAAGGCTTTCGACCCGCTTTATATATAAAGCAAACCACCAGAGCACAAAATCCGACACAAGTTCACCACGCACACACACACAGAGAAGTAGCACAAGCCAACACAAATGGGTTTTGCTAAAGAGATAGCTCAAGTAATAATGAGAAACACACACAGAAACCTAACAGCGGGTGGCAAGGCCAGACCTTGAGTTTACGGGTATATATGGCTTGCTGCCTATATTGATTTACTTGCACTAAGGCTGCAATCAAATGGATGGGCTCGTCACTCGAGAGTCGAGACACTTAGCTGGAAATTCCTTTATCATGGAGTTGAACTCTATTCAGATTACAATCACTAGGATTGGGGAATCATGCCGTCTTGGTCCAGGGTTTCCTTGGTGATTCAAATCACAAAAGAATAACTCCTCCTTTCTATGTCTGATGCTAGCATAGACCTCTCCACTCTCCAGCAATAACATCAGTGGCACATTACCAGCTACTGTTTCACGGATGGACACACTTATATTAAATCTAATCTAAAATCAATTGAATGGTTCAGTGCGACCTCGTAATAAAATTGGTTTGGATCTCTCAAGAAACTATCTACTAGGGCCTCTACCATTAAAGTTTCAATTTCACACGACCAATAATTGGTTTGTTTCTGTTTGGCAACCAATTCACACGCACTAGTTTAGTTCCTAACATCATTATAGAATTACCTTTCATATCTTGACACTTGGAAACAATATGGTAACATGCCAGTTCTCTCGATGTTTAGAAAATTCACATCCGTTGCCATAAGAGAGCACGTTGTTTCTCGACATCCTTGAAATGGCCCCAATTTTTTTGTGGCCTTGCAGACCAATTCAAGGCACCATGCCTTGGGTTTTCAACAAGTTTTGCATTTTCTGGAGTTTTCATGGTGAAAAAAGGTTGATAAATGGCTGGACATGTCACAACATGCAAACGGTGTCGGAATTCGTTCAAACCTAGCATGGATGCCTAACATGGGCATGCCCACCTGATTACATAAGATTGGGGCATTTATCCATGGTCTAAAAAACCACAAGTTGAGAGAAGTGTGCTAGCCTAGTCTAGGACAGGTGCATCAGTGAGTATGTAGTTTTCCTAATTTGAATGCTTATGTTATTTGCAAATTTCCATATTATTAATCACATGAACATTTTCTTTTTGTCGTAACCATTTCTTAAAATTTAAAAGCAATTTTGAATTTTAATTTTTGGATGAATTTTTTTACAAACTTGAACACTTTTTCCAAAATTGTTAAAAAAATACCCAACAATAGATGAAAACTTAGAACACAAATTGCAAACCATATAGTTTTTCAAAAATTTATCAACTTATTTTTGAAATGCAAACATTTTTTAAATTTGTGAACAAAAAATTCGAAAACGGGAACATTTTGTGAAATTCTGGAATATTTTTTAAAATTGTAAGCAATATTTGAAAACAAGAACATTTTTGGGTATTCCAAACAATATTTCAATATTTTGAACTGGTTTCAAAAAGAATAATATTTTTTAAAAAAGTAGAAAATGAATTAACAAAAAAGATAGAAAATAAATAGTATGCCCAACTAGGCGAAGACATCGCTCCAGTCGGGTACCTGTTGGAAAAAGTTTATCGATTTTGAAAAAAAAAATGTTCACGAACACGAAATATTTCGCTGATTTTCACAAAAAGTTCTCAACCCCAAAAAATAGTTTGTGAATTTGAAAAAACAATTATATTTTTTTAAAAGAGTTCATGAATTTAAAAAAAATCATGGGTTTTGATTAAAAGTTAGTAAAAGATGAAAAGAGTTTGTGCATTTGAAATACATTTATGAATATGAAAAAAAGTTCACAAATTGAAGAAAATGTTCGTGACTTTGAAAGGTTCATGAATTTAAGGAAAGTTCATGATTTTAAAATAAAATTCGCGAATTTCAGAAAAAGAAAAAAAGAAAGAGAAATTAAAACAGAAGAAAAGAAAACCAAATAAGAAAGCAGATGTGTGTTTTTTAAGCATTGAAAAGGGAAAAGAAATAAAAAAGACACGTGAGGTAAGATGTCCCACTTGATTACTACAGTTGCACTTATCGAAGGACTTCAATGTGTTCCCGGTACTGTCGAAACAGATTCTTTGGAACTCATCGAAGCGTTTAATGGAACAATTCAAATATGGTCTCCATATGCAGCAGTACTTGCGGATTGCTTTCAGATCGCCTCCAGGATTGGATCAATATCGGTGCATCATTGTAATCGGGAGGTGAACTACGTGGCGCACAACTTAGCTAAACATGCTTTTGTTTCAAATTCTACTATTTTTCATGATGATGTTCCCCCTAGATTTATTGTTTCAAATGTAATGAACGATGTATCGCTGTTTATTTCGCAATAAAGTGCGCCATGAAGGCTTTCCCTCAAAAAAAAAACCAGGAGGTCAGAAGTTCGAATCACATCTCCGCACATTGTTTTGAGGTTTACCAGAAAAGAAAAGAAAAGTAAATGGGCCAGGCCCAGAGCCTCCATTCTACTCACTCTTTCATTGAGCGATTTATTTCGGATTTGGAGATTGTAAAGGATCAACGATCTTGGAACATGAGCAGAAGTTATCAGTCCGCACCAGCAAGGGTAGCAAGACCAAGGGCGACGCCGG
Source organism: Triticum aestivum (assembly GCF_018294505.1). NCBI lineage: Eukaryota > Viridiplantae > Streptophyta > Magnoliopsida > Poales > Poaceae > Triticum > Triticum aestivum. The sequence continues at coordinate 586,187,872 of NC_057794.1, forward strand.
CGGGATTTGCAAAAATACACGTCGATGCGGGAGTTTCAAACACACATATGCGCACATTACTACGCTGGAATCCATCGCATGCCGTGAAGGCCTGACACCGGCGGAAGGCTTAGGTCTTCATAACTTCATAATTGCTTCTGATGCTGAGCAGGCTGTTCGTGACATTGATAATGGCAGTCATGGCAGGCACGACTCAATCATCACCGAGATCAAAACCAGGGCGTCAAACTTTACACGCAACTTTGTGTTTCAAGGAAGAGCTACTAACGGTGAAGCACATAGTCTAGCTCGATCTTCATTATCTTTAGATCAGGGACGTCATGTGTGATGTGTGGCTGATCCGACCCCATGATCGTATTTATATCCCGCGGACTGTGGTTTATTATGAATAAAATTGGTTTTTACCCCCTAAAAAACATACAAAGGGGTACGGAAAGATCTGGTCCGTTGATGTTTTTTTAGGGGGTTGTATCGAACATAAACTTCAAATTTGTGGTCGACGTCCAACCCTGGATAGTCAAAAGTGCATTCAGATTCCAAACGGGATGAGGAAAAACTATATGCCCCTATCACGATTGGCCGGAATCTTCTTCGATCCAGAGACGAGAAAGTCTTCCCTTTCTCTTACTCCGAGGCAGCTGTGCCCACGAACTAAACTAAACTTGAGTGCTGCCTTGCTGGCCTGATGCCAAGTGTTGAGCGACCAGCCACAGGAGCAAATAAAGGGTGCCAATTAAGGGACAGTCAGTGATTGTTTAGCCACGAATCATTGCAAGTTTGGTTGCCGCAACTGTTTGCCAAAACCTGAGCAAACAAATTATACTCTGGTATGATTTTCCTTTGTGGCTGCATGCACCGTTCAGATGCAGAGGCTGGGGCTCATCCTCTTTTTCAAAAAAAGTATTGATTTTCCTTTTTGGCAAAAGAAAATTCGCCATTTTCGATCGTGTAGGATTCATTCGGTTGGCTGGTTGAAATTCAGTTTCAGCGGGCATTGCGACTGATACGCGTAGCAAACCGAACAATTGCGATACAACAGTTAAAAAAATCTCTGAGCCAGCAATGTGCAATGCAGTTCAGTAAGTAGCAATTGTTTCTGTAACATTGGCGAAAATGGCGCCTTTTGTTCCAAGGAAACAATGCTGGCACTTTTGTCAACTCTGCTAGGTATAGCAACGAGCTGATCTTCAAGGCCACAAAAATGGAGGATTTGCAAGAACAGGAGACAACAAAAAAAGACGCTCAACCGCAGCATGAGTGAGCAGAGCACAAATGGGGCAGAAAGAATGAATGTCGGGCTATTTTTATTCATAGAAACAAAGAAAGAAAGAAATGTCAGCATGTATATGTATCACATCAGCGCCACATGGCCCTCCACAGGACATGAAAATGACAACCTTCCTACCAGATTACATCAACATCCTTCTCAACTCAAATGGAAACTGGCCCGACGCCAAAAATGGTGCGACCGCTCGTTCCTCCGCAGAATAACCAATCCTCCAATTTTTGTTTGCTATAATATGATTTATGTACACGTAATGAAGAAGCCGGCGCCCGGCAGACCTCTTCTTATCTCTTCCTCCTCCCTCTCTAACAATGGCATGCATCTAAAAATATGTCAGGAGCTTTATTTTTCTCGTCTTTCTACGGGGCGGGGCAGAATGTATAGAATGATGAACTGAGGTGGCAGAGAGCAGAGTTGCAAGAGATGAAAGAATTGCTCAAGGCTGGTGCAATGATGGGTACTAGTGATAGTAGGAAATGAGGGAGCCTAAATGATCCAAGAATAGGTCGAATGAAGGGTCAGGACTCGGGACTAGCAACAGGATGATGGCAAACTCTTTGATGTACAAAATTTAATTTGGTTCATGCTTAATGGAGGCTGCTGAGGTGCTGTGGAGGGGCTGATTCTATAGAAAAAATGTGTTGGTAAAATGCCGGCAATCGACCGGGGGACTCTATGCATCGAAGGACTAGTTTGGGTGCCACACTGCCACTTGTATGACCTCAAGAATTGGAGACAGCATAGTGCCTCACTGAATAGCGTAAAACGTGTAAGCTTGGGCAGATCATCTCCTTCACCCGTGCGCCGTCCTTGTATATCTTGAATGTCGGGACTACGCGCACATTCTCTGCCTTTGCAATCATTGGGCTCTCATCAACATTTACCTGCAAGTTTGCATATGCAAGGGATCAGTTAGCAACTTGGAAGCTTTTTACAGATTGCTACAGTTGATATATATACACAGAGAAAGAGAGTTGTTAGGTTTATTACCTTCAGAAAATTCACCGAAGGGCACTCGGAACAAAGGGCATCCACTGATGGGGTAATCTGTGCGCACTGCTGATTCATTGTTGCCATGAAGTAAAGAACAGTCACCCCTGAAAGTGCCATTTAAATCAGTCAGGACATCTACTTAACCGACTACAGATAAGTATATGCAAGAAAATCTTGATAAGTTTCCAAGTATAGAACTGGCGCAAAGCATGAGGGTAACTGAACAATACTAGCAATCTAGCATAATTAAGGACATGAAAAAATAATTATAACAGCTGAGGAAAAACTTGTAAAGGAAAAACTCACCGGGCGAATGTATAGCAGCCCGGACTTGCTCTATGCTGGTAACTATCTCAACCTCTCCACCAAACTTCATATTTGATACCTCCTCACCACGGGTTGTCTTCAGCGCGACTTGGGCATGGAACAATGACTCTGCAACCTCCGTGTCACCAGGAAGCTCCTTGCGAAGCACCTCATAGTCTCGCACACAATCAACCCAACGCTCAAGCTAAAACAATGCCAACAGAGAGGTGTCAATAGCATACTAGGTGAGTAACCAGGAACATGTCAACCTATGTAAGTTGCTTACCTTTGCGTAAGACGCTGCCCGCCTTAAGAGAGCTTTTGTGTAGCTAGGTTGGATCCTCAGCGCCTCATTGCAATCCTCAACGGCTTTCGCCCACCGACCTAACTTGGACCAGCAAGCTGCTCTATTGCAGTACAACACTGGATTTGAGGACTCATGCTTGAGCCCTTCACCATAGGCGATAGATGCCTCGGCAAACTTGCCCGCCTTAAAAAGATCATTACCCTGAGCTCGAGCCCGCGCAACTAGCCTCATGTTATTCAGGATCAATCCAACCTCTGCATTTGCAGGATCAATAGCTCTGGCCTTCTCAGCTATGGCAATAGCTGCATCAAACCTGCAGAAACCGACTTTCAATGCTTGTACCGGAAAATGAAAATGATTGTAGTCCATCGGTGTGTTTTAGAATTGTACCTCCCAAATGCCATGTTGACCTGGGATTGCACAACATGTACATATGAATCAGCTACTATGCCTGACAGTTTGGTGGACATTGAAGATAGGGATGCACTGTCCAATTTCAGCAAACTTGTAATAGTCGAATCGGCCTCCTCTAGTTTGTTAAGCCGGAGAAGCGCTTCGGACCTCATGGCAAGGAGCTGCATAAGAAACATGGGTTCATTGTTAGGAACTGAATTCTGACGCTGACCGCAAAATGACAGTGTATCTTTATAGGATGAAAAATGTCACAGGCTATAAGGCCAGAGAGGTTACCAGCTGAGAGGAGTCTGCTCCGTTGGCAATGGCGGCGTCTGCTTCCCTCAGCGCGCTCTTCCAGTCTCCGATCCTCCTCGCGTCCATGCATTTCCCCAGATGGCTCTCCACCTCATGAAGTTTTTGCCACTCAGCAGGGTCAGACTGGTTCGCGTTCCCGGCCAGCGTAAGCTGCCTCCTTGCCTTCTCAACCATCCCAAACCTGTAATGTGGCCATCAGAAATGCCATTTCAGTCACAATTCGAGCGCGCGATTACCGCACATTGACACTACCGGCGTTATCGTCGGATCGAAACGATAATTTAGGACCACATTCTGGTCTAAATGCACAATGCACAATGCAGATAAGCACTCCATTTGAACCGAATTCTGCGATGCAAAGCGCATTAAGAACACATTAATTGACTACAATGAACCGACAAATGATGCAATCTTTCTTTCCCATTCTTCGCAGCATGCAAATTAATTAGAGAATTCAAATGATGTATTCTTGTAGCTGGCTAGCTGCAAGATCAAAGTTTTTTGCTTCGAGGACAAGCAAAATAGCAGCTGCTGCCGATGTACTATCTGCAAGGAAGTGCTTAGCACACAAGCAACAGTGGCAAGCATGGTGAGAACACAAGATCTGTGTGGACCAATGGATTCGGGGATCCAACGAAATGCAGCCGGAGATATGCATGGAGAAGGGAAGGAGCGGGTCTCACCGGAGGCAGAGCGCGGCGAGGCGGCCGTGGGCGCGGCCGCTGGCCGGGTCGAGCCGGACGGCCTCCTCGCAGTCGCGGAGGGCCTCGGCGAGGCGGCCGAGCCCGGTGAGCGCGGCGGCGCGGTTGCCGCGGCACGCAGCGCTGTCCGGGCAGAGCGCCAGGGCGCGGTCGTAGTGCCGCAGCGCCTCGCCGTACCGGCCCTGCTTGTACAGCTCGTTCCCGGCCCGGGTAACCTCCTGCAGGCTGTCCGGCGGCGCCGGGAAGCTCGCTGGGGACCTCGAAGATCTGCCGGCGAGCGTCGCCGCGTCAATGCCGCCGCTCCTCGCGGGAGCCATGCCGCCCCGCATGATGCTGCCGTGGCCGTAGTGGCCGGTGCCGGATCCGAGCACGTCCGGGCGCGCGCGCGGCCGGGGCGCGGCCGGCGCCGGCGCGACGCGGCCGGACGAGCAGATGTTGCCGGTGGGGAGCGCATTGGTGAGCGGCGAGCTCGCGGTGCTCCCGCCGCCCCCTCCTCCACCGCCCCCCGAGCTGCCGCTCCCGCCGGAGAAAATCAGCGGCCCAGATCCGGAGCGTCGGTGCCCGGGCGGCCGCGGCGGGTTGCTGCTGGCGCTGCCGCTGCCGCTCTCCGCCGCCAGCTCGCCCGAGTGGCTCCCCCTCCCGCTCACGCTGCGAGCACCGCCGCCCCTCCCGCCCGCCGCGGCCGCATTGCACAGAGCCGGCGACTTGGCCGACCCGGCGGAGGAGGAGGACGACGACGGCGTGGCCCGCAGCCGCAGCGGCGAGACCGGCGAGCCGAGATCCGCGAACACGTCCCGCTTGGAGTCCGGCTTGTCCCTGTCCACGCCCCCGCCCGCCTCAAGCGTCAGCCGGCGCACCCGGTCGGCCTCCGACGACGCCATGGCCACTCGCTCACCACCAGCGCCACCCCCTCAGTGACCAAGCAGGCATGCAAGAACACGCCCGACCGAGCTAGCTAGCAAGCAAGACAAGCTCCAGAGAAGTCCAAGCAAGCAAGAGTCAAGCGCGGTGGCGGTGGCGTTGGGTCGGAGGGGTCATGGAGAGGCCACAGGGGGGTGGGGTGGGGGTGGGGTGGGGGGTGGGGGGAGAAGTGAGCTGGGAGGAAAGGAATAGAAGAAGAAGAAGAAGAAGGAAGGAAGGAAGGAGGGTGGGTGGGTGGCGTTGAATCAGCGCCGGATTTGTATTAATTTATAAGTAAACTCTGAGCTGTAATTTCTATCTTTCTTGTAAACCATAATCAAGCTATTTTTGATTTCGCTATTAGTGCGATTAAAAATATGTTCTACTAGTTTATTTCCTTTCCTTCTACATTTTGATTTTGTTAGTGCAATTAAAAGTACTCTAATTTCCTTTCCTTTTCTATTTTGATTTTGATAGTGTGTTTTTAAATATTATCCGGTTCGGATGGTTTTCTATTAATGCGTCATTTAAACCTTATCCGGTTCGGATGGTTTTCATAGAAAAAAACATAGAAACAAGGATTCCAGAAAACTTCCTATAGATGCATTTGGTCTGTAGGAAATGCATACACGATTTTTATAGAAATATTATTCATTTTCTTTGTTCGGATAAACTACAGATCCATTCAAAGTTTATTTTTTTTTAGGAACGAGACAAGATAATTCCTAAGAATGACATAGTCATCCTATCAAATTTTTGTACTACTCATAATTCCTCTGTTTTGGTTTCCTCCAAACTAAACGAGGTTTGCTACTAGCCTCATGATCGACAAAGCTAGTTAGTGCCACATTGGTTGCACAACCCCGTGAACAAACATGTGCATATCCAATTCTAGTGAGAATGTTTGTCTTAATTTGCACAATCTGAAATTGTCCAAATGATATTGTTTTAACAAAATGAAAGTTCATTTTTTGCAGGTTATCCATACTTCAGAATAGGTATACCCGGGCAGCAGGACGATGGGTGCCACTATTTGAAGTTGGTCACAGGGGTTTATGCAACCGGCTTAGTTTAGTGGTTTGGCAATAGTATATTATCAATTTTTTTCTTTAGGGAGCCTTCGTGTTTATTCTTCTTTAGAGAGTCTTCGAGTTTGGTTTGGGGCTCCACGCGGTTGCCCTAGGGTAGGAATAATGTGCTTCCTGCCTATCACGTTTCGTTGGTGTGTTTTCACCAATGAAGGGCGCGTGGAGCTGTCTTCGATGAGTCTCCTGAGACCTAGCCGGATTACGTTTTCTGTGGAATTCGCCCGGCTTTTGTCGTCAACGCGGTCTTTGGAGTTTGTACATGCCCTTAACGATTTTTTTTCTAGGGGGTAGCAATTTGTTCACATATTGCGGCTGTGTTTGTCTCATGTTCTGCTTCGACGACCTCCCGGCCGTTGCTTCTACGAGTTCCTGGTTTTCAAAAGTTTGTTGCGTCGAGGCAGAGGTCCAGAGGCGACATCGAGCTATGCTCATGGCGTCGCAGGATGCATCCCAGAGATTTTGAATGTATTTCTATTTTTTTATAAGGGTGCGCTTATAAGGACCCACGACGCTTAATATATGACATTAAGCCCTTCTTCAAAACAAGAAAGGGTGGCGTTTTTCGCAAAAACACGCACGGAGAGAGATGGAGGAAGTTGGATGGTGAAACGCCATAGAGAACAACGCGTAGGCATGCATTTCTACATAGTATTTTGGATGTTTTGCTTAAGGAGACTAATCGCCACTGGATTATTATATTTTTGATATTATATCGCGATAGGAATTCTCGTGGCACCAAGCGTAATATACTCCTGTTGCGTGCATGCAAGATTCCCCTGGCATAAACCATATTCCCATTTCGGCTCCAACGGCAATCTGCTACCACCACCACACAGTAGTACCGTGCGTCATTAGAGTTTCTCTCCCGATCGTCCGTACACGTGTCGGTGATGGATCCGGTTCGAGCGCCATCCACCCAGCAGGCCACCATCGATGCAAGCTGGCGTGGCATATCGACCTGCGCCACGCGTATACGTACCAACTGTGGAGTCTGTCCTAGCTGTCAGCTGAGCTGGCTTCCATACACAGGCCTGTAAATATGCTTCCATTCCGTTTCCGGTGTGTATATATGCACGGTTGCACGCGCTGACGGCCGGACCACCGGGCAGGGGAGGGTAGGTCAGTAGGTGTCTACGTGGCAGCCTGATCTCCACGTCACCTGCACGTACGCATCCATCCATCAATGGACGGATAGGTGATCGCATCGTCGGTCCGATATACACGTACGCACGCATGAGTGGAAAGCACTTGTACAGGATTTCTTCTTCCTCTTCTGCTACTCCTATTCTAATTTGGCGTGCGTACATGCGTACGTGGTGGATTAACAGCTGGAGTACGTGCCCGTCCCCGTCCGTGGACGCGCGCGTACTGCTGTACAATAGTACAAATAATCGTACCTACTCTCTCCGTAAACAAATAAATATAAGAGGTTTTTGAATCACTATAGATAAAAAATGCGATCGGGTCGTCTGCTTTCTTTCTTCCGGGAGAAGAAAGAAAGGCGATCTCCCCTCCTGCCGCCAGGGCACCTTCCTCCGCCGCCGTTCTCCGGCGGCTTCCCTCAGCTGACGACCTCGGTCGTCAATGATGAGGGAGGTCATTGGATTCATGTGTGTGGATTGTTTTAGGCATTGGTTTCTTAGAATTTTGGGTTGTTCATCCTCATGGCTTCGGCGGTGGCAATGACGGCGTCGACTAATAAATCTTCAGATCCTTCCCCAACGAGGCGATCCGCTTTTGGGGTGAATTTAGAAACCAGCCTGTTCAAGTAAGGATGGTGCGGCAGCGGCGGCATCCTCGCGGTGGACCTGTGTCCTCGTGCTCCGCCGTTGCGACGGCGTTTGCTTGAGCGCCTACGTGTAGCTTTATGATATAAATGAGACACGTATTACCATGCAAAAAAAGGAATCACTATAGATAGAAGATCACTACGTCTCATACTCGATAGGAAAAAAAGTGACCTCTATAGTGTACCCTGAGCACGCAAAGCAAGCAAGCCCACCATGCAAGCACTTAGAGCATCTATAGCCGGGCGCCCCACACCAGCCTCAAACGACTGGGCAACCCGTTGGTCACTGACAGGTCACAAAAATATGATACAGACAGGCGTCTCGAACGGGCCTCAAACGTCCGAGCTGACCGACACTCCTCATATTCAGCCCAAATATGGGGCGGATATGGGGGCGCTCGGGCGCGTCCGTCACATAGGACTAACGATGTAGGCCCACATGGAAATGCCCGGAAACCCGATGATCTGACGGACGCCTCCTTCATCGTCGTGTGGCGCCGCTTTGGCTCCCCGCCCGAGGTCAAAGCCGGCCGACATCCCCGAACCCTAGCCCATCCACCTCCTCCCTCTCTTGCCGCCACCTAAGCCCGTCCGCCTCCTTTTCCCGCTCTCCCACGCTCTCCGGCATCGCCATGGTTCGCCTCCTTTCCCCGCTCTCCCACGCTCTCCGGCATCGCCATGGTCCGACGGATGATCAACACATATGCTATGCTCACGCGGGAGCACCGGAAGCAGATAGCAAAGGATATCCAGACATGTCACCCTCATCCCCCTGCATCGTTGTCGGGCTGCCTCCGAACTCGTCGAAGCATGAGGAGGAGGACGCGGAGCAGCAACCGGAGGAGAAGAAGGGAGAGCCGCTGCCGGAGCCGATGGAGGTGGCGGATCCGGAGGTGGAGGCGAAGCAGCCTGCTACGGGGTGGGGGGTTCAACATGGCGGAGGTAGAGGCAGAGGCAGTGTTCGCCGTCGCCCAAGCCGCGAAGAAGGCGGAGCAGCAGGCCATCATGGAGTCCATCCAGGATAAGGTATATGTGGAGGCCAACCGGCAGTTCCTCCGGAAGGAGCAGGCGGCGTCCGACGCGCTCTTCGCCGAACTCGACACGAAGATGGAGGTGGAGGAGGCCGGAGCGTAGCAGCCGGAGGCGCCGGAGCTGCAACTTTTGCATGCTTTTAAGTTTGCATGCTTTTGCATGGATTTAAGAATCTAGTATGGAATGTCATGATGCAATTGTGTTGATTTGAGGAGTGCTCGGTCACTGCCCGTGGACGTGTTCGGGCACGTCCGCGGGTATTTGAGGGGCCATATTTGTCATATCCGGCTATAAATGCTCTTAGGGGCTTGTAAAGGATCTGTAAATGGACTCTAAATCTTGGGAACTTTTACTATGTGGGTTGTTTGATCGTGGGATGGTAAACCATGATATTTTTTCTTAGGATTCATTTGCACTGCATTTTATAAATAATAAATCATCCACTCCAACCTCTTGAAAATTGTAGATCACGAACAATTTTCACAAGGTTTCTTTTAGGAGGTGACTAGGAGGGGTGGCTACTCCTCCCCTTCAACCGCTAGTGTCGTCGTTGGTAGCCCTAGCCCCCTTCAGTCGCCGCGGCAATGCGAGGATGGAGGGACCCCGAGTCTTAGTCTTCGGGTTTATGGTAGAGGTTGGAATAGTTTAGGATTTGTCACTGAGGGCGGTGTCGTCGGTATGGAATAAAGTCTTAGCTTCTCGCCCTCGTTTCAGTGGTGCTTTGGACCATTGGGAGGCATGTGAAGCAAGTCCTCATGGAGGCAACCCTTCATCATTGAGATTATTGTCGTCTCCTTGGTGCAGCGATATTATAGTTTCTCAATGAACGTACATGCCGACAAGTTCTGGTGTCAAGTGCTTCAGATCGATTCAGGCTTCAACAATAACGACTACGACTCCGAAGTTGGTCTCTAGGGCACGTGCATGATAACTTCCATGCTGTTATCGACAAGGCCGGGCCGGGCCGGTACGGGGAGCGGCGACAACGGCGTGTCATCCGCTGGTTATGACAACAATAGCGGTTGTTTGGTAGTCCACGGACCTCGACGCAATTTTTATTATATTTGGGGTGTCTTATACTTAGGGTGAACATTTAGTTGTTCCTAGTCATTTTCGTAACAACAAAGAACATCCTCACAACTCTGTAGTATTCAAGATGGCATGCCATTTTATTCATTTGTTTTTCATATTCCAACGTTAAACTCATGTGAATCAAATATGTCCTAAATATATTGAGAACACCTATGAATCGGTTCCTAAAAATGTTTCTTCCTTTAGTCGATTTCCCCTTCTTTCTTCCTCCTATCCGCCGCCTCCTTCCTACCTATCCCACTGTTCCTGTGTCGCCCTGCCCACGTTTGCCCTTGATGACGACGCGACGTCCAGCTCATTTCAGGCTGATTTTCATCGACGAGGCCACGGCCAACCATGACGCCCTTTTTCCGTAGCCACATGAGAATACACTAATGTAAGTCTTTCTAGAGATTTATAGTGGACTACACGTGGAACAAAATAAGTGAATTTACATTTTAAACTATGTTTATATATACATCCGTATATAGTCCGCATTGAAATCTTTAAAAAGACTTATATTTAGAAACGGAGGAAGTAGTTGGTAATATATATAACTTGTTTGTAGGTACGGCCTACGGCGGCATTGCTGTATATTTGTCCCTCCCATGGCAGGCATGTGCGCGTACATGCTTTTCCTTTTGTCATTTTGTCGTCGGCCTAAAATCCCCTCGATCGGTTAATTTGGTCGGTCGATTCTTACAGGGCTACAGCATATTTCTGGCTCATCACAGGACGCAATAATGGATGGCATCCCCTGTCTTTAGACTGGCAAGTATATACTCTCTTCCTCCCTAATTGGACTGGTCGTATATACTCTTCCTGCAGCTGGCAGAGCAGAGCAGGGCTAGTTGATTAATGAATCATGATGGATGCCTCCAGTAATCAACAGGAAAACAACACTGTTTTCAGATTTGGGGATCTAGAGGAATAGTATAACACTACATATAACTGGATGATGCCCCGCACGTTGTTGCGGGAATGTTTGCAATATTTGAATAAGATTTTGATTATATGGAACATGAATTTTAGAAATAATAGTATTTAAAAGTATATAAGAATTAAATGTAAATAGCATAATAAAATGAAATTTTACATGCATGCATGTTGTAGTGGATTTTTAATATGCATAATTGCATGTTGAGGTGGGTCTTTCCTTATGCATGTTGAATGATGAGGTGATATGCTTGCATGTTGAGATAAACATGTTAGTGGGGGCTAGCTATTTAGATATAGAAGATGCATATACTGGTGATGCAGATGCATGCGAGTTAATGCAACTAGTGTTGTTCCAAAATACCAAGACGTTTTTGCAGTTTAATACCTTCTTTTTCAATGGGTGAGTCACACAATAACTATCCATATACATGGATGAGACGACCGATGCATTCTTCAGCGCACGCAACCACCCCCCGCACCCACACCATGTCAAGCCTCCTCCATTCACCTTTGTCGACGGCGTTGCGGCCAGATGGGCCTTCCCCGTCCTCGGCCCATTCCGGGTTCGCCCTTGTTGCGATGCCTCGGCTGACCATGACTTATCCTTCTCTGGCTCGGATGTGTTTCCTTGGGACACGTTTGGTAGCCTGCATTAGGGTCTGAAAGCCCCACTGGAGTTTTGGGTCGTTTGGTTGCCTGAGTCGTATCATAATCTTGGCCCATACGAACATTAAAGCACACCGGGGTCAAGCTCTGGAGGAACGTTTGCATCGGCCGTTTTTTCACAACCAGGCCTGAGCCATGCAACTCGAGGCATGTGGGCGTAGGCGGTTGCATGCCCGAGGCTGCGCACAAGACATCACGTTTTTTCCCGAAGCACCGCCATAACTACCCTCACTCTTCTCTCACCGCTCACTGTTCCCTCTCTTCACTCTCACACCGGTGGCGACGAGCACAAGATCTGAAGGGCAAGCAGTGACAACGAGCATCGGAGCAAAGATCTGGACGACGAGCACTGGTGTCATCACTGCACCATCAGGCGTTCATCAATGGCAGTTTGTCCTTTGTCTTCTCGATGGCATTGATTTTATACCATGCTTGTGTTGGGGATCGTAGCAGAAATTTAAAATTTTCTACGCATCACCAAGATCAATCTATGGAGTAATCTAGCAACGAGGGGAAGGAGAGTGCATCTACATACCCTTGTAGATCGCTAAGCGGAAGCGTTGCAAGCACGCGGATGAAGGAGTCATACTCGTAGCGATTCAGATCGCGGCTGATTCCGATCTAAGCGCCGAACAACGGCGCCTCCGCGTTCAACACATGTGCAGCCGGGTGACGTCTCCTATGCCTTGATCCAGTAAGGGGAGAATGAGAGGTTGGGGAAGACTCCATCCAGCAGTAGCACGACGGTGTGGTGGTGGTGGAGGAGCGCGGGACTCCAGCAGGGCTTCGCCAAGCACTACGAGAGACGAGGAGGGAGAGAGGTAGGGCTGCGCCAAGAGAGATCAAATCGTGTGTTGGGCAGCCCCCATACCTCAAGTATATATAGGGGAAGGGGAGGGGGCTGCGCCCCCTCTAGGGTTCGCACCCCAAGGGGTGCGGCAGCCCTAGATCCCATCTAGGATGGCGGCCACAAGGGGGAGAGGGGGAGGCGCACCTGGGGTGGGCCTTAGGGCCCATCTGCCCTAGGGTTTGCCCCCTCCCCTCTTGAAGGCGCCTTGGGCCTTGGTGGGAGGCGCCACAACCCACCTAGGGGCTGGTCCCTTCCCACTATTGGCCCATGTAGGCCTCCGGGGCTGGTGGCCCCACCTGGTGGACCCCCGGGACCCTCCCGGTGGTCCCGGTACGTTACCGATAGCACCCGAAACTTTTCCGGTGACCAAAACGGGACTTCCCATATATAAATCTTTACCTCCGGACCATTTTGGAACTCCTCGTGACGTCCGGGATCTCATCCGGGACTCCGAACAACATTCGGTAACCGCGTACATACTTTCTCTATAACCCTAGCACCATCGAACCTTAAGTGTGTAGACCCAACGGGCTCGGGAGTCATGCAGACATGGCCGAGACAACTCTCCGGTCAATAACCAACAGCGGGATCTGGATACCCATGTTGGCTCCCACATGCTCCACGATGATCTCATCGGATGAATCACGATGTCAAGGATTCAATCAATCCCGTACACAATTCCCTTTGTCTATCGATACGATACTTGCCTGAGATTCGATCGTCGGTATCCCGATACCTTGTTCAATCTCGTTACCGGCAAGTCTCTTTACTCATTCCGTAACACATCATCCCGTGATCAACTCCTTGGTCACATTGTGCATATTATGATGATGTCCTACCGAGTGGGCTCAGAGATACCTCTCCGTTTACACGGAGTGACAAATCCCAGTCTCGATTCGTGCCAACCCAACAGACACTTTCGGAGATACCCGTAGTGCACCTTTATAGCCACCCAGTTACATTGTGACGTTTGTCACACCCAAAGCACTCCTACGGTATTCGAGAGTTGCACAATCTCATGGTCTAAGGAAATGATACTTGACATTAGAAAAGCTTTAGCATACGAACTACACGATCTTTGTGCTAGGCTTAGGATTGGGTCTTGTCCATCACATCATTCTTCTAATGATGTGATCCCGTTATCAACGACATCCAATGTCCATGGTCAGGAAACCGTAACCATCTATTGATCAACGAGCTAGTCAACTAGAGGCTTACCAGGGACATGGTGTTGTCTATGTATCCACACATGTATCTGAGTTTCCTATCAATACAATTCTAGCATGGATAATAAACGATTATCATGAACAATGAAATATAATATAATAATAACTAATTTATTATTGCCTCTAGGGCATATTTCCAACAGCCTGCATTCGATTTAGCATCGCGCACTCTATTTAGGCATCGAATCTACCTCTCTTTGATTTGGGACTTGATTTAGGCATATCCGATTAGGGGTTTGAGCGGTCGAGTAGGATTTTTATTAGGAGGGAGGGGTTAAATCGAGGTTACATCCCTTCAAATCCAACCCAACAAGCAGTAGCCGCGGCGAGCCTGGAGGAGCTTGGAGCAGCGGTAGCTTTGAGGCATGTAATCGTCGACCTTAGGAGCCCCGACCACCATCTCCATCGTTTCCTCGGCATTGTTGGCATCCTTTACCTCCAGCGCTACACCATTGCCAACATCCACCATATCCTCCAAGTGTAGTGGATTTTTTAACCTGCACTGATGTGTTCATATGCGAATTACATTTTTTCTGTTCATTCATCTTCGTATTCATATGTTTGATGCAAATCGGCAATCGTGCTTCGGGGAACTCCTCCAAGGGCATGCATGTTGTGGCCGACAAGAAGGGCAAGGCAGTGGTGGAGCTCGGTAGCGCCGCTAAGAGGTTGAAGAACTACGAGCATTTCCATGAGAACGTCGGCCCAAGCCACTTCTGCAAGGTCACCTTGCACACAAGATGGAGAGCTGCCCATGCCAGTCGAGTTCACCAAGCACTTGACCATCGTCCCAGAGTAATTTTGTTGAGGACAAACACCGGCTGCACCTAGAGGATGACGTCCGGAAGATCAACGATAGGCTCACCCTTGATAAGGGTTTGGCCCCCTTCGTCGTTGCTCATCACATCAGGATTGGCTACCTTGTCACCTTTAAGCTGGCGACACTCAACACCCTGAAGATGATTGTCTTCAACGATGATCACATCAAGGTGGTGACCAAGTGCAAGAGGGACGCAGATGCATTTGTCGTGGATCGTTAGGAAGTTATCTCCGCACCATTAAGACTTTTGCGTAGGATGTTTAAGATTGTGCTGCAACTGTTTTGTCATTTAACTGCATGTGATTGTGTGCAAGACTCGTTTATGGGTTTATGCTATGCATATTTATCGATGTTGTGCCCGTGTGTGCCGGTAATCTCATCATTCCAACAAGAGGTTACCAGAACACATGTGTTGCATGTCACCAAACACCAACAGTCCGGATCTTCCTAGAACAGATCTGCAACCAAACACCATGTGTGCGTCTCTGCTCTGCCAGCTGGAGGGATGCAGGCAAACGAACTATGTGCAGAACATGGGTTTTTGCCTGTTTTCACTCGGTCCGACCGAGTCAGGCCGCTGATGCAAAATGCCTAAAATCCATGCAGTCTACCAAACACGCCTTTTTGTGTAGGAATTGACTTAACCGAAGTAAAATATAAGTTGCCTTTTAAATACCAAATGTGGAATGTATCCCAATTTCTCTTGGCGGCGGAAACATATGCGGTATACTATCTCCTTTATGGTATTAGGCTCGTGCATATTCCAAGATTTATAATTTGACCAATGTAGTATAATTTATATATCACAAAAAATATCATTAAAAACTTCAAATGGTACATTTTCAAGTGATATAATTTTTCGCAGAAGATATTGTGATTCAGCGACCTGCAGTTCTCGGGGATCATCCTCGGCTCAAGTACGTCCAACGATAAGGCTTCCCATCTTATTGGATGGGTGATTCAAGGTGCTTTCAAAAACCTTTATTAATAATATTCGTGTGGGTGGGCGACGTAGTTTTTCTTGCGAGTGAAAGGGTGACATCGTTGTTTCAGTCTAATTACAGTTTTTTTACCGAAGTCTTGGGAGTATTTGTTTTAGCAAAGATTGATACCACGAAGTAGTTTACATGCTTTTTTTGTTTTGTCCTTTCGTACATGTGATCGGTTAATCTGGTCGGTCGGTTCTTATAGCAAGCTTAGCTCATTTTAGGACAATAATAATGCATGGCATCTCCTGTCCTAATCCTAATAACAGCCTTGGACCGGTCGTATATACTCTTCCTGCAGCTGGCAGGGCAGAGCAGGGCTAGTATTTAATTAACGGATCACGGATGCCTTCATTGATTTGATTAATCAACAGGAAAACAACACTGTTTTCGGATTTGGGATCTAGAGGAATAGTATAACATTGCACATAATGCATATGCAGATGCAGATGTATAGTCATATTGCTACCTATTTTTTCTTCCTGTTAGTATTATTCAATGGATCGGCCATGCAATAACTATCCACAGTATATATGGATGAGATGAAGTGAGGAGTGATTGTTAAACAAGACTATCCCTGTAAGTAAGTAACTGTCTGTTATACGATTTCCGTTCTAAATTAATTGTCTTAGATTTGTCTAGATAAGAATGTATCTAGTGTCTCCATGGCATGTTATATATAGACATGGCTCAACTCAAATAAAATAAAAATACAGTGGTTGCCTAGAGCTAGTATTAACCAGCCTTGCCGACCGTCAATCAGAAAACGATGGAAGTGTCTGCCCATCCGTGCATTATAGCATCTCCTAGCCAGTTAACATGCATGTTGAGTCTCTCGAATGAAGGATTTGACCTGGATTAGTCAGATCATGCTCATCCAGCTGGCAGCTAGAAAAAAAACTGATTAGGCTAAAACACTAGCGCAATTTAACATCAGAACCTATTTTCAGTTGCCCTGTAGTTCATTTCATTCAATCCATGTTGTAAACTGCGGTTGAGCTGAATATACGGCGCCAAAGTCTTTTGCGATGAAAACAAAAGTGCATTCTCCCATGCTAGCACCGTAAATTAATAGAGTAAGTATTATTCTCAGTTTTTTTGCGACAAAAAATCCGTATATTCTTGGTCGGTTAGCTAACAACCTCGTGTTAAAAAAAATAGTAGCTATACGTACGGCGGCATTACATAGAGTGTTTTTACAGACAGGTTGCAATATGTCCCTAGCATCCGAGGCATATGCATCTTTTTGTCGTCGGCAGAGACAGGATAACCAAAACTAATTCTCTGCATTTGGTCGGTTCTTACAGCGCGATCTCGCCCCTTAACCCTTTTCTTTGCGAGGTATCGCAGGACCCGAATTAATGGCGTCCTCTAATTAATCACCCTAGACTGGCAGCAGTAGCAGTAGCAGCGATGGTTAATTAACTAATCCATTACTAGTACTAACAGATCACAAATGCCATCAACAGGAAAACAACAGCTGCTTGAATATTTTTTCTGGCGGGGAACCGCTTGAAGATTTGGGGATCTAGATGAATGGATTAATAATGTTGCACCAAAACAATTTTGCCCTTCCACATGCATGCAAGCATGGGAGGTCAGACCAGACAATAATGCAGATGCAGTGCAGTGCGCAGATGACATGATTGGTTGTTGAATATGACTACGTACCCCTGTTAAAAATAGAGTAACTACCTGTATATGTACTTCATCTCGATGACATATGAATATATACAGTGTTGAACACTCTGGCTTGCCGGTACTCGGGAGCGATGGATGTGGTCTGGCCAGTTAACATGTTGAGTCTGTCAAATGATTTGATCATGATTTTGATTTGACCGGTCCTAATCCAGGCCCAATCACACTCTCGGCCAGCTAGCCAGAAACGTGTGTGCATGTGTGCACTGCACTGTATGCACACTCCATGAACACATCCAGCTGATTTAACCCAACCGTCTCTGTCTGATGCATCCAATTAATTACTGAAACCTTGCAATGCCCCATGGAGTTTTTTTCTTCTTCTTCTTCAAATAGTTAACTAGAAGAGGTCAGAAGTAGACCGGGTGCAAAGCAAGGTACGTAGGTAGCATTGTAGCCATGTTCCCAAGATTTGGTGCCCTTAAACAACTAGATTTGATCTAGGCTTACACTTAATTAGCAGAGGAGGAGGCCATGTGAGCGATGCCCTGCCTGCCAGGTCAGGCCTGCAGGTCCAGTGAGACACTTAACTGCATGCCATGCCACAACAGCTGATGATGATGATGAGATCCACAGATTAATTCCCTTGCGCTGTTGTTGGAGCAATTAAGAAAAAACAGCGCAGGCTCTTTCTGCTCCTAGATTAATTATCAAGCGATTAACCAAACGTGGCGTCGTTTATATTTGTAGTGGTAATGAAGAACATATGAATCTGGATAATTTACTCACACAGTAGTGTACTAGGCTTTAATCTGACTTCATTTTTTCTGTGGGTCGACTCTTGACTTCTTGGTTATTTATGCATAAGTACCTTTCTTTTTTCACCAATGAATAGGAAATGGAAGATGAGCCCCCTTTGCCTTGTACTAGTACAAATGAATGATGACTTACTTGGATGTTAATTGCAGGTTAAGGATTAATCATGTGCTTTGCATCATCAGCCTAAACATGGAAATTAATGCCTACCCATTTGAATCAAGGGCAGGTAAGCAAGAAACAAGAATGATTGAGCTGGCCAGGTTGTGTGGCTTTGGTATACCTAAGCCCATGGAAATCTAGCTAGCCCCAAGAAGACACACCCCACCAGCATCAGCAGGAGCTGTCAAGCATGGCAAGACCCAAGGAACAAGTGTGTTATTGGATAGTGGCTGCAGTGCAGGAGCATGTGAGCCAGTAGCATAGTGAGTATTGAGCTTTCTTGACACCCCAGCCCAGAAGAACATAACATAAATGTTGTTGGGGGAACAATCCTGAACCCTAAAGGAGTGGAGAAAAGCAGGTGGGGGTGCATGCACACCTGTCCTCCTTACTCAATGCACATACATATGCAGATCACTCACTCAGCACCCCCACCTGTGATGGCACCATTATTTATTCTCCTCCTTGCTCAGATGCTTCACACACAGCCTTGGAAGAACCACACATAGACATTGCTTCCAACTCAAGGCCTGGCTGTACTTTGTAACCTGTGATGCATGCTCCACCAGCCAGCAAACCCATATTTTGTAATATAATCATGCATGCATGACCTCAGATGACACCAGCAGCATCATGTGATGGATTAATGTGCATCAGGATGCATGGAGGGTCAATTGGTTCTTAATTAATTAATATAATCTACCATGCAACTAGGTCTCAAGACCATAAAACAAGGGTTGGGTCTATGGTGAACTGCTTATCCTCTGGTTTAAATTTGTTGTCACTGTCAGATGATTGGGCCTCAAGGGCTGTGCAGGGAAGGGATCCGATGAAACACCGGAGCAAGATCATTGGCCACATCAGGATCAGATTAAGGGCTGCATCCTGCATGCATGTGCAGGTTCAGTCCTTGCTCAGTCACTAACTAGATTTTATATCATATTTCTTGCTCTTTGAGCAGATGGAACCAAACTGAACTAAACTATGGTAGGGTATATTATAATATTACTTATCAGGCTCTAATCAAAAGAACTAACACGTATATCTTTGATAGTTACCATTGCAATTTTTTAGTTAGCATGTCATATCATGGAAAGGCAGTGCAACCGACGGTGGTGGTCATTTCCTAAGTCAGAGACCCTCGGCCTGAGGCTGGGTGGTCGGATCTCGAGATCAGCCATATCTTCCAGGCTGTGAGTCGGGCAAACATAGTTAACGGTGAAAACCAAACCGATGACGGCGTTCTGTGCCATTACCTTGATAAAGGCATTGTCGTGTAACTACGTACTGTCGACCCACTCATGCTGCTCAGCGGAAACCCTAGGATCTGATCTTCCTGATCAGACGATGGCGGCACTGCGGTGTCGTTTCTCTCTTGGGAGCATCATTTGTGGAGCAGCGCCGGAAGACAGAGGCAGGTGGTGGAGTAGCTTCATCTTCCATGAAGCTTCGATGGACATGTCAAGTCATGCCTGACCGACATGTGCTATGCTGTGTCATTCCTGTTCGGCAGGTGCTACACACGATAGATCTTCTAGAGACTTCAAGCTGTGTTGGCTGGTGGTGCTGCGGTGTAGCGGCAGCGACCACGATGTGCTCAGCAGTTTGCGTGCAGGGAGGTGGTGTCGTTAGGCGCCGTGGTGACGTCGATAGATGGCCGGCAGGCAAGGATGATGCGGATCTATTTCTTGAAGATGGGTCAGCGGTTCGATAATGATGACGGCTTCTAAAACGTGTACATGTGGTGTACTCTTTAGGTTTGCTACACCGGCTGTAGGTTTCGATACGTTATGTGAATGGATTGGCGACGACACCGGTTTTAGATATGGTGAGTGAGACCACTCCACATTATCGAGTTTGTAGGTGTGAGTGATAGCTTCGGGTGGCTTGATGTATATTTTTGTCAGACCTTTGTTGAATAACTAATAAAGATGGCTGTATGCATTGATTGTTGAAGAGACAGGTGTTTTAACCTCCTTTTTTCAAAAAATCATGGAAAAGCAGACATGGGTTAAGTATGTACGTATGTATCATGCTGATATGACTTGCAAGCACTAGAATAAAATGCAGGGCAGCTAGCAAGCAAGCTAGCCACTTCCAAATCTCAACTGGCTTGTCTGTCTTGTTGACATGTGCATATCGTAGTAAAGTGGCACACTGAAAGTTGGCGGCTTGGCCTTTTTCTACAGATCTAAGAACGGTGGACATGACATGTTCCTCTCTCCACTTTTCTGTATGCCTTCTTCTTTCCCATCAGATTACAGTGCAGTTGCTCGGTGGCAACACATAAACCACAATGGACGGCAGAGAAAAAACAGAGCAAAATCAACAAGAAGATGAAGCGACATGCATGCACGGTGGATATATATTTCATCCTAGTACTACAAACACAAAAATGAGAAAATTTCGTCGAGAAGTTCTACGGCGACCCATAGGAAAAAGAGGTATGAGCACACATCGATCTAAATTCAGATTGGGTTCCTGGATAAATAGATGGATATGATAGGGTTGCTTTTGGGGCTGGTCATGTGTTGGGAGCGTGCTCATTGATCTCAAGGTTAATCATGCATGCAAGCAAGCAAGCAATGGGCATTGCATTTGTCACGTGAGTGGGGCCACGTGCATGTGTTTTTCCTTCATAAAACACTGCTTGGCATTGAAGCCTGAACTGCATTGGTCAGCGAGAGATAGATAGAGAGAGAGAGGGGTTACTATAGCTAGATGAAAAGTGGTGGATGTGGATATGGTGAAGGGAGGAGGATGAGAAGAAGATGACAAGGGAGGAGTGCCAGTGCCTTTTCATTCACGCAGGGATCCCCTACCCCTACCCCCTATCCACAAGACCACAAGCCCTCTTCCTTCATACTATGCCCACTCTACTTCTTTATCTATCGTCTTGCCGTCTTGGCATGCATGCTCATGCTTGCAGACACTCACTCCAACTCTCCAACTCTTCAAGCTCATGTCGCTGAAACTTATGTGTAGATATGCACTGAGGTTTTTACCCAACATGGATGGCAGCATAATCTCCGGCTCGGTTCACCATCTCTTTCGATATAGGCATAATGTCGGTCTATGGACTCTACTGTTGCTGAATTGTCGGTCTTTTATCTTTCTATTTATCAGACTACTGGTGTTTGGCTATGTGCATCCTAGTTATGCAGAGGCCGGGTGATATTCTTAATGCTTTGTATCACTTTGATGCTATATCTTGAGATAATAAAAGCGCCCTTTATCGAAAAAGATGATATGTGTAGTTCCAAACTAACTGTATGTACTGCATCTATCTGTGTGCGTGCTACTGGCTCTGAAATGAATGCACTGATCACAACAGCAGGAGCAGCAGCATTTCCCAGTTTACTTTACACACGCAACAGATGATCTCTATCAGCAGCACAAATCATGTACGCATGCATGGCCAGTGCCCTGCCCTCCACTGCACTGCAGGCCATCCATCTATCATCTGTGTGTGTGTGAGCCGAGGTCACACCCCATACTTGACGGTTTGCAGGTCATATCCCATACCTGATGATTTGCACTGACCATCTGTCGATGATGCTGTTGTTTGAGTCCAGGTTGCCATGTCACATGAAACCAATGCATATGCAGTGCAACAGCAACACAGTTAGGTAAGTGGGTAGGTTTAGCTTAGCTAGCTGGTTTTAGGTACTCCCTCCATCCGCGAATAAGTGTATATCTATCTTTTGTTTTAAGTCAAAATTTATTTTTTTGACCAACTTTATACAAAATAATAGTAACATATCTGACATCAAATTGGTATATTATCAAATTACATTTCAAAACAGATCTAATGATACTGATTTAGTGCCATAAATGCTTTTATTTTTCTTTAGAAAGTTGGTCAAAATTTTAAAACCTTGACTTAAGACAAAAGCTAGATGTACACTTACTAAAGATCCTCCATAGCCATAAGCCTTCTCTTTCTAGGCAGGGACTTTACTGTAGCATGGTCAATGTCCTGCGTGCGTGCACAAGCAAACGATTCTCCAGCATGCATGCATGCCCACCCTTGGCCAAAAACCATGTAGATGTAGTAGATGCATTGCATTATTTCCTTGCTCCTCTCACATTCTCGTGTCTCTAGCAGCATCATATGTAGACCCATGCATGCATGTGAGGGCCATGCATATGCATCTACCTCGTGCTATGCGTCGCCCTCTGTCCTTGTCCGACCTGTGACAAATGGCTCTGGATGGACGGTCGGATCAATCATCCAGCTCCCTGTGCCGTGGCCGTGAGGGCACTGCATGCTGCCTGCTAGCTGCCTCCTACCAGCTCGACGAGGGGCCATGGCCGTCCGTCACCGGGCGATCTGGACCGTCGGGGTGCCCCAAGGACGGCCTGAATCGGACCGTCGGAGAAGACCCGTGTCAGCAGAAGAAACCCATGACCCTCCTCCTCCTACATATATACAGGCAATACAGCCTATCCAGCCTCTTGTTTGTTGCTACTCATCTTCGACACATGGCATTCTTTTTGGCTAGTAAGGAAAAATCATTGACGATCAGCAGGGATGGAGCCAGGATTTGGACATGATCGGATCAATGTTATCTAGGCCCCATTGGAACGCGGGAACTTTCCGCGACCACTACGGGGAGTTTTGCTGGAGTATATGGATCTATACTACTACTAGGAAAATTTATGGATGCATGTGACTAGTTGCAAGGGAAGATCAACCTCTCACGTCAATGTAGACCTTAGCTAGATGCCATGCCATGCCATGCCATGGATCAAGTTGAAGACCTGCGGGAGGAGTTGACCCTATGTGGATATCTAATCCCAGTGAAGAAGAAGCTGGCTGCATGCTGCATGCACTTGGCAACATCATGGGCATCTTGGCCTTCTTCTTTCTTCCCATGATGGTGGATTGGAGCAGAGTGATTGAGGTCTAGTTTTGCCACCATCTTCTCTGCAAGCCCATTCCTCTTGGTTGGTTCTCATCAAAATGGGCACCAAAACTAGGAACTGCGGCTCCTGCCACCACACAAGGATTCAGTGATGAAGTGCCATGTTTTGGTCATGTGCTCCAGTGCACCAGCCACAACGACAAGTGCTGCTGCCACATGCATTTTTTTTTGCAGGACAATGGCAAACTCAGAAACATATACAGTATAGTTAAAGATTGTCACTGGAATGAAGAAAACACATTACTACAGTCTACAGCCAAGAGAAAAAGATTGCTTCATAACTTAACAATCAAGCAAAGAACTAAACAGATGAACTCCATGCTGCACAGAGTGGAATATTAATACAGGTTGTGATCGATGTCCATACACATGAAGGCCTCATTTGTTACTGGCTGCTCAATCAATTTTCTGGAGTGAACTGACCTATCTTTGCAAACATAATGCATCAAAAGCACACCCGAAAATAAAACATTTATCATCGAAAAAGAAAAAGAAGAAAAGCCATGCATGCATGGCAGACGGGTCAAACTTTAGAGATGTCAACGTTGACAAATTCGAAGCCACACAATGATCTAAAAGATGCTGCCATTCGCATGCCCGTTGGTGGCATCGATCTGGTTGCCAGCTTCCAGCTTGCAAGGGCTTGTCGTGGCCTCGTGGGAGAGTGCTTCTGCCACACAATGATCTGCCATGATCTTCCTTAGCTGCTCGATCTTCCTCTTGGATTCGAACAGATCTCGGTTAGCACCATTCAGCCGAGACTGTAAAATGGCGGCCTGCGTCTCCTGGATGCTGCGAGAGTTCTTAAGATGCTGCCGGCGTCAATGCCGATGCTCTTGGCGGGGGCCATGCTGCCCCGCATGATGCTGCCGTGGCCGTAGTGGCCGGGGCCGGATTCGAGCACCTCCGGGCGGGCGCGCAGCCGGGGAGTGGCCGGCGCCACCGCGACGCCGCCAGACGAGGAGATATTACCAGTGGGGAGAGCATTGGTGAGCGGGGAACTTGCCGTGCTCCCGCTGCCTTCTCCTCCACCACCCCCGAGCTGCCGCTCCCGCCGGAGAAAATCAGCGTCCCAGATCCGGAGCGTCGGTGCCCGAGCGGCCGCGGCGGGTTGCGTCCGCTGCTCGGTCGGTTTCCGACGACGCCATTGCCACTCGCTCATCACCAGTGCCACTCCTTCACTGACCGAGCAGGCATACAAGTAGGCGACCTATCTAGCAACACGAGCAACAGAGAAGCACACACGCACACGCAAGCCCAAGCAAGAGTGAGCTGGAGGAAAGGAAAAGAAGAAGGAAGGAGGGTGAGTGGCGTCGAATCAGGGGCCGATTCATATTAATTTACAAGTAAACTCTGAGCTGTAATTTTTTATCTTTCTTTGAACCATGATCAAGGTGTTTTGATTTCTTTATTAGTGTGATTTAAATATATTTTATTTTATTCCCTTGCCTTTTACATTTTGATTTTGTTATTAGTGCGATTAAAAGTATATTATATTTTATTTCCTGGCCTTTTACATTTTGATTTTGTTAGTGCAATTAAAAGTATTTTTATTTCCTTGCCTTTTCTAGTTTGATTTTGTGAGGGTAATAGTTTTTTATTATTGCCTTGTCTTTTCTGGTCTGATTCATTTTACACTCAACTAAAAGAGTAATGTTACACCTACACAAAACAACTTCCTACGGACTGTTATAGTTCGGCGCATGCATTTCCATCGATCGTTATATATTTTCCTACCGAATGTATCATCTAGACCTCATCCAGTTTAGAGTTTTTTCATAGAAAAAAACATAGAAACAAGGATTCTGGAAAATTTGATGCATTTGGTTTGTAGGAAAGCGTGTACAATAATTTTGTGGGAATACTACTCATTTTCTTTGTTTTTAATTGTGAACTACACATCCTTTCAAAGTTCATTTTCTATGTAGGAACTAGACAAGACAATTCTTGAGGATGACAAGGTCATCCTATCAAAATTGCGTACTACTCCTAATTCCTATGTTTTAGTTTTGTCCAAACCCTCGTGAACAAACATCTGCATATCCAATTCGAATGAGCGTGTCAATCTTAATTTGCACAATCTAAAATTGTCCAAATGATATTGTTTTCGACAAAGTGAAAGTTTCAAATCTGTTGCAAGTTATCCACATGGTTACATGATCCTTACTCCAGGATAGGTATACCTGGGGTATCGGGACGATTGGTGCCACTACTTGAAGTTGGTCGCACGGGGTTTATGCAACCGGCTTAGTTTAGTGGTTTGGCAATAGTATTATTAGTTTTCTTTTTCCTTTAGGGATCCTTTGTGTTTGTTTTCCTTTAGGGAGTCTTTGAGTTTGGTTTTGGGGCGCGGCGCCGTTGTCCCAGGGTGGGAATAATGTTCTCCCTGCCGATCCACATTTCGTTGGTGTGTTTTTTGCCAGTGAAAGGTGTGTGGAGTTGTCTCTCCGACAGGTCTCCTGGGACACGGTCGAATTAGTTTTCCGATGGATTTGTATTGATTCGCCCAACTTTTGTGGTCCATGTGGTCTTTGGAGTTTCTACAGACCCTTATCGATCTACTTTTTTTCTTCAGGGCAGCAATTTGCTTGACAGATCGGGGCCGTCGTCGGCTCCTATTCCGCATCGACAACTTCCCAACCATTGCTTCCACAAGCTTTTCAGTTTAGAAAGTTTGCTCCGCTGAGGTGGAGGTCCAGAAGCGACATCGTGCTCGTGCCGCCGCGGGTGGATACGGGAGAAAGAAGACTTCGGCATCCCAAAGATTTTGATTGTATTTCTATTTTCTGTAAGGGTGTGTTAGGACATGGGATACTTAATACTATATATGGCTTTAAGCATTTTTATAAGAAAAGGTGGTGTTTCTGAAAAGACACATGGAAAGAGACGGAGGAAACTGGATGGTGACACGCCGGTCCGTGGGCCCGGGCCAGAGCGATTTCACCATTGGATTTTGTTGTTGTTGAGATTATTATCGCTATTTATGTTCTTTGTATTTTAAGAAAACAACACGTCCATTCAAAGCTCATCTTTTACATAGGAACAAGACAAGACAATTGCTAACGATGACAAGGCCATCCTATCAAATTTTTGTATTACTCGTAATTCCTGCATTTTGGTTTCCTCCAAACCAAATAATATGAGCACTAGAATTTGAATGGGTGGATGGAGCAGGGTATATGTGTGGTCATGGTATATATATTCGAATTCAGGCCTCAGTTAGGCTTTTTTCTAAACGGTTTTTATTCATATAAATTTCCTGTTTTAGTTGTATGTTAGTTGTATGTATCTGGACGTGTTTGCTTCAAACCTCATTATCGACAAAGCTAGTTCATGCCACATTAGCTAAATAACCCCGTCAACAAACATATGCATATCCAATTCAAGTCAGAGTGTCAGTCTTAATTTGCACGATCTAAAGTTGTCCAAAGGATATTTGTTTTTAATAAAATGAAAGTTTTGGATTTTTTGCAAGTTACCCACAGGGTTACATGATCCTTACTTCGTTATACGGGCATCGGGACGACGGGTGCCACTATTTGAAGTAGGTCGCACGGGGTTTAAGCAACCGACTTAGTTCAGTGGTTTTGCAATAGTATTATCAGTTTTTCCTTTAGGGAGCCTTCGTGTTTGTTTTACTTTAGGGAGTCTTCGAGTTTGGTTTGGGGAGCGGCGGCGTTGCCCCAATGCAGGAATAATGTTTTTTTCTATCTATCTCCATTTTGTTGGTGTGTTTTTCACTAGCGAAGGGCGTGTGGAGTTGTCTCGCCGGCGGGTCTCCCGGGACCCGGTCGGATTAGGTTTCCGGTCGATTCGCCTGGCTTTTGTGGTCTACGCGGTGTTTGGAGTTTCTGCAGACCCTTATCGAAGATTTTGTTTGGGGCAGCAATTTGCTTTGCAGATCATTGCCGTCTTCGTCTCGTGTTCTACATCGACGACTTTTCGGCCGCTCCTTCTACAAGCACCCGTGTTTTAAAAAGTTTGCTCCGCCAAGGCGGAGGTCCGATGCGACATCGAGCTATGCTCAAGGCGCCGCAGGTGGATGCGGGAGACAGAAGATTTTGGCATCCCAAAGATTTTGAATGTATTCATGCTTTTCCTGCAAGGGTGTGTTTATAAGGACATGCGATACTTAATATTGACTTTAAGCCTCTTTTCAAAAAAGTGTTGTTTTTGCAAAAAAAAAAACACACAGAGAGAAAATGGTGGAAGTTGTATGGTGACACACTGGCTTGTGGGCCGGTCCGAAGCGATTTGACAATTAAGGATTTCCCCCGCTTTATATTTTAACGCAACCACTCGTACAACAAGCTTGCTGGGGCCGCAACACAACGAAGCCCAAAAGGAAAAAAAGAGAGAAAGAAAATAAACAAATGACGACACCAATAGATCAACAAAACGAAGATGACCGGCAACCATTGTGCCCTCCAGAGATGTCCCGCCGCGCTCCAAGCACTCTGGACCATCGTGTACCGAGCAACACTTCAAGAAGGAATGTGACAACGAGCCGCAAGGGATTTCTCCTGACCGAAAACAACCACCACCACCCCGAACGCTCCGTCAAGCTCCACCTAGCTTGCCGCCCACCAGCATGTGCCACCACAGTCTTGGAGCCATCCTCGTCGTCTCAATGTGGTCACTGATAGGAGGCCAAGACGAAGGAAGAGAGGACACAAGAGTCTATCAGCAACACAGCCGAGCAGGAGGGAACTTCCTCCACCGCCACGTAGTAGCCGAGCGGATGCGTCAACAGGGGTATAACATGCCTCTACTGGCCCGACCGGCCCAATTTGGGCCCATGAAACCCCTATCGCTGCGCTCCAGCACGCCGGCTGACAGCGCCGCCACCGCCCGGAGACCGCTGACGCACCACCTCCACTTTCAGGGAGTGTCATCGCCGTGCGAAGGACAACCGGCCCACCCCAACCCATATGGGGCCCAAATCTGGGCAGCATGGGCGCCGCCAGCCATGACTGCACCACCACGCCGACAACGCCTGCACTGTAGTAGCAAAGAGCACCTGGCCTGCCCGCGTTGAGGTGCAGCCGCCCTAGAAGCACCGCCACCGAGAGGGCGGAAGCCTCAACTTGGCCTCCAAATGCGCGGGAAGAGAAGTCGTCCGCTGCCGACGACGCGAAGGGGGGCCGAGACGGGAAAGTGGGGTGGTGGTGCTCTGTCGCCTCGGGGGGTGACGAGAGCGAGGGGGACACCACACATAAGATATTTGTTTGGGTGGGTTAATGAACCCTCGTTCGGAGCGATTTCGCGGGGAATTAAAGGAAACCAGTGCGTAGGCATGCATGCCATGGATGTTTTGCTGAAGGAAACTAATCTCTATTGGATTATTATTTTGAGATTATCGCCGCTGGAATTCTTGTGGCACCAAGCGTAATATTCTTCTGTTGGCTGCATGCAATGTTCGGTTCCCTGGCATAATCCATATTCCCATTTCTGTCCCAACGGCAATCTTCTACGAGTACGCAGTAGTAGTACCGTGCGTAATTAGAGTTTTCTCTCTAGATCGTCCGTACACGTGCCGGTGATGGATCCGGATCGAGCGCCACCCAGCAGGCCACCATCTTTTTTTTTAAAACGAGGCAAAAAACTTGTCATTTTTATTGATTAAGAAGAAGTGAAAATTGCCCGGTTAATTGACAGAAAACCGACCTAAAATCGATGCAACCCAACCCATATAACATGGGCATCACCGGCCAACCTCCGAACGGGCGACTCGACCTACGCTACGCTTATGCTACTATAGACTGTGTGTGTCCTAGCTGTCAGCTGAGCTGGCATCCATATACAGGCCTGTAAATCCGCTTCCATTCCGTTTCTGGCCGATACGTTACATATATGTCCCCATCCGACGAGCCGGCGTGTAAATGCACGGTTGCACGCGCTGACGGCCGGACCAGGGGGTTCGGCTCAGCTGCAGGGCTCCCTGCACGAATTATTGTGCAGGGCTAATAAGAAATCGCCATGTGTCTTTGTGGGCCAACTACTTTAAATTAAGTTATTAGATTAGATTATTCTGTTACGGTCTTGTTCATCTTGTAGCTTGGGTCCGTCCTCGCCGTAGCTGGGCGTTATTCTTCTCCCTGGTACGATGTGCCCGTCGTCACCGGCGTCTCCTATTTATTGTGTGGTCATCATTATCTCATGTCCCATGCCGCCGGCGGTGCCTCCTCTGCTCCGCTTCAGCATTGCCCGATTGCTTCACCATCGTCCACCCGTTTTTCATAGCACGGTCGCCGCATATGTTTTCTTTACTGTTGCGCTCAGCTCGCCTCAAGTTTTTGCATGTCTGATTGCGAGATCAATTAAAGCCTGCACGCCAAAGGAATTGAGTCAAAGCAAACTAAATTGAGAGATTGAAACTGTCTTTTTCAAGTACGGAGAAGAGAAGCGCCGCCGTGTTGGTCTCCCGCTCCGACGAGATTCAGTTGTGCTCTTGGGGTTCCACGAGACCACAACATCGGAAGTCCCTCCGTGTAGACGGCACCTCGGCTCTCTAGATCGAGACTCCAAATACTTCAAAACCAAGGAACGGAAGAACTGCAACGAGTGCTCTTGGCGGCATCAGTGACGTGCTCCTAATCGTGTCCGCCCTCCTTCTCTGTTGCTGCAGCGGCTAGCGGACATTGCAGGAAACCGTCCTTGCTACTTGCTAGCAACCATTCTTGTGTGAAGCCATTCAGTAAATCAGTTCTCCTTTTGCGTAGGCCAGGCGAGGAAGGACCAGCGAAGACGAATATTTAGACCATAATAGAATAATTATTCTAACTTAATTGGGGGTGGTTGGCCCACAAAGACACATGGCGATCTCTTATTGGCCCTGCACAATAATTCGTGCAGGGAGCCCTGCAGCTGAGCCGAACCCGACGGGGGAGGGTAGGTGTAGGTCAGTAGGTGTCTACGTGGCAGCCTGATCTCCACGTCACCTGCACGTAAGCATCCCTCCATCCATCCATGGACGGATAGCGGGATAGGTACTGGTAGACGAGACTATCCATTATAACTTGGACGGAACATTGTATAGCTTGCCCGCAAAAAAAAAAGGAACATTGTATAGCTGGCGTGCGAACGTGCGTACGTGATTACGTGGGCAGTCTCCCGATCCAGCTGGGTACGTACGTACTTGTGTGGATAAACAGCTGGCGTACGTGCCCGTCCGTGGACTGGACGCGCGCGCCTACTGCTGTACAACAGTACAAATACAGGTAGATCCCCCGCAAAAAAAAAAGGTAGATCGAAAAAAAAATCACTACGTGCTTTTCATTTACTATTTATTTTGAATTTACTGTTTATTAGGAAGCATATGTATCTCAGGCCAAAACGGCCCTCCCGGTGTTTACATGCTTTTCTGTTTTGCCCTTTAGTACATGCGACCGGTTAATCTGGTCGGTCGGTTCTTATAGCACAGCCTAGCTCATTTCAGGACAATTATAATGCGTGGCATGGCATCTCCTGTCCTAATCCTAATAAACAGCCTTGGACCGGTCGTTTCTGTGGCTTGCATTTGTGTTGTGGTTGAACATTGCGTGCAATATGCTCGTTTCTGGGGAGGAAAATGAGCATTGTTTACACAATTTTATTTGTTGGCCCGTGGCAACGCACGGGCATTCTACTAGTCCTAATAAACAGTCTTGGACCGGTCGTATATACTCTTCCTGCAGCTGGCAGGGCCAGTAATTAATTAACGGATCACGGATGCCTTCATTGATTTGATTAATCAACAGGAAAACAACACTGTTTTCATATTTGGGGATCTAGAGGAATAGTATAACACTGCACATAATGCATATGCATATGCAGATATATAGTCATACTGCTACCCTTTTTTTCTTTGTTATTATTCAATGGGTCAGCCACGCAATAACTATCTGCAGTATACATGGATGAGATGAAGTGAGATTATCGATTGTTAAACAAGAAGAACTATCCCAGTAAGCAGTAAGTAATGCATATGATCTCCATGGCGTGTTATATATAGACAGGGCTCAACTCAACTCAAATAAAAATAGTCAGTGCTTGCCTAGAGCTAGTACTGACCAGCCTCGCCGACCGTCAATCAGAAAACGATGGACGTTGTCTGGTTGATCTGGACGTGTCTGCCCATCCGTGCATTATAGCATCTCCTAACCAGTATGAGTGATTTGACCTGGATTAGTCAGACCATGCTCATCCAGCTAGCAGCTAGAAAAAACGATTAGGCTAAAAAAAGCTAGTGCAATTTTCAATTGTGTAAACTCAGCTCATGCGACTAGATGTTGCCCTGTAGTTCAGTCGCTAGCTCATTTCATTTCATCAGGATTTTGTAATCCGTGCTGTAAAATGTTGTTGGGCTGAATATATACCGCCTTGGGGCCCCCCTTCAAGATTCAAAGAAGTAAAAAGGAAATATGATTTGTTTTCAGACAACAACAACAACAAAAGAAGTAAAGAACACACACTTTCTGGTAGTAGCATGCATGCACGCTCATGCTATTGTTAGCAGCAAATTAGTACTGTACTATTCCAAGTCTTTTGCAATGAAAAAAAAGTGCATTCTTTCATGCTAGCACGGTAAACTAATATTATTCTCAGTTTTTCCGTCAAAAAATAATATTATTCTCAGTTTTTTGCGACAAAGAAATCCGTATATTCTCGGTCGGTTAGGTAGACTACTTCAAGTATTTTTTTTTCTTCGCATCGATAACTACCTCATGTATGACTGTACGTCGTGTTAAAAAAATGTGCTATAACTGTACGTATGGCGGCACTTCATACAGTGTTTTTACAGACAGGCTGCAATATGTCCCTCGCATCCCAGGCATGCATCTTTTTGTCGTCGGCAGAGACAGGATAACCAAAACTATTTCTCTGGATTTGGTCGGTTCTTACAGCGCGACCTCGCCCCTTAATCCGCATCACAGGATTAATCACCCTAGACTGGTCTTCCTGCAGCATCTACAAATCAACAGGAAAACAACAACTGCTTGAATATATTTTCTGGCGGGGAACCGCTCGAAGATTTGGGGATCTAGATGAATGGATTAATAATGTTGCACCAAAACAATTTTGCCCTTCCACATGCATGGATGCATGGGGCGGTCAGACCCAGACAATAATGCAGATGCAGTGCAGTGCGCAGATGAGATGATTGGCTGTTGAATATGACTACGTACCCCTGTTAAAAATAGAGCAACCACCTGTACGTGTACAGTGCACTTCATCTCCATCACATATGTATATATACAGTGTTGAACACTCTGGCTTGCCGGTTGATTGTTAACCAGGATTTAGGAACCGTGGATGTGGGCTAGCCAGTTAACATGTTGAGCCTGTCAAATGATTTGCTCATGATTTTGATTTGACTGGTCCTAATCCAGGCCCAATCACACTCTCAGCCAGCTAGCTAGAACACATGTTCATGCGTGTGTGCACTGCATGCACACTCCATGAACACACAGAAAACCTAATTAACCAAACCGGCTATGTCTGATGCATGCAATTAATTACTGAAACCTTGCAATGCCCAATAGAGGAAAAAACAATGAAATGC
Source organism: Triticum aestivum (assembly GCF_018294505.1). Classification (NCBI taxonomy): domain Eukaryota; kingdom Viridiplantae; phylum Streptophyta; class Magnoliopsida; order Poales; family Poaceae; genus Triticum; species Triticum aestivum. The sequence goes on from NC_057794.1 coordinate 586,220,630, forward strand.
TAGTTAACTAGAAGAGGTTAGAAGTAGACCGGGTGCAAAGCAAGGTACGTAGGTAGCATTGTAGCCATGTTCCCAAGATTTGGTGCCCTTAAACAACTAGATTTGATCCGGGCTTACACTTAATTAGCAGAGGAGGAGGAGGCCATGTGAGGGATGCATGCCCTGCCTGCCAGGTCAGGTCTGCATGCAGGTCCAGTGAGATACTTATCTGCATGCCATGCCACAGCAGCTGATGATGATGGTGATGAGATCCACAGATTAATTCCCTTGCGCTGTTGTTGGAGCAATTAAGAAAACCAGCGCAGGCTCTTTCTGCTCCTCGATTAATTAGCAAGCGATTAACCAAACGTTGTGTGTGTGTGCGCGCGCTTATCTGTATAGTGAAGAACAGATTCATCATTAATCTGCATAACTTACTGAGCAGAGAGTTTTATTTACTGACATAGTGTACTAGACTTTGGTTCAGTCTTGACTCTTGACTTCTTGGTTAGAGAATATTTATGCATAAGTAGGTTTCTTTTTTCACCAATGAAGGCACTGGAAGATGAGCCCCTTTGCCTTGTACTCCCTCCGTCCGGAAATACTTGTCCTTGAAATGGTTGTATCTAGGTTTATTTTAGTTATAAATACATACATTTTATTCATTTCTAGGACAAGTATTTCCGGACGGAGGGAGTTGTACAGATGAATGATGGCTTACTTGGATGTTAATTGCAGATTAAGAATTAATCCAGTGCTTTGCATTATCAGCCTAAACATGGAAATTAATGCCTACCCATTTGAATCAAGGGCAGGTGAGCAAGAAACAAAAATGATTGAGGTGGCCAGGCTGTGTGGCTTTGGTATACCTAAGCCCATGGAAATCTAGCTAGCCCCAAGAAGACACACCCCACCAGCATCAGCAGGAGCTGTCAAGCATGGCAAGAGCCAAGGAACAAGTGTGTGTTATTGGGCAGTGGCTGTAGTGCAGGAGCATGTGAGCTAGTAGCTTAGCTGAGCTTAGGCCAACTCCACCGTGCGACCCTATCCTGTCCGCCCACGTCCGTTTGGGGTAAAAGGGACAAACGAGACGGCCCAGCGCGCGGGCGCAAACGGACTTTTGTCCGCTTTGTGTCTGTTTGCGCCGGTTTTGGGGTGAAACGGACGGCGCGCGAGGGGCGGGACGCGCGCGCTTGTCCTTCCCTGGCCCGCCTGTCGGTGGGAGAAACCAAAACCCCCCACGCCCATTTGGCGCCATTTGCCCCAAACCCTTCCACGTCCCTCCCGCCGCCACCTATCTCCCCCGTCCATGGCCGACGCCCCGCCGAGTTCCGGTGGCCTGGCCGTCGACCCGACCGCAAAGGTGAAGAAGAAGGCGCCAAGGAAGCCGCGGTCGGAGTGCACGCCGGAGGAGATCGCCAAGTTGGACGCGGATTCGGCGAAGAGGAGGGAACGGAGAGCGGCCGTCAAGGTCAATGCCGCCGCGGCCAAGTTCGCCGCCCAGCGCGAGGAGCTGGAGGCCGCGCGGCGAAAGGCCACTGCCGACGAGAAGGAGGACCTCGTCAACAAAGCGCACGCCATCCTCATGCTTGGCATGGCCCGTCCGGCGGGGTTCCATGCAGCGGCCGTCGGCCCGGCGACTACATGCTCGTCGGTCGCCCGGCCTATGCACTGCCAGTCGCCGACGTCGCGCGCCGCGCCCATGTCGCCCGGCTTTCCTCCGCCAAGGCACGACGGCCAGACCCGTTTCTCAGCGTCGCCGGACGTGGTCTTGTTCGCGCCGTCCACACCACGCCCCACAACCGTCATCGACCTCAACGTCACGCCTGGGTCCAGCAGCGGCGGGCGGCCGTCCGTCGAGATGCAAAGAAAGCAGGCGCGGGCACCGTTCACGGGCACCATGCCGCCCCCCTGCGTGTTGTTTGACGGAATGCCAACCTCAACGCCAATGATCGACGACCCCTTCTACAACCAGTACATGGAGGACGTGATCTTCCAGGGTGGGCATGGCCATGCCTACGACCCCGAGGAGACCCAAAGTCAGGATGGCCGCGCCCAGTACGTGCCTGATGAAGAGGCCGACGACCGTGCTGACTACGACCATGGTGATTCGTGGCATGAAGACAATGCCATCTATGTCGAAGGTGAAGATGAAGATGAAGGCAATGATGTTGATATTAGTGGCGAGCCATTGTTCATCGACGAGCTCACCCAAAGAGCGGAAGCACAAAAGAAGCGGAAGAGCATTCACATGGGTTCATATACACAAGATGAGGACAAGTTGATTTGCCAAGCTTGGATGGAGATTAGCCAAGATCCAAGGACCGGCGCGCAACAAAAGGGCATTGTTTTTTGGACGAGAGTCCACAAAACATTTCATGAAAGGAAGATGTTTGAGCCCTATCAAATTACATGCAACCGTGTCATCGGCTCGATTCAAAAAAGATGGTTGTTCATTCAACAAGAGTGCAACAAGTATTGCACCGCATTTGAGAGCGTTGAAGCACGGCCCGTGAGTGGACTCGGCGTTGGGGACATGGTATGCTCTCCTCTTTCTTGCCCTTTCCGTTGCTACGGCCATGAGACTTCGGCCGTGTATATGTTTGCATGTTCACTTGTTGATCATGTGCTGTAGGCATTTCAATCTTTGGAGGCATTCAAGGCCCGGCACAATGACAAGCCATTCACTCTTACGCATTGTTGGACGCTCATCAACAATTGCCCTAAGTTCAAGGACCAATACCGTGAACTACAAAGGAAGAGAGGATTGAAGACGGCCAAGTTCGCCGGAGGTGGAGATGGCGAGGCGTTGAAGAGGCCGAGGGGCAAGACCAACTCCAAGGCTGATGACATACGTGATGCCTCGTCCATGGCATTGCATGACACTTTGCATGGCATGATGTCTCAAAAGGATGTGAGGGACGAGAAGAAGCGACAAAGCAAGGACGAGCAAATGAAGCAATACCTAGACCTTCAAAGAAAGAAGCTTGAGATGGAGGAGGCGGCCAAGAAAAGGAAGATAGACATGGAGGAGGCGGCCTGGCAAAGGCAGCTCGACATGGAAGAGGCCGTCCGGCAAAGGCAGCTCGACATCGAGGCCGACAACGTCAAGGCCAGGCAGAGGCAGCTCGACATCGAGGCCACCAATGCCGCCACCAAAGCGAAGGAGGTGGCCCTTGCGATCATGAGTGTGGACTTGTCGAAGATGAGCGACAAGACGAGGGCCTGATTCGAGGCCAAGCAGAAGGAGATGCTCGACGCCGAAGGCCTGAACTAGGTCGTCCGATCGGCATGGCCGTTCTTTTTGGAGGCTGGCATGGGTGCCGCCCGCCCGCTGGGCCGCTGTCAGTGTGCCGGCGAAAAAACATTCATTTGGGAGGCCGTCTGTGTTGCCGGCCGCTGGCTGTGTTGCCGGCGAGGACAACTATTCATTTTGGAGGCTGGCTGTGTTGCCGGCCGCTGGTGGATGCCGGCGATGGTCGTGTAGGCCGCTGGCTTTGTTGCCGGCGTGATGAACTGGGGTCGTGAACTGGGGCTTGGCATTTGAAACGTCGCTTTTTTTTTAAATAGACGCGGACAGGATGGGGCAAAAGGATTCGGCCGCGCGCTGGGCGCACGGCCACCGCATCCTAGGACAGGCCGGGACACGGCCCCAAATCCCTACCCAAACGGACAGAATTCGGACAAAACGGACGTCCGTTTAGGGTCGCGCGGTGGAGTTGACCTTAGTGCTGAGCTTTCTTGACACCCCTGCCCAGAAGAACACAACATAAATGTTGTTGGGGGATTGTTGGGGGACAATCCTGAACCCTAAAGGAGTGGAGAAAAGCAGGTGGGGGTGCATGCACACCTGTCCTCCTTACTCAATGCACATACATATGCAGATCACTCACTCAGCACCCCCACCTGTGATGGCACCATTATTTATTCTCCTCCTTGCTCAGATGCTTCACACACAGCCTTGGAAGAACCACACATAGACATTGCTTCCAACTCAAGGCCTGGCTGTACTTTGTAACCTGTGATGCATGCTCCACCAGCCAGCAAAACCATATTTTGTAATATAATCATGCATGCATGACCTCAGATGACACCAGCAGCATCATGTGATGGATTAATGTGCATCAGGATGCATGGAGGGTCAATTGGTTCTTATAATTAACTAATATAATCTACCATGCAACTAGGTCTCAAGACCATAAAACAAGGGTTAGGTCTGTGGTGAACTGGTTATCCTCTTGTTTAAATTTTGTTGTCACTGTCAGATGATTGGGCCTCAAGGGCCGTGCAGGGGAAGGGGATCCGATGAAACACCGGAGCAAGATCATTGGCCACATCAGGATCAGATTAAAGGCTGCATCCTGCATGCATGTGTAGGTTCAGTCCTTGCTCAGTCACTAACTAGATTATATATCATTTATCTTGCTCTTGCATCCAGCAGATGGAACCAAACTGAAGTACTGAACAAGGGCATAGGGACATCGCATAAAAATCAGCAGGGACTAATTAAAAGAACAAGTAAATATGGTTTGGGCCAATTACTCCCAGATTAGTTGCAGCTAGCTTTTCAGTTAGCATGTCATGTGTGGTACTGTACCTATCCCTCAGGGTTGTGAGCGTATATATGTATCATGGTGACATGACTTGCAAGCACTAGAATAAAATGCAGGGCAGCTAGCAAGCAAGCAAGGTAGCTACTTCCAAATCCCAACTGGCTTGTCTGTCTTGTTGACATGTGCGTTGTAGTAAAGTGGCACACTGAAAGTTGGAGGCTTGGTCTTTTCCTACAGATCTAAGAACGGTCGACATGACATGTCCCTCTCTCTACTTTTCTGTATGCCTTCTTCTTTTCCTTTGAGATTTCTTCTCTGAAGAGAAAGAAAGAAAGACAGTGCAATGCTCGGTGGCAAACACAGAAACCAGCAATGGACGGCAGAGAGAAAATGAAAGAAAACATAATGCATATCTCATCAAGAAACTCTAGGGCGAAAAACTCTGTCGAAAAAGCACGCGCAAGTCATTCTGTATATGCATGCATTATCAGATCACTTTCAATTCAGATAGAATTCCAGGGTAAATAGGTAGACGGATAGGGTTGCTTTTGGGGCTGGTCATGTGTTGGGAGCGTGCTCATTGATCTCAAGGTTAATCATGCATGCAAGCAAGCAAGTACCAGGCACAAAGGTCCTCTCCTCCCTCCGTAACCATAAGCCTTGCAGCCTTGCAGGTAGGAGGAGGAGGAGGAGGAGGAGGAGTAGAGTGGGCATGGACTGCACTGTAGCATGGTCAATGTCCTGCGCGCGTGCACAAGCAAACGATTCTCCAGCACAGTGCGCATGCATGCACTGCACGCCCACCCTCGGCCACAACCCCAAACTCCATGTACGCTGCCCGCATTATTTCCTTGCTCTCCTCTCACATTCTCGTGTCTCTAGCTAGCACCATGCATGGTGCATGATGCATGATGCATGATGCATGTGATGTGAGGGCCGGCCATGGCATGGCATGCGTCCATCTCCATCCCGCCGTCCCTGTCCGGCCTGTCACAAATGGCTGGCTGGCCGGCCGAACGGATCAATCATCCAGCTCCCTGTGCCGTGGCCGCGAGGGCACTGCCCCCTACCAGCTCCACGAGGGGCCGCGGCCGTCCCTCACCCGACCGACGGCCCGGATCGATCCGCCGGCCAACAAGACCCGTGTCATGAGAAGAAACTCCTCCTATATGTTGCTCATCCAGCTTCCTGTTTGTTGCTATTCGTCGTCTTAATGACACGGGGGCATTTATTTCTGGCCAGCGAAGAAAAATTGTCGTCGTCGGCGACAATTCGATCAATCAGGGATCAGGGGCGGAGCCAGGATTTGGACACAGATCAGGTCAATGCGATCGAGGAGGCCCCGTTTGGAACTCGGGAGCTTCCCGCGACCACTATGCCAAGTTAAGCTGGAGTATGGATCTGAACTACTCCTTAGGAAGATATGGACGCATATGCCCAGTTGCAAGTTGCAAGGCAGTGTCAACCTCTCGCATCAATGCATGCAGACCTTCGCTAGATGCTGTGCCATGCCATATTGCCATGCATGGATCAAGTTGAAGACCTGCAGTGCTAGGAGTTGACCATATGTGTCCATATCTGATCCTAGTGAGGAAGAAGCTGGCTGCATGCTGCATGCACTTGCACTAGAACTGGAGCAAATATGGCCTTCTTTCTTCCCATGATGGTGGACTGGAGCAGAGCACAGCAGAGGAGAGCAAGTGAGGTCCAGCTCTGCCTAGCCATCATCATCATCTTCTCTGCATGCCCATCCCTCTTGGTTGGTTCTCATCAGAAATGGCACCAAGATTAGAAACTGCAGCTACTGGCAGTGGCACCACAGGAGGATTCAGTGATCAAGTGCCATATTTTGGTCATGTGCTCCAGTGCACAAGCCACAACAGCCGAGTGCTGCTGCCACATGCCATACATTTTCTAGGCAGGGCAACGAGAAGTGCATGGATGAACCCGGGTACATATGAACCCACTTTGAAAAACACATTTCTAAATTCTAAAAATATCTGGAAAAAAATTGCACGGGTACGTCTCCATGTTCTATGTGCGTGCATAAAGTTTCACGGAAAAATAACTTTTTTTGTGGCCTGTGCAAAAAAGACAAAAAATTATGTCGTGAAACACTATTTAGAAGCACTGAAATTTGTCTTTTTTACGGAGGCAAAACAAAAAGACATCTTTTCATAAAACTTTGTGCCGCGTACACACATTTGCAAACATGTATGCGTGATATTTTCTTTTGATTTTTTTGATATTTTACAACGTGCTTAAAATGCATTTTATGAAAAGTGGGTGCATATGCCCATGGGTTCAGATGGTGCCCTCTCGCAGGGCAACAGCATATACTAGTTAAGATTGTCACAGGAATGAAGGAAACATTACTACATTCTATTCTAGGATAGAAACTCTTCGGTGATGAAGCAAAGCACCAAGCAGGTATCACTCATTAACGGGTACTCTCTAGTTACACAAGCCTAATCAGATTATAACAAGGTCTGGGCTTCCTGTTTGGAATCTGAATGGATGAGCTCCATTGGTGCCCATTACACATGAAGCCCATTTGTTATAGGCTGCTCAATCCATCAATTTTCTGGAGTGAACTGAACTGTCTTTGCAAACACACGGCATCAGAAACACACAGAGAAACAAAGCCATTTCTCTCTCTCTCTCTCTCTCTCTCTCTCTCTCTCTCTCTCTCTCTCTCTCTCTCTCTCTCTCTCTCTCTCTCTCTCTCTCTCTCTCTCTCTCTCTCTCTCTTAAACATGCATGGCAGATGTGTCTAGCAAAGCAAACTTCAGAAATGTAAGCATCCACATATTCGAAGCCACACCGGCGTAAACCACGCTGAGCTAAAAGAGGGGGCACATTACATGATCACGCCTCAAGACCGAAATACCTGTACAACACTCATCCAAGTTCAATCTAAAGCTACCTTAGCCCTAGCAACTGAAAAAGAAAAAACTAAGCCCTTTTTCTGACACTGAGCAACCAATGACAGAAACTGAGAGGAAAGAAACAAATCAATGTAAACATTCTGCAAAGACCCTAGCACGTGCGACGAAATCTTTTCCTGTGAATCCCTTGACGACACCAATTTGCTAGCTACATTAGCCCTTGCAAACTGCGCCTTAGCGAGGTTGACGAGTAGATCCTACAAGATGTTGGGCACCTGTGCCGAGAGCCTTTCCTGCAGCTCTCTCATCTTCGAGCAGAGCTCCACCTTCTGCTCCTTGTAGCTCTGGAGCAGGAAGTCCTTCCCTTCGATGACCTCCTTCAGCTCGCCGACCTCTCTCTTGAGCATCTCCACCCTCTCTGCCTCGCCGTTCCTCTTCTCAATACCAATACAGTGCAGCTCAGGGTCATCGATGCTGCTATCAGCATAGCCATTAGCATGCCCATTGGCGGCATCTGGTTGCCAGTTTCCAGCTTGCAAGGGCTTGTCGCGGGAGAGTGCTTCAGCCACACAATGATCTGCGATGATCTTCCTTAGCTGCTGGATCTCCCTGTCGGATTCGAACAGATCTCGATTGGCACCATCCAGCTGGGACTGCAAATTGGCGGTCTGCGTCTCCTCGATGCTGAGAGAGTTCTTAAGATCAGCTATCTGTGCTTGCATCTCCATGATCATCTCATCACGTCTCCTGAGGTGCTGTCTCAACTTCTGTATGACCTCTCTCTTGATATAAATGTCAGATCCTGATTCTGAAACACAGGGAGAGCCAGAACTGTTTGAGTACTGCAATGGTCTGCGATGATCTTCAAGCCGGTCAGGCGATGACGTCCACATGACGCCACTGTTCTCTTTGCTTGATTCTGGCCCTGGTATCTTTGCAAGAGGAAGGGAGGGTTCATCAGGTTTCGATAAAGAACTTGCAGGTGCTTGCTTGATTTCCACTCCACCATCTGCAATTCCCGCACATAACAACCAACAGTTAACATTGTTTCTGCCTTTTTTGCAACAACTATTAAGTCAAATAAAAATAGCAAGACAGCGTCCAGTGTTAGCCCAGTCAAGGGTGTAACAGTGCAATTTAACAATGCTAAACTCGCTATATAGCCACTTTGTCAGTATACTGCCAGTTTGTGGATTAATTTTTTGCTTCATGCTTAGTACTCATGGATTATGTTCAAGGTATGGAAGATTACATAACTGTAATCTCATAATCCAATGATGCAATGATAGTTAATGACATCAACTGTGTTACTGTATTTACAATGCCAGCTGAAAAAACTCAACACTGCAGGGTGCAAAGTTTGCTGCAACCTCATGAATACTCGGCAACAAGCATAAATTAAGCTGTAGCACAAGTTACCTGAGACACAGCAGTAGCAATTGGTTTCATCATCAAACCGGTACAGATTGGAGTGTAGTTCACAAGCTCCAGGTCTTCTTTTGGCTGCAAATTCAGATAGTCAGTACTCAGCAGACTGCACATATGACTGCAATTAGAACTAGAACTGCAAATGGGAGCATCAGACCTCTGGATGTACTATTTTGCTTCTTGGTATCAAACATCTGCTTCAGCTTGCATCCAAGTCTGACCGAGAGCGTGCTAACCAGAACTCCTCCCGCGACAAGAACCCAGCTCGGCCCTTCTCCCTGGGCATGGCTAACTCTCCCTGCCTTCTGCACGCTCCCATTAGTCTTGGAGGACCTCATCCTAAGAACAGCTTGACCTAGACAGACATGTACGCATCACAACATGTTCGGCATCATTATTTCCATGCAGTATAGGAAAAGGAGTGGTACATTTCACTCATACAAATACAGAAAAGGAAGTGCGAAGGCCACTATCCGATCTTAGTCTCGCCCATACAAATATGGATCACAGTGGTAAGACAAGATTATGCTGCTGCTGCTTCAGCAGCAACATCAGATATGCAAATATGGATCACAGGGGCAAAACAAGGTTATGCTCTGCAGCAGCAATTTTTGTTGCAGTGAACTGAATTACACGACCCAAGTGAGTGAACTGGGCACATAACACGGGCATCTCGCTTGGCATTCAAGTCTGAGGGTGGCGTGTACATGAGTGAAATGGAGGACCACACCACACATGTACAAATGCATCCTAGGTTCCTTTTTTGAGTGCATCCTAGATTTCTGACCAAGAGGAGTTGCGTCTAAGCAAGAGGAGTTGCATCTCCCTCGAGTCTGGCGGCTCGGGATCTCACCACAACAGCAATAATCCATCCATGGAGGGAGCTAGCTCGAGAAACGGCGGCGGCGGCCAGCTAGTTCTAAGGACAACCACAGCCACCCCCGCGGTTCCTAGAACCCTAACGGCGTCGACTCCTGCTCCTCTGGGCGGCGCTAATGGCACGCCCAGCGCCTCAGTCGGCTATTTCCAGCCAGACGGGACCTGGCGCTACTGGATCTGGGGAGGTTACGGGGCGAGGAGGGGTCTCACCACTCACCAGACGGTCGGCCTATCGGTCGGCAGCTGCTCCGGCAGCTCCCGCGTGCCTGCCCGGTGCACGGACGCCGTGGACCTGCCCCGCCGATCGCCCGCCCGCCGCCGCCGACGCCGCCACCTGGCGAGAGTTGGGGGAGTGAGGGCTCTGAGCGGAGGGAGAGACGAACTGCGGGGGCTGCTTGGGATTTCGGCCTGCGTTATGTTGGGCCTGGGCCGGGCTGAGGAGAACCATCGAGCCCTTCGCTGAAAAGTAGGTATCGGCTAGCTTTTAGGCACCCCTCAATAAAAAAAGGCTGGCTTTTAGGCCAGAGAAAGATACTAATCTCGGTGCCTCACTAAAAAAATTAAAAGATCCTAAAAAAAATAAAAGTCATTAACCAAAAAAATGCAATTCTCTCAAAAAATAAAAGGCAAAATAATTCAATTCACTTGATAACAGAAGAAAAATAATAGAATCATCAAAGAGTAGGCGAAAAGCGCCTTCCAAAATTGGACAATGATTAATGATTGGTTAAATATAATATCTGCCTCTCTTTGTAGAGAACTTGTAAGAGAATCTTACATTGTACTCCCTCCGTTTCATTTTATAATGTAAGACGTTTTTTCACACTACACTCGTGTTAAAGAAGGTCTTACATTATGGGACGGAAGGAGTACATTTGTACTACTACATGCGAGGCTATATATTGTCAATGCATGAAAATGCATGGCGATTTTTGTCTGCTCAGCTGAAATCATGGCAAAGAAAACACACAAGTTCATAGAGGGGCCAAAAAAATAATGTAACCAGCCTACACAACACAAGAGCTCACAGCCTGTTACAGACACCATCACTTGACTGGTCATCATCCACAGAGGCCAACTAAAGCAAGACATCATCAACATCAATGTAAGAACTCCATGAATGCATAAATGCTACCCTGCTGCCTGAGCTCAACAGTGCAGGTTCTTCAGGTGTCACCGCAGGGGAGCCCATCCTTGCAAGGCGAGTGAAGCTCCTTCAGCCGGCCAGGGGGAGCCCCAGGCTCCGTCACCAGGTCCACCTCGGCTCGCCTCTCCACCGCTCTTCGCCTCGCGACCGCAGGCTTACGCAGCCCTCCACCCCCCCTTGTCCGTGCGCTTATCACGATCTCGAGCTCCTTTTTGCGACCGTGCCACTTAGATCATGAAAAGTAAGAGCTTGGAGTTAGTGTCAGGACAAGATGAAGATGAAAAAAACCGTGTAGCGTGCAGCAGCATGTTTCAATGGGTGCAAGGAGTAAGACCAAAGGGTGAATGAGTCTAGATTTTTGGGGCATTCTAATAAAACAAAAATGATTTAAATAATTATGGCAGTAACTGATGGACCTTTTTTCAGACAAAGGAATTCAGATTATGTCACCAACCATCTCTGTAAGCGGGGAGTACTGCAAGCAAAAAGTAACAAGCCTAAAAGCTTTAGGATCAATCAGAAATGTATTAGGATGTACTCCGTAAATGTCTATATAGGCTCGATCACAAAAGTATTAGGACGTAAATGTCTGTACTTATCACATTCTCATAAAACAGAACTGATCTAAATAGTTAAGAAAATGGTGAACCTGTTCCAGATCAAAACAAAAATAGCTTCAGATTATGTAACTAACCATCACTGTAAACAGAGGGTGAGAATAGTATTAGGACATAAATGTCAGAAAAACGTATTAGGACGCAATGCAGACAAATATAGGAAATGTCCACTACCTTGGTCAGCCTCTCTTTAAGCTTCGGTCTTGTGGATGCCAACACCCGTCTCGGCTGAGCATCTGACTTTTGCAGCACCAGCTTCTCAGGTTTCGCCTTCTTTGTTCTTTTAGTCAGTAGCTCCATTTTCGCTGCTGCTTGAAGCTTCTTGGCAACAATTTTTGTCACCACCCTTTTAAGCTTCTTGGTTACCCGTTCTTTCTCTTTGTTCCAAAGGAACACAGACATCATCTCAGACTGTATCTTGTCATAGCTGTCCCAGTCCAGCTTATCTTGCCCGTGGTCACCTTCTTTCGCTGCCTCAGCGATACTCTCTGACCATATACGAAGGATCATCTGTCTTGACCTGACAGAAATCATTCTCCTCTCCCATACCTTTCTCAGCGCGGCGCTTATTTTGTCTTTGCTCGATTGTCTGAAATACGACCAAACAGAATTTCAGAGCTACATACCAGCTATTTATCTATACACCTTAAAATAACAGAAACATGTATTTACGATTTACCTATGCAACTGACGGTGTCCTAGCATTTTCTTCTTAACCTGGGATAACAAAAGGAAAAAGGAGAGCAACTGGATTGAATTTTCAGAGAGTTCACAGACCATAACAAGAGCAGTTTATTCTTTGCCAGATGCAAAAAACGGTGTCTTACATGACATCACCTTGGGATCTCTCAGAGCCTCGATAGTGCCCTGCTTGATGCGCTGCCTGTGCTCTACAACACAAGAGATAATGTATTACTCCTCCAGATTGTACTGTCATGGCATATACTGCTTGTGTACCACATTGTCATGCACAACTGTTTTGCTGAGGTAAAAAAATCTTGTCAAGAGCGTGGCCGACATACCTTGGGTTAATTTCCTTCCTTTGGTCCAGGGAGCCTTCCCCTTGTTTGCAGCACTAATCTTTCGTCTTCTTTCGATTTCCTTCTCTGACAAACCACCGGGATAGGCACTGCCTAACTCCACATTTGATGGTGGACAATCGTCTTGCACTTGCCCCATCATATCGCCCTGCTTGGCTGAAAGTGCAGAAGAACAAATATGGGCCCATCGTTCATCCATGTCGTCGGACGGTTGTCCTGTGCAAGCCAGTGTTCTGAAGGATGGCCGGGGCGAAACAAGCCCTCGATGCTGTATTGACCCATCAAGGCGCCGAATTCCTTTCTGCTCCGACGACACGCAGCGCTTGCAGCGCGCAAGCTTGACTGTTCGGTACCCGGTAGCAGCAGCGCACTGGAAGGCCGTGGAACGCATGGTCGCCCTGTATGTGCCATTTGGTTCAGTAAGCATTCAGGCTATTTGTTCACTGAAAAAATTCAGTAGAAAACGACAGCCTCGTCGAGTTACAGTAGGAGGCTGAGCCGATGTCAATGTATTCATTTACAAAATCACAAATGCGGTGAAGAAGGGGAACTAACTAGGCAGCACCTGTACGTATGCACAATTTGGTGCGGTGAGCGTTCAGGTTCGTTGTTCACTGAAGAAATTCAGCAGGACTCTGACACGACAGCCGAGTTACTTACAGTAGGAAGATGAACTGATGTCAAGGTATTCATTTACAAGGGCAGTGGGGAAGGCGAGCTACTATAAGTACAGTACTAGGCGGCAACGAAGTAAATGGAACGGAGCCTCAGCATCCGAAGTGAGCAGTGTAGAAGAGAGAGAAAGAGAGAGAGAGAGAGAGAGAGAGAGAGAGAGAGAGAGAGAGAGAGAGAGAGAGAGAGAAACAAGGAGAAAGTGTAGGGACTCGCTTTGCTTCGTTTTTATAAAATGGAGCGGGGGGAAACCCCTTTCGATCAAAAAAAGTATACCTGGCACAATGCGCGGCCGCAGCCATGGATTTCGCGGAGAGCAAGCAGGCTAGAGGAAGTCGCCGGCGGCGGCGGCGGTGGCTTGAGCCGGAGGGGAGTGGAGGAACTGGTCGGGCAGTGGATAGGAATAGGATACTCTTTGATGAGGCATCTTGGGCCATGCGTCAATTCTGGGCTAAAAAACTGGGCCTGTAATCCATAGCCAGACGACTCCTCGATTTTTTTTCCTTGATTATCATATATGATGAGGAGTCTGTGTATATGCATTATGCCTTCATTTGTATAGGATGCCCTTTGATTTTTCAATAAAGGGCGTTTTTAGTAACTCAAAATGTAGCATCAGGCGGATGCAAAACGTTGATGATCAACACCCAGAACAAACTAAGAGACGGTAAAAGGCTGAAATATCGACAATAGTAGAGTCATATAGGACCGACACTATGCCTATGTCGAATGAAGTCGTGGACCGATCCGGAGATTATGCTACCAACCATGTTGGGTAAAACCTCCCTGGCCACCCGCTCCAACCACATACATACCGACTTGAACTATGGATGACATTGCGTTCGGTATAGCGTAGACCACGTATGAAGCGAGTGCGTACAACAGAAAATAACCCTCCTAAAAAACCTAACAATTTCTACATAGCCAAATCGCCTACAATACAGTTGAATCGTATGTTGGTTTACTGTCTGATGTGGGGAGGTGCAACAATGAATCTTTTCAATACCTCAAGGACTAAATATGGGCGAAGCCGCAAGGGTGGATTGATAAGTCTATGCCATCATTGGGAAAATAAATTTGGATCAAGTCGGTAGTGCAACAAATCCTCACGTACTCCATGTTATGCTTTATAATGCCAAGAGTTTTATGTAATCATATTAACACCACACTCATGAAAAATTATTGGGGATTTAAGGATGGCATTGCGGAAAACTGTGTGGGTCTCATGGGAGGATGTGACAATGCCAAAGTATATAGGCGGTTGGGGTTTTTGTAATACCGAGCTTTTTAGCTTGGCCATGTTGACGAAGCATGGATGGAAAATTCTACAAGAGCCTACGTCACTTGGTGCGAAGGTATTGAAAGTTTTTTGTTACCCCTTTGTAGATATTCTTGATTTAGAGCTTGGCAACCACCCTCGGCAAGCGTGTTGCGCTATTCATGCAGGGATGTCAGTATTTAAACATGGATTAGTTAAGAGAATTGATGATGGAGAGTCAGCAAATATCTGGAATCATAACTGGCTACCATACGATAATATGATGTGGTCTTTATAACCGGTTTCTACTAATCACCAACAGTTGTTTCGGTGTTGATTGATGGTCCGTCAAGGCAATCGAATGGTGTTGTCATCAATGAACATATCTGTCCTATGAATGCACAAACCATACTCAATATACCTATGAGGATGATTGCAACAAAAGACTGTTGGTATGAATAGTCGGGTAACTTCTCGATGAAGTCGGCCAACAACTATTTGGATACGAAGCGTTGGAGGGAAGATTGGTTAGAGAACCGGTCAAGTCATTCGGATAGAGGTTCTCAGAATCAATGGATCAAGTTGTGGAGGGCCAACATTCCTGCTAAGACGAGAAGTTTTTTCTAGCGTTTAGCAAAGAATTCTATCCCAACTGGAAGTCGAACCTTTGGCGAGCTCGGGGGTCCACGATGAGGCGATGGCTAGGGCTCGCCCGAGTTGCGTGCTCGTCAGCAAGCTTCGGGTGTGGTCGTCCAGCTCGATTTCGAGCACTCCTGGACAGGCAATTTGGTCAGGGTGTATGGTCGGTCGTGACGAACACGAGGGTCACGACGACAAGGTCAAATTGGCATTTACCTTGCCGGAATCAATGGCATGATGACGATGCGACTCGGGTGTCGTCGTGGACATATTCCGGGGCATCTCCGGACGTGCGCCTGGTATCCAGACAATGCGCTAATGAGAGGGGGACATAATGGTGGTGAGGTCGGGCTCAGGGTGGAGTAGCTCGCCGGAATTTCACCACCAGCTAAGATGAATCAATTCAATCAACTCCTAGTCACCAGAATTACTTTGAGCCACAATATCAATAAATTCAATCAATTCCTAGTCGCCAGAATTATTTTGAGCCACGGTATCAATCAATTCAATCAACTCCTAGTCACCACTAGCTAAGATGAATCAATCATAGAAATTCTAAATAATTTTTAATTCACTCTAAACTAATAGTTCACATTAAAAATTTGACAAATTTAGGATTTGGAATAAAATTTTAAGACACTTTTTAGGGTAATTTTTTTGAGAGATATAAGGAAGAGCCAGTCTTGGGGCCTTTTTAGTTTGCTGTCGGGGATCCGAGCCCAGCCCAGCCCAACCAACGAGGCTCCTCCTTTGGTTTCGTTTGGCTTATAGCCGAGGCGGAGCCGCGGAGGAGGCGGTGCTGCTTTGCTTCGCTTCGCTTCGCTTCCTTCCCGCTGCCGGCGTCGGCGTCGGCATCGGTCGCGTCTCCGCCCGCAGGTGAGCCGCCGGCCTCCTCTCGCCGCTCCCCTCCCCCTCCGCCTCCTCCGCCTAGGGTTTTGTTCCGTTGAGCTGACGAGCATTCCCCCCGTTCCGTTGTTCGTCGCAGCCGCAGGCACCGCCTCCTCCTCTCCGCGAGCTCGGCGACTCCCTCGCCGCAGAATCCGACGCTCCTCCCGCTTCCGCACGCCCGCAGGTGCAGGTGAGAAGCGCGCGCCCCCACCTCCCTCCCCCTCTCCGACCCCCGCAGCAGCGCAGTCCCCTGCTCGTAGTCAGCAGTTAATCGGCCGACGGAGGGCCCGCGCTTCCGGCCCGGTGTCGTACGCTCCGCGGCGGACGTTCGCATTTGGGATGGGGATTTTGGCAGGGAAGGTTGTGCGGTGAACTGTTTTTGGCAGGGAATGTTTCTGCTAAGTCCTCTTGTCCGACATATCGTTTCTGCTAATTTTGGCCGGGATTTGGGATCGGGATTCGCGTCCTGGGCTACCGGATGTTCTGTTCTTAGTTATTAGGCATATTACTTGAGTTCTTAGCTAGTTGCTAGTGTATTCTGAATTTTCGAGCAGATATTGGATGGATCAGGAGAGCCGCCATGGCTGTGTTGGTTTGTTACTTGTTAGTGTATTCCGTGCAGATATTGCAACTGATTACTTGGTGCTGTGGTGATCTATTTACCCAGTGGCATGCAATTTTACTTGACTTGTTCTTAGTGCGTTGCTTAGCCCAATTTGTGTGCACATTGCTGTAAGATGAGCTGTGCCGTGTGATGTTCCTTTACAATGATAGACTCTGTCTTTCCTGCATTCGGATGCATTTTTAATTAAGTGACCTGCTGATGTTGAGATTCATCTGCTATAATATATAGTTTACTTGGGTTCTTAGTTATTGGTATAATTCATGGTTGCTTGCTAATGGTGCCACCAACTGTTTTGTTTGTTAGCGTATTCTGAGCAAAAAATCTTTAAGATTATCATAGTTTCTGAGAAATTGGTTGCTGAACCAATTATATCTCTCAACCCTTGCTGAGGTTAAGTACTAGGTGTTTTCTAGGATACAGATGCTTTCACAAAGTTAATTAGTTTCAATTCTCCAGGCAAGCATTCATCATCTTTTGATTGACATTCATCTTGCATTGCGTCAAATGCAGTATGCAACCTACGGTGTAAAATGCTGGCTTATTACATATGCCAAGTGTGTAGGTGGATACATGTATTTTCTGCCTAGACAAGATTGAGCGCGTGTTCTCCCGAATTAGTTCTACTTCATTGTTGAGTATTTATATTGCTTGCATTCTTACTTATTGTTGCGATTCATGAATGCTTGCCGATGGCGCCACGACTGTTTTGTTTGTGACTTTATTCCAAGCAGATATTGCAAGTGATTGCTTGCGCTCTGGTGATCTTACTGAGAGGCATGTTATTTCACTTGACTTGTTTTTAGTGTGTTGCTTAACCCAATTTGTGTGCACATTGCTGTAGGGTGAGCTGTGTTTTGTGATGTTCCTTTATGATGATAGACTATGTATTTCCTGCATTCGGTTGCATTTGTACCTGAGTCACCTGCTGATGTTGAGATTCATTTGCTAGTTTACTCACGTTCTAAGTTACTGGTATGATTCATGAATGCTTGCTAAGGGTGCCACCTACTGTATTGTTTGTTAGGTATTCTGAGCAAAAAATCCTTCTGATTTTGTTAGTTTCTGAGCAAAATTGGTTGCTGAACCCATTATGTATCTATCAATCTTGGCTGAGTGTTAAGTACTGGGTGTTTTGTAGGATACAGATGCTTTCACAAAGTTAATAGCTCTGATTCTCCAGGCAAGCATTCATCTTCTTTTGATTGACATTCGTCTTGCATTGCGTTGAATGCAGAATACAACCTATGGTGTAAAATGCTGGCCTATTTCATATGCCAACCGTGTAGGTGGATGCATGTATTTGCTGCCTAGACAAGATTGTGGGCGCTGTGTTCTCCCGGATTAGTTCTAGTTCATTGTTGAGTATAGTCTGTAAATTCTATGGGCATGGCGCACTTGGATGCATAATTAATGAACTATTTCATTTTATTAAATTTCTTGGTTCCTGCTCTAAACCATATGTATTTATTGCATCTGCTGATGTTGAGATCCATCTGCTATAATATATAGTTTACTTGGGTTCTTAGTTATTTGTGTAATTCATGAATGATTGTTAATGGTGCCACCAACTCTTTTGTTTGTTACTGTATTCTCAGCAAAAAAATCCTACCAACTGTTATTTTAGCGGATTCTCAGAAAAAAATCCTTCTGATTTTCTTAGTCTCTGAGCAAAATTGGTTGCCGAACCCATTATATTTATCTCTCCCCTTGCTGAGTGTCAATATTCAGTTGCTTCCACAAAGTTAATTAGTCAAGTATTAGTTGGTTCATCTGCTATAATATATAGTTTACTTGAGTTAGTTGCTGGTGTGGTTCGTGAATGCTTGCTAATGGTGCCACGACTATTTTGTCCGTTACTGTATTATGAGTAGATATTGCAGCTGATTGTTTGAGCTCTGGTGATCTTCTTACTGAATGGCATGCAATTTCACCTGACTTGTTTTGAGTGAGTTTCCTAGCCCAACTTGTATGCAGACTGCTGTAAGATGAGCTGTGCTGTGGGATGTTATGTTGGAATTAACTTACTGCATGGAGTATATACTAGTACTTCCTATTTTATTCGTTTCCAAGAAAGATTCTTGATGTGCTTTCGATGCTTTGCTGCTTTGTGATGATGAAAGCTGAACCTGAATGTCGATGGTATGTGTCGTCCAGAATTAGTTCTAGTTAATTGTTTGAGTTACTTGTTCTCCTTTGCAATGACGAATTGTTGGCAAGTTGGTGTCTCCTTCACAAATTGTGTAGCTGAACAGAAACAGTTCTTTTTCTTCACTTATCATTTGTACTAGTTTTGTTTTTCGGGCAAAAAAAAACCTACAGCTGATCGAATGCCTGAATCGATTTATCTCCCAATCAAGTATTATCTGTTTGATACTACATACTTAAAAATTGTGCATCACATTGCAGAGATACCTCGTCATGTCAGCTGCTGTAGATAGTGCACGGAAGAGGTGCAGCTGTGGCAGCTCCAAATGGCAGAACTTGAGCACCAAATGCCTGAACTTGTACGCACAGACACACTGGTTGAATTATATGAACCAGATCCATGCAATCAACTCGAAGGGAGTAGTAGTTGATTGGTAGTGCTGCTGTCTAACTGTTGCTTGTTGATATGCTGCGTGCAGAAAGTGCGGTTGTTTCAAGGCTGGTGTGCATTGCATGCATGGGCGATGCAAGTGCAAGGGCTGCGAGAACAATCCGTATGACCTGGTAAGATATGCTTCTTTCTTAGAGCACACTACATTCATGAACACCATTCTGCTCTGGCCTCTGCCAAGAACCTGAAAGAAATGTGTTGCGCTTATTCCAGGCCTATGAGGGTGGCAAGGGGTGCACGTGCAAATCCAACAAATGCAAAATCATGACCTGTGGTTGCCGGGAGGTATGCGCTCTACATGCACGGTCCTTCCTTGTTCTGCATTCTTGTCTATTAAGAAACTAGACATGCTATTGTTGCTTCTCTGATCTTGACTGAAATTCGTCTTTTCCTGAAGCGCGGGGCCAGGTGCACCTTAGAATGCAGTTGCCAAGGGTGCGAAAATGGAAAAGGGACCGGAGGGGGTGAGCAACCACATTCTCCTCTCTTTAGGTGTGACTCCTTGATTGCATGATGGATCACACTCGTGTATTTGTCTCTGCTGTTCTGCGTGTAGAATCAGCCGATAAGTCCAATGCTGGACCAGGCGGGCAGGGAGGTACCATCAGCAGCGGCGAGGCCGTCGAACCGTCCAGCAAACGGCCAAAACTCAAGGTAAGTTTGTGCCTCTTCTACTTGTGCAGAGAAAGTGTAGTGTATGTAGTATGTCTGTTTAGGGGTAAGCAACTAACCCTGGTGATATGCCCCTTTTGTGCAGTGATGACACTAGGCTTGAGACATACCAGAGCATGATGCAAGTCACCTTACATACTTACCATCCTTGTAATGATTACTCGAAGCAAGCACGGCGAGAACTCCATGATCTGCGATGTCGTTAGCCTCAGCCTCAGGGGGCTCTTGATCAGACTGATGAATACTTGATGCATATATATACTCCTGTAGGAATTGTTGCCCTCATCGGTTGTCGTCCATACTCGTTCTTATGCATACATACTTGCTGCAAATGATTTCTCTCTTATAAACTTTAGGAATTTTCTGGTGGTGTTTGTAATCCAAACTGGTATGCGTAGACAAAGAGGCCCTGGTGGCATTGTTTCCGCATTGCGTTACATATTCTCATGATATGCTCCCCTCCTGTTTGCATCATCATCTTGCAGTCTGCTTGATTTATGCTCTGCTTGAAAATCGCTTGTGAGCTTTACTCTGGTCTCTCAAGGAGGCAAAACAAGTTCTCCATCATCATCTTGCAGACTTAAACTTGTAGCACAAGAGCTTGACATAAACTTGTAGGCGTGATAGCAGCACCAACTCAGAGGCCAGAGGCCATAGCATCGGATGCTCTCGCCCTCTTCTGCATACATACGCGTAAACTGATTCAGTTCTTTGCCCACTGGAAAAATACAGTTGGACAGTCTTCAGTTGTACGAAGCTCAACTTATGACTCCATCACTGGAGCAGAAAACCAAGCATCTAACTCATCAACTAAGAAATACAGAGGGAATCCAACACATGCATCCACGTTGATCCTTCTACCTACCAACTACTTTTAAGAGGTTTTTGCAGTTTACTCACAATTAGAAACAGAGTTTTTTGTATCTATTTCTGAAAGAATTCTGCCTACGAACTACTCCACAATGCAAGGATTCAAGCATCAAACACGAGATGCTTACTAGATCTTCTAGGCTACCTTTTCTAGTCCTAGCCAACCTCCACCGAAAGACCATCGTCGACTCAGCTTCATGCCCTCGCTGCGAGATATGATATTTGATATGAGATCGCTCACCACCCTTGCCCGATGGTTGACGCCCCTTACGACTCTACGGGGATGTTTAAAAGAATCCCATGAGGAAACCTGTCAAAAGAATCTTTTGTAGAAAAAGCAACAACCGCGTTGTCAGTCTTCAAAATAACAACAGGACTTTGGAATGTAATACCAATATATAACCCAGCGAGCGCCGCACGAAATTCTGCTTCATCCACACAAGTGTACAACCTGATAAAATCCCACGAGGAAACCAGGACTTCGCCAAGGTGATTCCTGGCAATTATCCCAATGCTGGCAGATCTCATGCTCTCCACAAAACTAGCATCAACGTTTATCTTAGTATACCCTTGGTCCGGTGGCTCCCAATTACGATGAACCTTCGCGATTGGTGTGATGTACCTCCCATTATCAATCACCCGCTTACCTTTGATACTTAAGTCAACTTGCGCACAGTTTTTGACATTTGTGAAGGATTTCCAGTAATTTCCCACAAAAGTGACAGAAGCACGTAAGGATTCTTTCCCCTTCCGGAAGATCATATCATTTCTGAGATGCCAAGCTCTCCAAAGCATGAATAAAACTTGATCACGTTCTGGCAACCCCAATTGATCAAGCAGAATAAACATCCAGTCCGGCCCCGTAAATCTGAAAAGCTCCTCGGCAGGAATATTCCACTCTTCTCTCATAGCGAAACGGAACGCATGCACCTTTGGACAAGACACAAGGGCATGGAAAGTACTTTCATCCTCCATCCCGTATATAGTGCACATACCTAACACCGTTTGGTGATGAATAACTCTGTTTACCTGGGTCACCAAACTGTTAGACGCAGCTCGCCAGGCAAAAACTCTTATATTTGGTGGGACTTTGGCTTTCCAAATAACATCCCACACACTTCTTCCCTTGTCAGCCGCATAAATAGACGATCCTGTCTCGCCCTTGCCATCCTGAAAGTTTAAAGCCAGTCTATACGCACTTTTAACCGAGAACATGCCATTTTTCTCATAGTGCCAAGCAATTAGATCTCCCTCACCTATAGTCCCAATACGTAAACTTAGGATCTCCTCAGCATCATGGTTATAGAACAGGTGCCTGATTAAATTTTCATCCCATCTTCTTGTTCCGCTTATGAATAATTCAGAGACCCATTTCAGTCTAGTGCGGTTCTTTTTGACTAAAACTCTAAGGCCAGAATTTCTAGGTAGCCAATTATCTCTCCAGATATTAACATTTTTTCCATCGACCACTCTTTTTTTAGCAGATCCAATCCGTGCACAATGCCTTGCCAATTCATGGAGGTAGCCTGCGGGAAAGCAGTATCCATTATGTGACCATTAGGATAATATTTCACCTTCAAAACCTTAGCACATAAAGATTCTGGATTCACTAGCAACCTCCAAGCCCGTTTAGCCAAGAGAGCTTGATTAAACAATCTAAGATCTCGGAAACCCATGCCTCCCTCTCTTTTAGATTTTGTGAGTTTATCCCATGCTAGCCAATGAGTTTTCCTTCTGTCATCTTCGTCCCCCCACCAGAAGTTTCTTATAATCTAAGATAACTCATCACATAATGAAGCCGGAAATTTAAAAATACCCATGGCGTACACTGGGAGCGCTTGCAAAACTGCCTTTATTTGATTTCCTTTTATACCACTGGAGACATATTTTTCAATACAGTTTGAAGCTCTTTTTAATGCCTTGTCTTTTGTTGATTGGAACTTACCAACCTTCATTCTACCCTCAGATACCGGTAAGCCAAGGTACTTATCGTCAAACCCTTCTGCAGTGATATTAAGAATGACCATAGTGGCCACCTGATCCTCCGTACTACATTTTTTGCCAAACTTGATCGAACACTTATCGGGGCTCAGAAGCTGACCAGTTCCCACCTCATAGCCCGACAAAATATTTTTAATGATCAAGGCTTGATCTATGTGTTGGGGAACGTAGTAATTTCAAAATTTTTCCTACGCACACGCAAGATCATGGTGATGCATAGCAACGAGAGGGGAGAGTGTGATCTACGTACCCTTGTAGATCGACAACGGAAGCGTTGTGACAACGGGGTTGATGTAGTCGTACGTCTTCACGATCCGACCGATCCAAGCACCGTTACTCCGGCACCTCCGAGTTCTTGGCACAAGTTCATATCAATGACGATCCCCGGGCTCCGATCCAGCAAAGCGTCGGGGAGGAGTTCCGTCAGCACAACGGCGTGGTGACGATTTTGATGTTCTACCGTCGCAGGACTTCGCCTAAGCACCGCTATAATATGACCGAGGTGAAATATGGTGGAGGGGGGCACCGCACACGACTAAGGAACGATCACGAAGATCAACTTGTGTGTATAGAGGTGCCCCCCTGCCCCCGTATATAAAGGAGCAAGGGGGAGGGGGCGGCCGGCCTAGAAGGGGGCGCGCCAAGGGGAATCCTACTCCCACTGGGAGTAGGACTCCTTCCTTCCTTGTTGGAGTAGGAGAAGGGGAAAGAGGGGGAGAGGAAAAAGGAAAAGGGGGCTGCGCCCCTTGTCCAATTCGGACCAGAAGGGGGGGCGCAGGCCTCCTTCCTTTTGGACTCTCTCCTCTATTCCCGTATGGCCCAATAAGGCCCATATACTCCCCGGCGAATTCCCGTAACTCTCCGGTACTCCGAAAAATACCCGAATCACTCGGAACCTTTCCGATGTCCGAATATAGTCGTCCAATATATCGATCTTTACGTCTCGACCATTTCGAGACTCCTCGTCATGTCCCCGATCTCATCCGGGACTCCGAACTCCTTCGGTACATCAAAACTCATAAACTCATAATATAACTGTCATCGAAACCTTAAGCGTGCGGACCCTACGGTTCGAGAACAATGTAGACATGACCGAGACATGTCTCCGGTCAATAACTAATAGCGGAACCTGGATGCTCATATTGGCTCCTACATATTCTACGAAGATCTTTATCGGTCAGACCGCATAACAACATACGTTGTTCCCTTTGTCATCGGTATGTTACTTGCCCGAGATTCGATCGTCGGTATCTCAATACCTAGTTCAATCTCGTTATCGGCAAGTCTCTTTACTCGTTCCGTAATACATCATCTCACAACTAACTCATTAGTTGCAATGCTTGCAAGGCTTTATGTGATGTGCATTACCGAGAGGGCCCAGCTCCGACAATCGGAGTGACAAATCCTAATCTCGAAATACGCCAACCCAACATGTACCTTTGGAGACACCTGTAGAGCACCTTTATAATCACCCAATTACGTTGTGACATTTGGTAGCACACAAAGTGTTCCTCCGGCAAACGGGAGTTGCATAATCTCATAGTCATAGGAACATGTATAAGTCATAAAGAAAGCAATAGCAACATACTAAACGATCGGGTGCTAAGCTAATGGAATGGGTCATGTCAATCAGATCATTCACCTAATGATGTGATCCCGTTAATCAAATAACAACTCTTTGTCCATGGTTAGGAAACATAACCATCTTTGATTAACGAGCTAGTCAAGTAGAGGCATACTAGTGACACTCTGTTTGTCTATGTATTCACACATGTATTATGTTTCCGGTTAATACAATTCTAGCATGAATAATAAACATTTATCATGATATAAGGAAATAAATAATAACTTTATTATTGCCTCTAGGGCATATTTCCTTCAGTCTCCCACTTGCACTAGAGTCAATAATCTAGTTCACATCACCATGTGATTTAACACTAATAGTTCACATCTTTATGTGATTAGTTCACATCTTCATGTGACCAACACCCAAAGGGTTTACTAGATTCAGTAATCTAGTTCACATCGGTATGCGATTAAAACCCAAAGAGTACTAAGGTGTGATCATGTTTTGCTTGTGAGAGAAGTTTAGTCAACGGGTCAGTCACATTCAGATCCGTATGTATTTTGCAAATTTCTATGTCAACAATGCTCTGCACAGAGCTACTCTAGCTAATTGCTCCCACTTTCAATATGTATCCAGATTGAGACTTAGAGTCATCTGGATTAGTGTCAAAACTTGCATCGACGTAACCCTTTACGATGAACCTTTTTGTCACCTCCATAATCGAGAAACATATCCTTATTCCACTAAGGATAATTTTGACCGCTGTCCAGTGATCTACTCCTAGATCACTATTGTACTACCTTGCCAAAATTAGTGTAGGGTATACAATAGATCTGGTACATAGCATGGCATACTTCATAGAACCTATGGCTGAGGCATAGGGAATTACTTTCATTCTCTTTCTATCTTCTGTCGTGGTCGGGTTTTGAGTCTTACTCAATTTCACACCTTGTAACACAGACAAGAACTCTTTCTTTGATTGTTATATTTTGAACTACTTCAAAATCTTGTCAAGGTATGTACTCATTGAAAAAAAACTTATCAAGCATCTTGATCTATCTCTATAGATCTTGATGTTCAATATGTCAGCAGCTTCACCGAGCTCTTTCTTTGGAAAATTCCTTTCAAACACTCCTTTATGCTTTGCAGAATAATTCTACATTATTTCTGATCAACAATATGTCATTCACATATACTTATCAGAAATGTTGTAGTGCTCCCACTCATTTTCTTGTAAATACAGGCTTCATCGCAAGTCTGTATAAAACTATATGCTTTGATCAACTTATCAAAGCGTATATTCCAACTCCGAGATGCTTGCACCAGTCCATAGATGGATCGCTGGAGCTTGCATATTCTGTTAGCACCTTTAGGATTGACAAAACCTTCTGGTTGTATCATATACAACTCTTCTTTAATAAATCTATTAAGGAATGCAGTTTTGTTTATCCATTTGCCAGATTTCATAAAATGCGGCAATTGCTAACATGATTCGGACAGACTTAAGCATAGATACGAGTGAGAAACTCTCATCGTAGTCAACACCTTGAACTTGTGGAAAACCTTTTGCGACAATTCTAGCTTTGTAGATAGTAACACTACTATCAGTGTCCGTCTTCCTCTTGAAGATCCATTTATTCTCAATTGCTTGCCGATCATCGGGCAAGTCAACCAAAGTCCATACTTTGTTCTCATACATGGATCCCATCTCAGATTTCATGGCCTCAAGCCATTTTGCGGAATCTGGGCTCACCATCGCTTCTTCATAGTTCGTAGGTTTGTCATGGTCAAGTAGCATGACCTCCAGAACAGGATTACCGTACCACTCTGGTGCGGATCTCACTCTGGTTTACCTACGAGATTCGGTAGTAACTTGATCTGAAGTTACATGATCATCATCATTAGCTTCCTCACTAATTGGTGTAGTAGTCACAGGAACAGATTTCTGTGATGAACTACTTTCCAATAAGGGAGAAGGTACAATTACCTTATGAAGTTCTACTTTCCTCCCACTGACTTCTTTCGAGAGAACCTCCTTCTCTAGAGAGGATCCATTCTTAGCAACGAATGTCTTGCCTTTGGATCTGTGATAGAAGGTGTACCCAACAGTAACTTTTTGGGTATCCTACGAAGACACACTTTTCCGATTTGGGTTTGAGCTTATCAGGATGAAACTTTTTCACATAAGCATTGCAACCCCAAACTTTAAGAAACGACAACTTTGGTTTCTTACCAAAGCACAGTTCATACGGTGTCGCCTCAACAGATTTAGATGGTGCCCTTTTAACGTGAATGCAGCTGTCTCTAATGCATAACCCCAAATTGATAGTGGTAGATCAGTAAGAGACATCATAGATTGCACTATATCCAATAAAGTACGGTTATGATGTTCGGACACACCATTATGCTGTGGTGTTCCATGTGGCATGAGTTTGTGAAACTATTCCACATTGTTTTAATTGAAGACCAAACTCGTAACTCAAATATTTGTCTCCGCGATCAGATCGTAGAAACTTTATTTTCTTGTCACGATGATTTTCCACTTCACTCTGAAATTCTTTGAACTTTTCAAATGTTTCAGACTTATGTTTCATCAAGTAGATATACCCATATCTGCTCAAATCATCCGTGAAGTTCAGAAAATAACGATACTTGCCGTGAGCCTTAACACTCATCGGACCGCATACATCAGTATGTATTATTTCCAATAAGTCAGTTGCTCGCTCCGGAGAACGGAGTCTTAGTCATCTTGCCCATGAGGCATGGTTCGCAAGCATCAAGTGATTCATAATCAAGTGATTCCAAAATCCCATCAGCATGGAGTTTCTTCATGCGCTTTACACCAATATGACCTAAACGGCAGTGCTACAAATAAGTTGCACTATCATTATTAACTTTGCATCTTTTGGTTTCAATATTATGATTATGTGTATCACTACGATCGAGATCCAACGAACTATTTTCATTGGGTGTGTAACCATATAAGGTTTTATTCATGTAAACCGAACAACAATTTATTCTCTTACTTAAATGAATAACCGTATTACAATAAACATGATCAAATCATATTCATGCTTAACGCAAACACCAAATAACACTTATTCAGGTTCAACACTAATCCCGAAAGTATAGGGAGTGTGCGATGATGATCATATCAATCTTGGAACCACTTCCAACACACATCGTCACTTCACCCTTAACTAGTCTCTTTTTATTCTGCAACTCCCGTTTCGAGTTACTAATCTTAGCAACTGAACTAGTATCAAATACTGAGGGGTTTCTATAAACACTAGTAAAGTACACATCAATAACATGTATATCAAATATACTTATGTTCACTTTGCCATCCTTCTTATCTTCCAATCACTTGGGGTAGTTCCGCTTCCAGTGACCAGTCCCTTTGCAGTAGAAACACTTAGTCTCAGGCTTAGGACCAGACTTGGGCTTCTTCACTTGAGCAGCAACTTGCTTGCTGTTCTTCTTGAAGTTCCCCTTCTTCCCTCTGCCCTTTTCTTGAAACTAGTGGTCTTGTCTACCATCAACACTTGATGTTTTCTCGATTTCTACCTTTGTCAATTTCCGCATTACGAAGAGCTTGGGAATCATTTCTGTTATCCCTTGCATATCATAGTTCATCACGAAGTTCTACTAACTTGGTGATGGTGACTAGAGAATTCTGTCAATCACTATCTTATCTGGAAGATTAACTGCCACTTGATTCAAGCAATTGTAGTACTCAGACAATCTGGGCACATGCTCACTAGTTGAGCGATTCTCCTCCATCTTTTAGCTATAGAACTTGTTGGAGACTTCATATCTCTCAATTCGGGTATTTGCTTGAAATATTAACTTCAACTCCTGGAACATCTCATATGCTCCATGACGTTCAAAACTTCTTTGAAGTCCCGATTCTAAGCCATTAAGCATGGTGCACTGAACTATCAAGTATTCATCATATTGAGCTAGCCAAACGTTCATAACGTCTGCATCTGCTCCTGCAATAGGTCCGTCACCTAGCGGTGCATCAAGGACATAATTCTTCTGTGCAGCAATGAGGATAAACCTCAGATCACGGATCCAATCCACATCATTGCTACTAACATCTTTCAACACAATTTTCTCTAGGAACATATCAAAATAAACACAGGGAAGCAACAACGCGAGCTATTGATCTACAAATAATTTGCAAAATACTACCAGGACTAAGTTCATGATAAATTTGAGTTCAATTAATCATATTACTTAAGAACTCCCACTTAGATAGACATCCCTCTAATCCTCTAAGTGATTACGTGATCCAAATCAACTAAACCATGTCTGATCATCACGTGAGATGGAGTAGTTTCATTGGTGAACATCACTATGTTGATCATATCTACTATATGACTCACGCTCGACCTTTCGGTCTCCGTGTTCCGAGGCCATATCTGTATATGTTTGGCTCGTCAAGTATAACCTGAGTATTCTGCGTGTGCAACTGTTTTGCACCCTTGTATTTTAACGTAGAGCCTATCACACCCGATCATCACGTGGTGTCTCAGCACGAAGAACTTTCGCAATGATGCATACTCAGGGAGAACACTTCTTGATAATTAGTGAGAGATCATCTTATAATGCTACCGTCAATCTAAGCAAGATAAGATGCATAAAAGATAAACATTACATGCAATCAATATAAGTGATATGATATGGCCATCATCATCTTGTGCTTGTGATCTCCATCTTCGAAGCACCGTCGTGATCACCATCGTCATCGGCGCGACACCTTGATCTCCATCGTAGCATCGTTGTCGTCTCGCCAATCTTATGCTTCCACGACTATCGCTACCGCTTAGTGATAAAGTAAAGCATTACAGCGCGATTGCATTGCATACAATAAAGCGACAACCATATGGCTCCTGCCAGTTGCCGATAACACGGTTACAAAACATGATCGTCTCATACAATAAAATTTAGCATCATGTCTTGACCATATCACATCACAACATGCCCTGCAAAAACAAGTTAGACGTCCTCTACTTTGTTGTTGCAAGTTTTACGTGGCTGCTACGGGCTTAAGCAAGAACCAATCTTATCTACGCATCAAAACCACAACGATAGTTTGTCAAGTTGGTGCTGTTTTAACCTTCGCAAGGACCGGGCGTAGCCACACTCGGTTCAACTAAAGTTGGAGAAACTGTCACCCGCTAGCCACCTTTGTGCAAAGCACGTCGGGAGAACCGGTCTCGCGTAAGCGTACGCGTAATGTCGGTCCGGGCCGCTTCGTCCAACAATACCGCCGAACCAAAGTATGACATGCTAGTAAGCAGTATGACTTATATCACCCACAACTCACTTGTGTTCTACTCGTGCATATAACATCAACACATAAAACCTAGGCTCGGATGCCACTGTTGGGGAACGTAGTAATTTCAAAAAAATTCCTACGCACATGCAAGATCATGGTGATGCATAGCAACGAGAGGGGAGAGTGTGATCTACGTACCCTTGTAGACCGACGACGGAAGCGTTGTGACAACGCGGTTGATGTAGTCGTACGTCTTCACGATCCGACCGATCCAAGCACCGTTACTCTGGCACCTCCGAGTTCTTGGCACACGTTCAGCTCGATGACGATCCCCGGGCTCCGATCCAGCAAAGCGTCGGGGAGGAGTTCCGTCAGCACGACGGCGTGGTGACAATTTTAATGTTCTACCGTCGCAGGGCTTCGCCTAAGCACCGCTACAATATGACCGAGGTGGAATATGGTGGAGGGGGGCACCGCACACGGCTAAGGAACGATCACGAAGATCAACTTGTGTGTATAGAGGTGCCCCCTGCCCCCGTATATAAAGGAGCAAGGGGGAGGGGCGGCCGGCCTAGAAGGGGGCGCGCCAAGGGGAATCCTACTCCCACTGGGAGTAGGACTCCTTCCTTCCTTGTTGGAGTAGGAGAAGGGGAAAGAGGGGGAGAGGAAAAAGGAAAAGGGGGCTGCGCCCCTTGTCCAATTCGGACCAGAGGGGGGGCGCATGCCTCCTTCCTTTTGGCCTCTCTCCTCTATTCCCGTATGGCCCAATAAGGCCCATATACTCCCCGGCGAATTCCCGTAACTCTCCGGTACTCCGAAAAATACCCGAATCACTCGGAACCTTTCCGATGTCCGAATATAGTCGTCCAATATATCGATCTTTACGTCTCGACCATTTCGAGACTCCTCGTCATGTCCCCGATCTCATCCGGGACTCCTAACTCCTTCGGTACATCAAAACTCATAAACTCATAATATAACTGTCATAGAAACCTTAAGCGTGCGGACCCTACAGTTCGAGAACAATGTAGACATGACCGAGACATGTCTCCGGTCAATAACCAATAGCAGAACCTGGATGCTCATATTGGCTCCTACATATTCTACGAAGATCTTTATCGGTCAGACCGCATAACAACATACGTTGTTCCCTTTGTCATCGGTATGTTACTTGCCCGAGATTCGATCGTCGGTATCTCAATACCTAGTTCAATCTCGTTACCGGCAAGTCTCTTTACTCGTTCCGTAATACATGATCTCACAACTAACTCATTAGTTGCAATGCTTGCAAGGCTTTATGTGATGTGCATTACCGAGAGGGCCCAGAGATACCTCTCCGACAATCGGAGTGACAAATCCTAATCTCGAAATACGCCAACCCAACATGTATCTTTGGAGACACCTGTAGAGCACCTTTATAATCACCCAGTTACGTTGTGACGTTTGGTAGCACACAAAGTGTTCCTCCGGCAAACGGGAGTTGCATAATCTCATAGTCATAGGAACATGTATAAGTCATGAAGAAAGCAATAGCAACATACTAAACGATCGGGTGCTAAGCTAATGGAATGGGTCATGTCAATCAGATCATTCACCTAATGATGTGATCCCATTAATCAAATAACAACTCTTTGTCCATGGTTAGGAAACATAACCATCTTTGATTAATGAGCTAGTCAAGTAGAGGCATACTAGTGACACTCTGTTTGTCTATGTATTCACACATGTATTATGTTTTCGGTTAATACAATTCTAGCATGAATAATAAACATTTATCATGATATAAGGAAATAAATAATAACTTTATTATTGCCTCTAGGGCATATTTCCTTCACTATGGACCCCTTAAAAAATAGAAGACTATCATCCGCAAATAATAGATGAGAAATACCTGGCGCATGTCTGTTTAACTGGAAATCCTTTAGAACACCTTTGTCACATGCATCCTTTAATAACAAAGATAGGGCCTCAGCCACAAACAGGAACAAGTACGGCGATAATGGATCCCCTTGCCTGAGCCCACAAGAAGGATAAAAAGGTTCCAACAATTGACCATTAAACCGGACTAAAAATTTCACTGAAGTAACACATGTCATGATTTAGTTAATCCAAGTTGGCACAAAATGAAAAGCCCCCTAGCATACTCTTAAAAAATGCCAATCTGCGCGATCATACGCTTTTGCCAGGTCCAACTTATAAGCACAGAACTCTCCACGGTCCACACTGATCTTTTAAAGTACTTAACGAATGAATACATTCAAAAGTAATAAGTGCGTTATCTGAAATTAACCTTCCGGGAATAAAGGCACTTTGAGTGGGAGAGATCATACCATCCAGAATAGGTATCAGTCTATTCACGAGGCACTTCGAAATAATTTTATAAATGACATTGCACAGGCTGATTGGTCTGAATTCCTTGATGGACTGATGATTTTTCACTTTGGGAATAAGAACAATGGTAGTATCATTTATGTTGGGGAACGTAGTATTTCAAAAATTTGCCTACGGTCATGCAAGATCTATCTAGGATAAGCATAGCGACGAGCGGGAAGAGTGTGTCTACGTACCCTCGTAGATCGAAAGCAGAAGCATTTAATAACACGGTTGATGTAGTCGAACGTCTTCGTGATCCAACCGATCCAAGTACCGAACGTACGACACCTCCGCGATCAGCACACGTTCACCTCGGTGACATCCCTCAAACTCTTGATCTAGTTGAAGCCGAGGGAGAGTTCCGTCAGCACGATGGTGTGGCGACGGCGATGATGAAGTTACTGGCGTAGGGCTTCGCCTAAGCACTACGACGATATGACCGAGGTGTGTAACTGTGGAGGGGGCACTGCATACGGCTAAAAGATCAACTTGTGTGTTCTAGGGTGCCCCCCTCCCCACGTATATAAAGGAGGGAGGGGGAGGGGCAGCCGGCCCTAGGGGGCGCGCCAAGGTGTGGAGTCCTACTAGGACTCCCTAGTTCTAGTAGGATTCCACCTCCCACACGAAGTAGGAAAGGGGAAGGGAGAAGGAGAAGGAAAGGGGGGCCCCTTCTCCTAGTCCTAATCGGCTTCCTGCCCAAGGGAGGGTGCACCAGCCCCTTGTGGGCTGGTGTGCTTTCCTCTTATGGCCCATAAGGCCCATAACTTCTCTTGGGGGTTCCGGTAACCTCCTCGTACTCCGGAAAATACCCAAACTTC
Organism: Triticum aestivum; assembly: GCF_018294505.1. NCBI lineage: Eukaryota > Viridiplantae > Streptophyta > Magnoliopsida > Poales > Poaceae > Triticum > Triticum aestivum. The sequence continues at coordinate 586,253,427 of NC_057794.1, forward strand.
TCTGAAACCATTTCGATGTCCGAATATAGCCTTCCAATATATCAATATTTATGTCTCAACCATCTCGAGACTCCTCGTCATGTCCGTGATCTCATCCGGGACTCCAAACAAACTTCGGTTCATCAAATCACATAACTCATAATACAAATCGTCATTGAACATTAAGCATGGGGACCCTATGGGTTCGAGAACTATGTAGACATGACCGAGACACATCTCTGGTCAATAACCAATAGCGGAACCTGGATGCTCATATTGGCTCCTACATATTCTACGAAGATCTTTATCGGTCAAACCGCATAACAACATACGTTGTTCCCTTTGTCATCGGTATGTTACTTGCCCGAGATACGATCGTCAGTATCATCATACCTAGTTCAATCTCGTTACGGGCAAGTCTCTTTACTTGTTACGTAATATTTCACCCCGCAAATAACTCATTAGTCACATTGTTTGCAAGGCTTATAGTGATGAGCATTACCGAGAGGGCCCAGAGATACCTCTCCGAAACACGGAGTGACAAATCCTAATCTTGATCTATGCCAGTCCAACAAATACCTTTGGAGACACCTGTAGAGCATCTTTATAATCACCCATTTACATTGTGACGTTTGATAGAACACAAAGTGTTTCCTTCGGCATTCAGGAGTTGCATAATCTCATAGTCTGAGGAGCATGTATAAGTCGTGAAGAAAGTAGTAGCAATGAGACTATAACAATCATAATGATAATCTAACGAATGGGTCTTGTCCATCACATGATTCTCCTAATGATGTGATCCCGTTCATCAAATGACAACACATGTATATGGTTAGGAAACATAACCATCTTTGATAAACGAGCTAGTCAAGTAGAGGCATACTAGGGACAATTATGTTTTGTCTATGTATTCACACATGTACTAAGTTTCCGGTTAATACAATTCTAGCATGAATAATAAACATTTATCATGAAATAAGGAAATAAATAATAACTTTATTATTGACTCTAGGGCATATTTCCTTGAGTCTCCCACTTGCACTAGAGTCAATAATCTAGTTCACATCGCCATGTGATTTAACACCAATAGTTCACATCACCATGTGATAGTTTACATCGCCATGTGACGAATACCCAAAGGGTTTTACTAGTCAATAATCTAGTTCACATCGCTATGTGATTAACACCCAAAGAGTACTAAGGTGTGATCATGTTTTTGCTTGTGAGAGAAGCTTAGTCAATGGGCCTGTCACATTCAGAGCCGTATGTATTTTGCAAATTTTCTATGTCTACAATGCTCTGCATGGAGCTACTCTAGCTAACTGCTCCCACTTTCAATATGTATCCAGATTGAGACCCAGAGTCATCCGGATCGGTGTAAAAGCTTGCATCAGCCTAACTCTTTACGATGAACTCTTTATCACCTCTGTAACCGAGAAATATCTCCTTAGTCTTCTAAGGATAATTTTGACCGCTGTCAAGTGATCCACTCCTGGATCAATATCGTACCCTGAGGGAGTCCTGGATTAGGGGGTGTCCGGATAGCCGGACTATACCTTCGGCCGGACTCCTGGACTATGAAGATACAAGATTGAAGACTTTGTTCCGTGTCCGGAAGGGACTTTCCTTGGCGTGGAAGGCAAGCTTGGCGATACGGATATGTAGATCTCCTACCATTGTAACCGACTCTGTGTAACCCTAGCCCTCTCCGGTGTCTATATAAACCGGAGGGTTTTAGTCCGTAGGAGGAACATACAATCATACCATAGGCTAGCTTCTAGGGTTTAGCCTCCTTGATCTCATGGTAGATCTACTCTTGTACTACCCATATCATCAATATTAATCAAGCAGGACGTAGGGTTTTACCTCCATCGAGAGGGCCCGAACCTGGGTAAAAACATCGTGTCCCCGGTCTCCTGTTACCATCCGCCTAGACGCACAGTTCGGGACCCCCTACCCGAGATCCGCCGGTTTTGACACCGACATTGGTGCTTTCATTGAGAGTTCCTCTGTGTCGTCACTTTTAGGCCCGATGGCTTCTCCGATCATCAACAGCGATGCGATCCAGGGTGAGACCTTCCTCCCCGGACAGATCTTCGTATTCGGCGGCTTTGCACTGCGGGCCAATTTGCTTGGCCATCTGGAGCAGATCGAAAGCTACGCCCCTGGCCATCAGGTCAGATTTGGAAGTTTGAGCTACACGGCCGACCTCCGCGGAGATTCTTCGACGGATTCGAGCCGTAGCCGAGCGCGCCGCACTGTCACGATGGGCATGATCTAGCTCTGCCGCTGAACAGTGCCCTGGAGGCCGCACCCGCATCAGCTCCGACCCTTAATTCGGAGCCAACCGCGCCAATCGAGGATGGGTGGTTGGACACCGCCCCGGGGGCTGCAATCTCTATGGCGATCGAGCCGAACACCAGCCCTATTCTCTGCGAAGCCCGTGACTCCAAGGAGCCGGACTCCTCTCCAGACTCCGAGCCCTCCGCGCCCCTACCAATCAAACCCGATTGGGCGCCGATCAGGAGTTCACTGCCGTGGACATCTTTCAGCACTCGCCCTTCGGCGATATTCTGAATTCACTAAAGTCTCTCTCTTTATCAGGAGAGCCCTGGCCGGACTATGGTCAACAAGGTTGGGATGCAGATGATGAAGAAATTCAAAGCCCACCCACCACCCACTTCGTAGCCACTGTCGATAATTTAAACGACGTGCTCGACTTCGACTCTGAAGACATCGATGGTATGGACGACAATGTAGGAGATGAACATGAACCAACACCTATAAGGCACTGGACAGCCATCTCATCTCATGATGTATACATGGTGGACACACCCAAAGGAAGCGACGACGAGGAACACATGGATGCAACAAGGGATCGTTCACTCGAAAAGCAATTAAAGCGGCAACGTAAGCGCCGCTCCAAGCCCCGTCTCGATAGAGACAGCAGCCATACAGACCCAGCCATAGAGCAGGATGAGCCGGCGGACGACGAACATGCCTTCGAGCAACCGTCCGAACAGGGCAACTTGGATAAACAAACCGAACACCCCGTCCCTGGCGAAAACAATAGTCCGAACGACCTTACGCCGGATAGGCTCATGGAGCAGAAGAACCTCCACAAAAGGCTCGTCGCCACTGCGCGTAGCCTGAAAAAGCAGAAGCGGAAGCTCAAAACTGCGGAAGATGGACTCAGAATCAGATGGAGCAAAGTACGCAACACCGCAGACAAATATGGCGGCAGTCGTCGCACAAAAAGCTATCCAAAGCGAAAGCTACTGCCTGAATTTGACGAGGAGGCCTTAGAGCCTCCGCAGTCAAAAAGATGGCCCAGCCAGATCTATCTACGGGCCAAGAAAGCAAGCTCTAGTAAGCACTGCAACACAACAAATATCCGAACATCATGGTACACCCAAATACAGGGGTGCCGCACACCCCCTATGTTTCACCGATGAGGTGCTGGACCATGAATTTCTAGCGGGATTCAAGCCCGTAAACATAGAGGCGTACGACGGAACAACAGACCCTGGGGTCTGGATCGAGGATTATATCCTCCACATACACATGGCCAGAGGAGATGACCTCCACGCCATAAAATACTTACCCCTCAAGCTTAAAGGGCCAGCCCGGCATTGGCTCAAAAGCCTTCCTGAAAACACCATTGGAAGTTGGGAAGATCTTGAGGATGCTTTCTGGGCAAATTTTCAAGGGACCTATGTCCGCCCTCCGGATGCAGACGATCCCAGTCACATAACTCAACAGCCCGGAGAGTCAGCCCGGAAATTCTAGAACAGATTTCTTACTAAAAAGAATCAGATAGTCGACTGTCCGGACGCCGAAACCCTAGCAGCTTTTAAGCATAACATTCGAGACGAATGGCTCGCCAGACACCTCGGCCAAGAAAAGCCAAGAACAATGGCCACATTAACAAGCCTCACGACCCTCTTTTGCGTAGGAGAGGACAACTGGTTGGCAAGATGTAGCACCAGCGACCCAAGTACATCCGAAGTTAGGGATGGAAACGGAAAACCCCGACGCAGCAAGGACCAGCGCCGGAATAAGGGAAACAACCCAAAGAGCATGGCGGTCAACGCCGGATTCAAAAGCTCGCGACAGAATCAGAGAAAGCCGCCCCTCAAGGATAACAGGGATGAGCTATCCAACTTAAACAAAAATCTTGGACAAGATATGTCAAATACACAGTATTCTCGGGAAGCCTGCGAACCATACCCACAGAGATTGTTGGGTTTTCAAGCAATCCGGCAAACTCAACGCCAAACACAAGGGGCTCGACACACCAAGTGAGGACGATGACGAACCCCACAAGCAGAGCACCAGGAAACAAAAGGATTTCCCACAAGAAGTCAAAACAGTAAACTTACTTCACGTGACGAACAAAATGGCGCCAACAGAGATACGCGCCATACGGCCTATCCCAAAGAAGTCTCGCCAATGGTTGTTAAAACCGATCACCTTCGACCATCAGGATTAATCTAGGAGTATCCAAAACGCAGGCTGGACTGCCTTGGTATTAGATCCAATAATCGGCGGACTCCACTTTACAAATGTCCTGATGGACGGCGTCAATGGTCTAAACCTGTTATACCAGGACACAATCCGCAACATGGGGATAGACCCAACAAAAATTCGCCATAGCAAAACCTCCTTTCAAGGGGTAACGCCAAGCCCGGATGCCCGTTGCATGGGTTCTCTCCGGCTAGAAGTTAGGTTCGGCTCCCCGATAACTTCCGTCGCGAACAACTAACTTTCCACATCGCCCCATTCTCAAGTAGCTATCAAGCACTACTGAGACACAAAGCTTTCGCCCGCTTTAACGCAATACCGCATTATGCATCTCTTACGCTTAAGATGCCCGGTCCACGAGGCATCATCTCATTAAAGGGAAAACATTGAGTGTTCCTCCCGCGCGGAAGACAGTGCGGCTGCCTTGACAGCCCCACAATAAAGCAGCTTCAGCAGCCAAAGCACCTAAACAGGTCGTCAAGACCACGGACACGGCTAGACGAGTCTGACATAAACATACAATTGATAAAGGCTTAATAGCCGTATACCCCTGTACTAGGGGCTCCGCGCATATAAAACAAGAGACAATAAAGCTCAATTTTACCCATTTCGATTTATACTTTGTTTATTTAGTATAACTCATGTTCGGCACGATCTTTCTTTAACTAAGTTCCTCTCTTTTACAGATGAACACCGTGCTACGCCCGTCCAGGATACGGCACAATGGAGACACAGGCGTAGACGTGCAGCAGGGACCCGTTCCAAGGATTCTTTTCAGATTAAGACCCTGCATAAACCTTTTTTTACTGTCTCTTGTTGATACACATCCCCTGGTTTCTTGGTATAACCAAGGAGGAGGCTGACGTTTTGGCATGTGGCCACGTCAGAGTTTTGCGCGTACCTGGACACTAGGGGCTTATTACTAAGGGCGCTATCCCGCCCGCCCTCATAAAGACCGAATACCTTAGGGAGTGTTCGGCGTCGCGAGTTTGGCCTTATATACATCAGCTCCGAATCATGTCTTTGGTCAAATGTTGGGTTTTACCGGCTCCTATGTTTTGCTGCCTTACGTTCTGCTCTATCGGCTGGGGCAGCAAAGGGAGAACTACTGCGACTGTGCCCCGGTAAGCCGAAAACTGACTGTCATGATATAGCGTGAGACTGGTCAGCCACTCGATGACTTACCGAAATCTTTAGGATTCCTCCGCATTAACGAAGGGCCGTTTCTCGGCCAGGCACATACGCGCCCCGAGTTCGGGCGAGCGCAGGCGCCACCAGGGGCTATATAAGTAGCCTCACTGTCAAACTCCTATGGCTATGTGAAAGTGATAAAGCATCATAGTCCGATTGCCTAGTTCACTGCGCTATCACCTCCTTTGTAGGACCAAGACGTTGGATCAAGTGTGAAAATGCGCCTTCTGCGAACACCCCCACATTATGTGCGTGGGGGCTGAAGCCGACGACTGCCATCTTTCAGATTATATATACATATATGTTAAACGGCCGCACAGGAGGTATTATAACACTTGCAGGCACAAGTATAAAAAGCTTCTACAATTTATCAAAATATTGTTTTACAATAATATATGCTATTCGAATATAGTATCCTTCGAGCACTGCGTCTCTATTAAACAAGCGCCTTGCAGAACTTCCTGAAAATAGTGCTCGACAGGTACTCGGCTTCCATCCGAGTCTGGGGATGCAACAGCAGTGGCCTCCATTTCCGCCCAGTGTGTCTTGACACGGGCAAGAGCCATCCGCGCACCCTCTATGCACGCTGACCTCTTCATCGCATTGATTTGCAGCGCCGCACCAAGGAACTGCTGCACCAGGTTGAAATAACTTTTCGGCTCTGGCCTCTCTGGCCACAGATGACTCATGACATACTTCATGGCGAGTCCGGACAACCTATTTAGCTCGGCCCATTCGGCCAAACGATCGGCTAATGACAGTGGACGCTCTGGATTGTGGAACTGCGACCAAAAGAGCTTTTCCACTTTGCGATCTTCTTGATCTCGGAAGTGTTCGGCCGCATCTGCGGCACTCGCTGCCAAATCTAGATAGGTGTCCGCCGTACTCCACATCCGGTTTAACGGAGCATGTTTAGGATCACAGAACTTCCTTCGCAGCATAAAGGGCTTTCCAGCCGTGATCTCTCCGGCCTGACGCAGCTCCTCCTTCATAGCTCTCATCGCAGAGCGAGCATCCTTGGCATCGGCAACGGCCTTCTCCAGGTCCGCCTGTTCCGCATGATCTTCTTTTTCAAGAAGCTTGCAACGTTAGCAGCGCTCTTCAGCTTCACAGCCATCTCGGCCATTTCCTTCTTGCTTCGGCAGTGAGCAGCCTGTTCGGCTTTCAGCTCTTCAATTGCCTTTCCGGCAGCCGCATCACTTTTCCTGGCTTGCTCCTTGGCTCGGGCAAGTTCCGCCCGAAGATTCTCCATGGCAGCAGCACCATCTGCATCAAGCGCACACACTGTAAGATACTGGCATAAAGCTCCTCTTACCAGGTGCCGCCGGAGTAATTACATACCTTGTGCCTCGTCAAGCCGCTTGTTGACAAGCGCGATGTCGGCATCTGCCACGTCAAGTTGCCGCTTTAGCTCAGCAAATTCATCAGTCCGTCTGGCCACCCGACATTTCGCCACCTACGTATGAAGGCGGCATATTAGACTTGGGATTATGATCCTCTGCGCGCCGTCACTTTTGACAACGCACAGAGTCTCAGGGGCTACTATCTACACAGGGCGCATCTTATTTATGCGCAACTATCCAAAAAGGGTACATTATTTCACGTACCTCAAAACATGCCAGTAAACTCCTGACGGCCTCGTGCAATCCACTCTCCGCGGATGAAATCCTCTCAATCACCGTACCCATCAATGCACGGTGCTCCTCTGAGATAGATGCTCGCCCTAGCAGATCCTTCAGCTCCTCCGACCGTGCACCAGACGGTGCCGGACTCGTCCGATGGCCCTTTTCGAAGGCCGGATGCGGAGGGCTTTGGGGGGCATATGACTACCTTCTGGCCCTGCCGAATTCGGAGAAACCCTCCGCGAGGATACCTCAGGATCGCCCGCCTCGCAAGGCGGTACGGCAGGGGGAGGCGTTCCGCTCTCCATCATCTCCGGAAGAAGATCCCCCGAAGACGAGCTCTGCTGAGAAGGGCTAAGGTCCGAGCTACAAGGTAAATTTTCGATTACTCTTCTCAGATATAACACAAGGATTTCTCTCATTTCTTAAAAAGAAAAACTCCTCTGTACTTACGACTCGGTGGAGGGCTGATCCCCTTGAGGGCATAATTCGGCCGAAGTATCCCCCGGCGCAGGATCCTCTGACGAAGATTTCTTCCCCCGCTTTGAGGCCATGGTCTCCAGGTCATCAGAGGCAGTCCTCTTCTTCCCCTAAGGAGAGGAATTTTCGATTCCTCCCTTCCAAACAGCCTCCTTCGAGGAGGCCGTAGCTTCCTTGTCCCCTCCCTCGCTTTCCTCCGAAGGCACAACCTCCAACATCCTGACTAGCACGGGACCCGGTGTTGTCTCGGGGAGGGGGGGCGGACACCTGATTAGCTTTGCTTTCGCTATCCACTCCTGTTTAAAGGACAACTCTTTTAAGGGCAATTTTATGATAAATATGCGGATTGCGAGTCCGGGAACATGGCTACTTACTTGAGTATCCGGGCGGTTGCAGCTCGGACCTGCGTCCTCGGTCAAGTCCGGACACATTGCTTGTGATCCGAAGAACAATTTGTACATCTCCACGGGCGTCGCGCCCATAAAATGTTGGAGAGCTCATGGTCCCTCCGGATTGAACTCCCACAGGCAGAGGGGGCGACGTTTGCAGGGCAGAGCTCGGCGAATCAGCATAACCTGTGTCACCACGACCAGACTGATATCTCTTTCTAGGAGATCTCGAATGCGGCCCTGCAACAAGGGCATGTCCTTGGATGGCCCCCAGTCCAGTCCTTTATTGACCCATGACACTAGCTGCGGTGGGGGACCCGAGCGAAAGGCAGGTGGCGCCACCCACTTGGTGCCCCTGAGAACGGTGATGTAAAACCACTCTCGTTGCCATAAGCTGGACTCCTCTTGAAAAGAGCCCTCGGGCCATGGAGCACCAGCATTCTTGCTTATAAAAGCACCTCCACACTCCGCGTGCCGTCCCTCGATCATATTCGGCTCTACTTTGAAGGTCTTGAGCCATAGTCCGAAGTGAGGAGTAATACGGAGGAAGGCTTCACACACGACGATGAATGAGGAAATATGGAGGATGGACTCTGGAGCTAAGTCGTGAAATTCCATCCCATAATAAACATGAGCCCCCTCACGAAGGGATCCATCGGGAAGCCTAGCCCCCGAAGGAAGTGAGACATGAACACCACACTCTCACCAGGCTTGGAAGTGGGAATGACCTGCCCTTGAGCAGGCAGCCTATGCCAGATTTTGTCGGTCAAGAACCTGGCCTCTCTCAACTTCAGCACGTCCTCCTCTGTGACGGAGGAGGGCATCCATCGGCCGCGAAGGTCGGAACCGGAAATTGTCGAAGGTCCGAAGCGCCCGAAAGCTGGAGCCTTGGGTGTTGGAACTCGAGGCGAAGGGCGAACTCGTTTGAGATTGAAAGAAAGGAGTAAGGCCTTGGTCTCTTTATAAGCGGTTGAATACCAAGGGCCCTCCCCGTGACCGTTTGGGACTCGCCTTTGATCGAGAAAACATACCAACGGGTATGACCGGGTTACCCACGCCCGTATTGATGAGAATCCCGGAATAAGAGGACACGATCTCTGCTTTAACAAGACGTGCCAAGGAAACCGCCTCGCTAAACGTGCTGAGGTGGGACAGTAAAACGATTCGAATAAAGACTTGGTCGTGGTGTGATGTCACGCTACAGAATACGTCAGCAGATTAGATTTGTGTAAATATTATTCTCTCTATGGCAATATGTGGAAACTTATTTTGCAGAGCCGTACACTACCTTTGTGTTCAAAATCTTCTATGAAGTACTTGGACGAGGAACCCGCCTCGCAATGCCGAAGACAATCTGCGCGCCGGACTCGTCATCATTGAAGCCTGGTTCAGGGGCTACTGAGGGAGTCCTGGATTAGGGGGTGTCCGGATAGCCGGACTATACCTTCGGCCGGACTCCTGTACTATGAAGATACAAGATTGAAGACTTTGTTCCGTGTCCGGAAGGGACTTTCCTTGGCGTGGAAGGCAAGCTTGGCGATACGGATATGTAGATCTCCTACCATTGTAACCGACTCTGTGTAACCCTAGCCCTCTCCGGTGTCTATATAAACCGGAGGGTTTTAGTCCGTAGGAGGAACATACAATCATACCATAGGCTAGCTTCTAGGGTTTAGCCTCCTTGATCTCGTGGTAGATCTACTCTTGTACTACCCATATCATCAATATTAATCAAGCAGGACGTAGGGTTTTACCTCCATCGAGAGGGCCCGAACCTGGGTAAAAACATCGTCTCCCCGGTCTCCTATTACCATCCGCCTAGACGCACAGTTCGGGACCCCCTACCCGAGATCCGCCGGTTTTGACACCGAGATACCCCTTTGTCAAACTCATGGCAAGGTACACAATAGGTTTGGTACACAACATAGCATACTTTCCAGAACCTATGGCTGAGGCATAGGGAATGACTTTCATTCTCTTTCTATTTTCTGTCATGGTCGTGTTTTGAGTCTTACTCAACTTTACACCTTGCAATACAGGCAAGACGTCCTTCTTTGACTGTTCCATTTTGAACTACTTCAAAAATCTTGTCAAGGTATGTACTCATTGAAAAATTGTATCAAGCGTCTTGATCTATCTCTATAGATCTTGATGCCCAATATGTAAGCAGCTTCACCGAGGTCTTTCTTTGAAAAACTCCTTTCAAACACTCCTTTATGCTTTCAAGAAAATTCTACATCATTTCTGATCAACAATATTTCATTCACATATACTTATCAGGAAGGCTGTAGTGCTCCTACTCACTTTCTTGTAAATACAGGCTTCACCACAAGTCTGTATAAAACTATATGCTTTGATTAACTTATCAAAGCGTATATTCCAACTCCGAGATGCTTGCACTAGTCCATAGATGGATCGCTGGAGCTTGCACATTTTGTTAGCATCTTTAGGATTGTCAAAACCTTCTGGTTGTACCATATACAACTTTTCTTTAATAAATCCATTAAGGAATGCAGTTTTGATATCCATTTGTCAGATTTCATAAAACGTGGCAATTGCTAACATGATTCAGACAGACTTTAAGCATCGATACGAGTGAGAAGATCTCATCGTCAACATCTTGAACTTGTCAAAAACCCTTTTCGACAAGTCCAACTTTGTAGATAGTAACACTACTATGAGCATCTGTCTTCCTCTTGAAGATCCATTTATTCTCAATGTCTTGCCGATATCGGGCAAGTCCACCAAAGTCCACACTTTTTTCTCATACATGGATTCTATCTCAGATTTCATGGCCTCAAGCCATCTGTCGGAATCTGGGCTCATCATCGCTTCCTCATAGTTCGTAGGTTCATCATGGTCTATTAACATGACTTCTTGAACAGGATTACCATACCACTCTGGTGTGGATCGTACTCTGGTTGACCTACGAGGTTCGGTAGTAACTTGATTTGAAGTTTCATGATCATCATCATTAACTTCCTCACTAATTGGCGTAGGCATCACTGGAAATGATTTCAGTGATGAGCTACTTTTCAATTCAAGAGAAGGTACAATTACCTCATCAAGTTCTACTTTCCTCCCACTCACTTCTTTCGAGAGAAACTTCTTCTCTAGAAAGGACCACTCTTAGCAACAAAGATCTCGCCTTCGGATCTGTGATAGAAGGTGTACCCAACAGTTTCTTTTGGGTATCCTATGAAGACTCACTTCTCCGGTTTGGGTTTGAGCTTATCAGGATGAAACCTTTTCACATAAGCATCGCAACCCTAAACTTTAAGAAACGACAGCTTAGGTTTCTTGCTAAACCACAGTTCATACGGTGCTGTCTCAACGGATTTTTAGACGGTGCCCTGTTTAACGTGAATGCAACTATCTCTAATGCATACCCCCAAAAGAATAGTGGTAAATCAGTAAGAGACATCATAGATCGCACCATATCTAATAAAGTACGATTACGACGTTCGGACACACCATTATGCTGTGGTGTTCCAGGTAGCATGAGTTTGTGAAACTATTCCATATTGTTTTAATTGAAGGCCAAACTTGTAACTCAAATATTCGCTTCTGCGATCAGAACATAGAAACTTTATTTTCTTGTTACGATGATTCTCCACTTCACTCTGAAATTCTTTGAACTTTTCAAATGTTTCAGACTTGTGTGTCATCAAGTAAATATACCCATATCTGCTCAAATCATCTGTGAAGGTCAGAAAACAATGATACCCGCCAAGAGCCTCAACACTCATCGGACCGCATACATCGGTATGTATTATTTCCAATAAGTAAGTGGCTCGCTCCATTGTTCCGGTGAACGGAGTCTTAGTCATCTTGGCCATGAGGCATGGTTTGCAAGCATCAAATGATTCATAATCAAGTGATTCCAAAAGTCCATCCGCATGGAGTTTCTTCATGCGCTTTATACCAATATGACCTAAATGGTAGTGCCACTAGTATGTTGCACTATCATTATCAACTTTGCATCTTTTGGCATCAATATCATGAATATGTGTATCAGTACGATCGAGATTCAATAAACCATTCAGCTTGGGTGTACGACCACAGAAGGTTTTATTCATGTAACAGAATAACAAGTATTCTTTGACTTAAATGAATAACCGTATTGCAATAAACATGATCCAATTATATTATGCTCAACGCAAACACCAAATAACATTTATCTTAGGTTCAACACTAATCCCGAAGGTAAAGGGAGTGTGTGATGGTGATCTTATCAACCTTTGGAATCATTTCCAGCACACATCGTCACCTCGTCCTCAACTAGTCGTTGTTCATTTTGTAACTCATGTTTCGAGTTACTAATCATAACAATTGAACGAGTATCAAATACCCAGGGGCTACTATGAACACTAGTAAATTACACATCAATAACATGTATATCATATATACTTTTGTTCACTTTGCCATCCTTCTTATCCGCCAAGTATTTGGGGCAGTTCCGCTTCCAGTGACCATTTCCTTTGCAGTAGAAGCACTCAGCTTCAGGCTTGGGTCTAGCTTTGGGATTCTTCATGGGAGTGGCAACTTTCTTGCCATTCTTCTTGAAGGTCCCTTTCTTTCCCTTGCCCTTTTACTTGAAACTAGTGGTCTTGTCAACCATCAACACTTGATGCTTTTCTTGATTTCTACCTTTGCCAATTTCAGCATCGCGAAGAGCTCAGGGAATCATTTTCGTCATCCCTTGCATATTATAGTTCATCATGAAGTTCTAGTAACTTGGTGATAGTGACTAGAGAACTCTGTCAATCACTATGTTATCTGGAAGATTAACTCCCACTTGATTCAAACGATTGTAGTACTCAGACATTCTGAGCACATGCTCACTGGTTGAGCTATTCTCCTCCATCTTGTAGGCAAAGTACTTGCCAGAGGTCTCATACCTCTCGACTCGGGCATGAGTCTGAAATACCAATTCAGCTCCTGGAACATCTCATATGCTCCATGACATTTCAAAACATTTTTGAAGTCCCGGTTCTAAGCCGTAAAGCATGGTGCACTAAACTATCAAGTAGTCATCATACCGAGCATGTCAAACATTCATAACGTCTGCATCTGCTCCTGCAATAGTTCTGTCATCTAGCGGTGCATCAAGGACATAATTCTTCTGTGCAGCAATGAGAATAATCCTCAGATCACAGACCTAGTCCGCATCTTTGCTACTATCATATTTCAACTTAGTTTTCTCTAGGAACGCATTAAAAGGAACAGTAGCACGGGCCATTTATCTACAACAACATAGACATGCAAAATACTATCATGTACTAAGTTCATGATAAATTAAAGTTCAATTAATCATATTACTTAAGAACTCCCACTTAGATAGACATCCCTCTAATCATCCAAGTGATCACGTGATCTATATCAACTAAACCATGTCCGATCATCACGTGAGATGGAGTAGTTTTCAATGGTGAACATCACTATGTTGATCATATCTACTATATGATTCACGCTCGACCTTTCGGTCTCAGTGTTCCGAGGTCATATCTGCATATGCAGGCTCGTCAAGTTTAACCCGAGTATTTTGCATGTGCAAAACTGGCTTGCACCCATTGTATGTGAACGTAGAGCTACCCGATCATCACGTGGTGTCTCGGCACGATGAACTATAGCAATGGTGCATACTCAGGGAGAACACTTGTACCTTGAAATTTAGTGAGAGATCATCTTATAATGCTACCGCCGAACTAAGCAAAATAAGATGCATAAAGAGATGATCATCACATGCAATCAAATAAGTGATATGATATGGCCATCATCATCTTGTGCCTTTGATCTCCATCTCCAAAGCACCGTCTTGATCACCTTCGTCACCGGCTTGACACCTTGATCTCCATCGAAGCATAGTTGTCATCTCGCCAACTATTGCTTCTATGACTATCGCTACCGCTTAGTGATAAAGTAAAGCAATTACATGGCGAATGCATTTCATACAATAAAGCGACAACCATATGGCTCCTGCCAGTTGCCGATAACTGTTACAAAACATGATCATCTCATAAAATAATTTATATATCATCACGTCTTGACCATATCACATCACAACAAGCCCTGCAAAAACAAGTTAGACGTCCTCTAAAAGTTTTACGTGGCTTCTACGGGCTTTTAGTAAGAACCGTTCTTACCTACGCATCAAAACCACAACGATTTTTCGTTAAGTGTGCTGTTTTAACCTTCAACAAGGACCGGGCGTAGTCAAACTTGATTCAACTAAAGTTGGAGAAACAGACACCCACTAGCCACCTGTGTGCGAAGCATGGCGGTAGAACCAGTCTCATGAATGCGGTCATGTAATGTCGGTCAGGGCCACTTCATCCAACAATACCGCCGAATCAAAGTATGACATTGCTGGTAAGCAGTATGACTATTATTGCCCACAACTCTTTGTGTTCTACTCGTGCATATAACATCTACGCATAGACCTGGCTCGGATGCCACTGTTGGGGAACGTAGTATTTCAAAATTTTCGCCTACGATCACACAAGATCTATCTAGGAGAATCATAGTGACGAGCGGGGAGAGTGTTTCTAAGTACCCTTGTAGACCGAAAGCGGAAGTGTTTAGTAACGCGGTTGATGTAGTCGAACGTCTTCGCGATCCAACCGATACAAGTACCGAATGTACGTCACCTCCGCGATCAGCACACATTCAGCTCGGTGACGTCCCTCGAACTCTGGATCCAGTTGAGGCCGAGGGAGAGTTCCGTCAGCACGACGGCGTGGCGACGATGTTGATGAAGTTACCATCGCAGGGCTTCGCCTAAGCACTACGATGATATGACCGAGGTGTGTAACTGTGGAGGGGGGCACCTCTCATGGCTAAAAGATCAACTTGTGTGTTCTAGGATGCCCCCCTCCCCATGTATATAAAGGAGGGAGGGGGAGGGGCAGCCGACCCTAGGGGGCGCGCCAAGGTGTGGAGTCCTACTAGGACTCCCTAGTCCTAGTAGGATTCCACCTCCCACACGGAGTAGGAAAGGGGGAAGGGAGAAGGAGAAGGAAAGGGGAGGCGCTTCTCCTAGTCCTAATCGGCCTCCTGCCCAAGGGGGGCGCACCAGCCCCTTGTGGGCTGTTGTGCTTCCTTCTGATGGCCCATAAGGCCCATAACTTCTCCCGGGGGGTTCCGGTAACCTCCTGGTACTCCGGAAAATACCCGAACTTCTTCGGAACCATTCCGATGTCCGAATATAGCCTTCCAATATATCAATCATTATGTCTCGACCATTTCGAGACTCCTCGTCATGTCCGTGATATCATCCGGGACTCCGAACAAACTTTGGTTCATCAAATCACATAACTCATAATACAAATCGTCATCGAACGTTAAGCGTGCGGACCCTACGGGTTCGAGAACTATGTAGACATGACCGAGACACATCTCCGGTCAATAACCAATATCGGAACTTGGATGCTCATATTGGCTCCTACATATTCTATGAAGATCTTTATCGGTCAAACCGCATAACAACATACATTGTTTCCTTTGTCATCGGTATGTTACTTGCCCGAGATTCGAACGTCGGTATCATCATACCTAGTTCAATCTCATTACCGGCAAGTCTCTTTACTCGTTCCGTAATACTTCACCCTGCAAATGACTCATTAGTCACATTGCTTGCAAGGCTTATAGTGATGAGCATTACCGAGAGGGCCCAGAGATACCTCTCCGAAACACGGAGTGACAAATCCTAATCTCGATCTATGCCAACCCAACAAATACCTTCGGAGACACCTATAGAGCATCTTTATAATCACCCATTTACATTGTGACGTTTGATAGCACACAAAGTGTTTCCTCCAGTATTCGGGAGTTGCATAATCTCATAGTCTGAGGAGCATGTATAAGTCATGAAGAAAGTAGTAGCAATGAGACTATAACGATCATAATGCTAATCTAACGAATGGGTCTTGTCCATCACATCATTCTCCTAATGATGTGATCACGTTCATCAAATGACAACACATGTCTATGGTTAGGAAACATAATCATCTTTGATAAACGAGCTAGTCAAGTAGAGGCATACTAGGCCGGACACTTGTGTTTTGTCTATGTATTCACACATGTACTAAGTTTCCGGTTAATACAATTCTAGCATGAATAATAAACATTTATCATGAAATAAGGAAAAAATAATAACTTTATTATTGCCTCTAGGGCATATTTCCTTTAATCTACACATTCGGGCATAATTCTTGATATAAAAAATTGCTGAACCGCCTTAACAATGTCTTGCTTAGTTAAACCCCAATTCCTCTAAAAGAATCTTGCAGGAAAATCATCTGGACCTGGTGCTTTTGGTGGACCTATCTGAAAAAGGGCATCACTAATCTCTTCCTCAGAGAACGGTTTACACAATTCCTCATTCATATCATCATTGACGAGGGGTTTCACCAAGGGAATAATACGAGAGGGATCAACATTAGCATCACAAGAATAAAGATGTTGAAAGAAGGAATTTGTAACACCAATGATTTCATCCACATTCTCAGTAATAGACCCATCACTCCTTTTAATAGCGGAAATATTATTTTTCTTCGCCCTCCAAGAAGCCTTTCTCTGAAAGAACTTCATGTTACGGTCCCCCAAAATCATTTTCTCAATGCAAGACCTTTGCTTCCACATGACTTCTTCCTTTAACAGAAGTTCATCCATCTCCAGGAGAATTTTCCTTCTCTCCATCACGGCTGCCCTATCACTTCTTTTAAACAGAAGATTAAATCTTTTACGAGCAGCCTCCATCTTTTTTGGGAGATAACCAATATGCTCCTGACTCCAGGAGTGCAGGTCTTTCATTAATTTATTGAGATTAGTCGCCACATCCTTTAAATCCCTAACTTGCAAACTATTGCTCCGAAACACCCTAACATGTTCATCCAAAGCCATACTTTCCCTCTCCCAAAAAGCTTCATATCTCAAATGCTTGTTAATAACGACCTTAGGCCGAATACCCATCAACTGAATAAACAAAGGATAATGGTCTGACCTGGAGGAAATAACATGTTGGACCTTGCATTGTGGGAACATAGCAGTCCATTGGGGGCATGCCACCGCCCGATGAAGACACACTTTCACATTTCGAAGGCCATCCCGCTTATTATCCGGCAAGGATTCGAGCATCAAACACTAGATGCTTACAAGATCTTCTAGGCTACCTTTTCCAGTCCTAGCCAACCTCCACCAAAATACCATCGTCGACTCAGCTTCATGCCCTCGCTGCGAGATATGATATTTGATATGAGATCGCTCACCACCCTTGCCGGATGGTTGATGCCCCTTATGATTCTACGGGGATGTTTAATTCCCACATAACACTTCTTTGTCCCCTAGCTGCTCAGGTTTAGCTGAATCTCGGCATTGTGGATCCATCCCGCACGGACATCATCATGACGTCCGCTCACCCCTGGCCTCAACCCCAACATCTGACCATGGGTGGATCTCATCATTCTGCGGAATATATAGAACTCAACAAACACCATGGTTTTCAACTCCGACATTTTTTTAATCTTGAATCACTATTTGGAATGTTGTGCATGGTTTCTCCCTATGGACCACACAGTTAAAAGCCTTAGCAAAAAGGGGATATTGCCAAGTTTTGCCCGTTATTCCTATCCTCCCGCCTTGATGCTCTCATGTAATGGATACTATTGTGTTTGATTGGAGTAATATATCCAGGTGGGGAACCTCTTCCCCCATGTCCGTTAAAAAATTATCATTTTTCATTCCCGATTTCTCTAGCTGAACCGACGACGAGGCTAGCACGGGCGGTGATCACTCTTCCTTGCATGGTGTTGCAACTTTGAATGGTGAGTCATGACCGAAATGCTCCAAAATGTAAACCACAATGGGGATAATATGACTAGAAAAGAAAGACATGCTTGGCTAGTGGCGGCGGACATCGCCTACATGGCAGAGTGATAATTGCAACCCTCTCCTCCATCTCACTCTAAACATCGGTGTCCGCTGGAAGTTGATGCTAAACGGTCTAGTCATCTAACAACTCGGATGCTCTTAGACAGGAGACGAAGATCTACGAGTTCAGCAGAAAGCGTTTTTTGCCATTCAGTTCTATTACCTAATAGAACTGTATTACCAGAGAGAGTTTCTTTTTGTGGAGAGGGCTGAGGCTATATATTGGAGTACTGGGCGATGGTGAGGTCGGGGCTCGGGGTGGAGTAGCTCACCGGAATTTCACCACTAGCTAAGATGAATCAGTTCAATCAACTCCTAGTCACTACAATATCAATCAATTCAATCATCAACTCCTAGTCACTGGAATTATTTTGAGCCACATTATCAATCAGTTCAATCAACTCCTAGTCACCAGTAGCTAAAACTTTGGATTTAATTCACTCTAATTCAATCAATCACAGAAATTCTAAATAATTTTTAATTCACTCTAATGTAATAATTCAAATTTTAAAAATTGAAAAAAACTTAGGATTTGGATTTATTTTTTGAGAGAGTCTTTTAGGGCAATTTTTTGAGAGATAAGGAAGAGCCAGTCTTGGGCTGAGCCAGTCTTGGGCTGGGAATCCGAGCCCAGCCCAACCCACAAGGCTCCTCCTTTCGTTTCGTTCGGCTTATAGCCGAGGCGGAGCAGCGGAGGAGGCGGTGCTGCTTCGCTTCGCTTCGCTTCCTTCCCGCTGCCGGCGTCGGCGTCGGCGTCGGTCGCGTCTCCGCCCGCAGGTGAGCCGCTGGCATCCTCTCGCCCCTCCCCTCCCCCTCCGCCTCCTCCGCCTAGGGTTTGGTGCTTCCCCAACCGTTCCGTTCCGTTGAGCTGACGAGCATTTCTTCCCCCCGTTCCGTTGTTCGTCGCAGCCGCAGGCACCGCCGCCCCCTCGCTCCTCCTCTCCGGCGACGCGGAATCCGCCTCTCCTCCCGCTTCCGCACGTCCGCAGGTGCAGGTGAGAAGCGCGCGCCCCCACCTCCCTCCCCCTCTCCGACCCCCGCAGCAGCGCAGTCCCCTGCCTGCTACTAGTCATCAGCTAATCGGCAGGACGGGATCACGCGTTTCCGGTCGGGCGCCGCACGCTCCGCGGCGTACGTTCGCATCTGGGGTTGGGATTTTGGCCGGGAAGGTTGTGCGGTGACCTGTTCTTCATCGGGAATGTTTCTGCGAATTTCTGCCGGACATTTCGTTTCTGCAAATTTTGGCCGGGATTCGGGATCGGGATTTTAGACGGGATTCGCGTCCCGGGCTGTTCTGTTCTTAGTCATTAGGTAGTATCATATTACTTAAGCCCTTAAGTTATTGCAGTGATTCGTGAATCATGGCAATGATGCTTGTATTGTTGTGATTCCGAGCAGATATTGGATGGATCAGGGGAGCTGCCACTGCTGTATTGGTTTGTTACTTGTTAGTGTATTCCGTGCAGATATTGCAACTGATTAATTAGTGCTATGGTGATCTATTTACCGAGTGGCATGCAATTTTACTTGACTTGTTCTTAGTGCATTGCTTAGCCCAATTTGTGTGCACATCGCTGTAAGATGAGCTGTGTTGTGTGATGTTCCTTTACAATGGTAGACTCTGTCTTTCCTGCATTCGGATGCATTTTTAATTAAGTCACCTGCTGATGTTGAGATTCATCTGCTATAATATATAGTTTACTTGGATTCTTAGTTATTGGTATAATTCATGAATGCTTGCTAATGGTACCACCAACTGTTTCTGAGAAATTGGTTGGTGAACCAATTATAACTGTCAACCCTTGCTGAGTGTTATGTACTAGGTGTTTTCTAGGATACAGATGCTTTCAAAAAGTTAATTAGTTTCAATTCTCCAGGCAAGCATTCATCTTCTTTTCATTGACATTCATCTTGCATTGCGTCGAATGCAGTATGCAACCTACGGTGGTGTAAAATGCTGGCTTATTTCATATGCCAAGTGTGTAGGTGGATACATGTATTTTCTACCTAGACAAGATTGAGCGCGTGTTCTCCCGAATTAGTTCTAGTTCGTTGTTGAGTATTTATATTGCTTGCATTCTTACTTATTGTTGCGATTCATGAATGCTTGCCGATGGCGCCATGGCTGTTTTGTTTGTGACTTTATTCCAAGCAGATATTGCAAGTGATTTCTTGCGCTCTGGTGATCTTCTTACTGAGAGGCATGTTATTTCACTTGACTTGTTTTTAGTGCGTTGCTTAACCCAATTTGTGTGCACATTGCTGTAGGGTGAGCTGTGTTGTGTGATGTTCCTTTGTGATGATAGACTCTGTATTTCCTGCATTCGGATGCATTTGTACCTGAGTCACCTGCTGATGTTGAGATTCATTTGCTAGTTTACTCACATTCTAAGTTACTGGTATGATTCATGAATGCTTGCTAAGGGTGCCACCTACTGTATTGTTTGTAAGGTATTCTGAGCAAAAAATCCTTCTGATTTTGTTAGTTTCTGAGCAAAATTGGTTGCTGAACCCATTATATATCTATCAACCTTGGCTGAGTGTTAAGTACTGGGTGTTTTCTAGGATACAGATGCTTTCACAAAGTTAATAGCTCTGATTCTCCAGGCAAGCATTCATCTTCTTTTGATTGACATTCGTCTTGCATTGCGTTGAATGCAGAATACAACCTATGGTGTAAAATGCTGGCCTATTTCATACGCCAACCGTGTAGGTGGATGCATGTATTTGCTGCCTAGACAAGATTGCGCACGTTGTGTTCTCCCGGATTAGTTCTAGTTCATTGTTGAGTATAGTCTGTAAATTCTATGGGCATGGCGCACTTGGATGCATAATTAATGAACTATTTCATTTTATTAAATTTCTTGGTTCCTGCTCTAAACCATATGTATTTATTGCATCTGCTGATATTGAGATCCATCTGCTATAATATATAGTTTACTTGGGTTCTTAGTTATTTGTGTAATTCATGAATGATTGTTAATGGTGCCACCAACTCAACTGTTTGTTTGTTAGCGCATTCTCAGAAAAAAATCCCTCTGATTTTCTTAGTTTCTGAGCAAAATTGGTTGCTGAACCCGTTATATTTATCTCTCCCCTTGCTGAGTGTCAATATTCAGTTGCTTCCACAAAGTTAATTAGTCAAGTACTAGTTGGTTCATCTGCTATAATGTATAGTTTACTTGAGTTAGTTGCTGGCGTGGTTCGTGAATGCTTGCTAATGGTGCCACGACTATTTTGTCCGTTACTGTATTATGAGAAGATATTGCAGCTGATTGTTTGAGCTCTGGTGATCTTCTTACTGAATGGCATGCAATTTCACCTGACTTGTTTTGAGTGAGTTGCCTAGCCCAACTTGTATGCAAACTGCTGTAAGATGAGCTGTGCTGTGGGATGTTCTGTTGGAATTAACTTACTGCATGGAGTATACTAGTACTTACTATTTTGTTTGTTCCCAAGAAAGATTCTTGATGTGCTTTCGATGCTTTGCTGCTTTGTGATGATGAAGGCTGAACCTGAATGTCGATGGTATGTGTCGTCCAGAATTAGTTCTAGTTAATTGTTTAAACAAGTTGTTCTCCTTTGCAATGGCGAATTGTTGGCAAGTTGGTGCCTCCTTCACAAATTGTGTAGCGGAACAGAAACAGTTCTTTTTCTTCACTTTTGATTTGTACTACTTTTGTTTTACGGGCAAAAAAAAACTACAGCTGATCGACTGAATCGATTTATCTCCCAATCAAGTACCATCTGTTCGATACTACATACTTATAAAATTATGCATCGCGTTGCAGAGATACCTCGTCATTGGTGTCCACAATGTCGCGGACAACTTGCAGCTGCCCCCCAAAGAAGTGTTTCCAAGGGTATGTGTACAACCGCACACACTTAGAATGACCTGAACCTGATCTATCCAGTCAGCTGGTTAAGGCTAATTGCTTTGTTATGTGCAGCACTTGTGACTGTTTAATAGGGATTGAGTTATGCTATTCGGGATGCAACTGCGGTGGTGACTGCCAGAACGGCTTATCTCTTGGAACAATCAACCTGGCTGCTGCCCAAGGTACCACCCCAACGGTTGCCTCTGGCTCTTCTGCTGCCCAAGATACTGCTCAAACGCAACCGCTTGCCCCGAGCTCTTCTACTGCCCAAGGTATCGCTCAACCACATCCACTTGCCCCGAGCTCTTTTACTGCGGCCGTGCCGAAGCCAGAGGCAGTTGGTGAGCTGGTGAAGTGCAACTGCAGCTTTACCAAATGCCTAAACTGGTATGTTCAAACACAGTGGCTGAATTATCTGAACCAGATCTATCCAATCAACTAGTAGTTAATTGGTATATTAGTTGTCCAAAGCTGCCATCTAACTGTTGCCTGATATATTGCGTGCAGCCAATGCAGATGTTTCAGGGAGGGTTTGAGTTGCGTTATGGGACGTTGCAAGTGCTATGACTGCGAGAACAACCCAAATTGGCTGGTAAGATATTCGTTAGAGGGCACTGCATTCATGAACACCGTGCTACTCTGGTGTTTTCCAGGAACCTGAAACAAATGTGTTGCACTTATTCCAGGCCGACGAGGATTATGTGGAGTGCGCGTGCAAAACCAAAAATTGCAAAACCAGAGTCTGCGGTTGCAACAAGGTGAACGGTTATCTCCTTTCCAAAAGACTAGACATGCTTATTCTTTCTCTGATCCTGACTGAGGCTAGTTGGTTCTTGTTTTGAAGAAACTGAAAGGGTGTAACCCAAATTGCACGTGCATAGGGTGTGAGAATCAGTACGGGATGAAAGGGGGTATGTGCATGACACTTTCTTCTTTTATGTGTGTTGTTTCATTCGTAGCTTGGATAATCATGCTAGTGTAAATCTCTGTTGCTCTGCATGTACAAAACAGCTGATAAGTCCAATGCTGGACCGGGAGGTACGGGTGGCACAAGTGACGCCGGAGGCTCGGGTTCCAACAAGCAAATAAGAATCGGGGTAAGTTTGTGCTTCCACTTGCGCAGTTTGTTGAGAGAAATCATAGGTTAATTATGTGTATGTCTGCCCCAATCTGTTGAGGGATAAGCAACTAATCCAGGTGATGTGCTCCTTTTGTGCAGTGATGACAGTAGGCTTCAGACATACCAGAGCATGATGCAAGTCACCTTACTTACCATCCTCAAGACAATTGCCACTCATCTCCTGTTCAGAATATCTCCCACTAAAGCACAGCCGGGTTCCTGTATATTCCTTGTAATGGTTACTCAAAGCAAGCACGGCGACAACCTCCATGTTCCTCAGCCCTCGGGGGGCTCCAGTGGACCTAGATTGATCAGGCTGATACACTTTAGAACATATATACTTCTGTTCGGCGTCCATATATGCTGCCCGGAAATGGGTGCTTCAGTTCGTTCTTATACATGCACAGTCTTGCAAATGATTTCTCTTATACTTGAAGAAGATTCTGGTAGTATGAATATGGTTTGCAACTTTGCATATTCTGGTACCATGAAGTGATACGGTTATTCTTTGTATAGACCAGTTACACAAGCAGCACTGGTTGCTTGCTTGGAACAAGAATGACATCTTAGATATTGGGTTCCATTTGGTTCAGTAAGCGTTCAGTTTTTCTCCACGGACTAAATTCAGCACGAGGCATGCACTCTTTGTAGTGTTACGCAGTGTTTTGGGCGAAAGTATCAGGCGCACCCAATGTGGTGCTACCGCTCCAACAGGTTTAAAATGAGCATTGCTTACATATTCATTTTTGGCCAGCAGCAACGCAAGGGCAGTCTCCTAGTCTTATTAAAAAGTCTATTTGCGAATGGTGAATGTTGTAGGAAAACCCCAAAAAAGTTAAGTTGTGGTAGTAACAAGATGGTGGATAATTCGATAAGGCAATGGGTTGAGGCATAGCCTTGCAACCCGATGTATTTGTACAAAGGATCGATGGAATGACTTTGAATATTTATAGTCATGTATGTGCTCGATTGCAACAGAGTTGTCTCTTGTCTCTTTATCATTCTAAAGCCCCGCGGGTACCCAGAATCCCGGAGATCGATCGAGAAGAAGGAAAGGAGCGAATGCTATTATGAACACAAGTGACCGAAAGATGAGAGAATTCCTTATTTGGCCCTTTCTTAAACTTTGGTTCCCTATTTGGCCCAAAATAAAATTTCCTTCTCTATTTGACACCTAAAGTAATGTTTGTTCCTTATATGACACTTTCGTCCATTTTAGACACTAAAGGTGTTAAGCGTAAGGCGAAAAGACCGTTTTGCCCCTAGTGCATTGTTGTATTGTGTGACTATCCTGACTATAGTAAAAAGAAAAAGGCAATCAGTTTATCCATGTTTTAGGGATGTATGCTCCAATATTTTGGTTAGTTCATCATTCACGAATGCGGGTACAGAGTGGATATGTACGCTGCATTTGCTGAGGTTGGCGGAACGTGTGCATGTGGCTTGCTAGCAGGGCTCCTGAAGTGCTTGCTTGTTCGTGCGTATGGCCGGCGTGTGACTTACTGGGGTGCCGGCGGCTGCACGAACAGGGGTAGCGACTAATGTTGATCCTCTTCTCTCATGCGTGCTGCAATCTGGAGCTCGGAAGAGATGTCGGCGTGACTTTCCTCGCCGTGCCCAGAAACTGTTTGCGTAAATGCGTGAGTGCTGGCTTTGTTGGGTGCTATGTGCATGTGTGCATGCGTGCATGCTCTGTACCCCTTTGCATGCGTGAGTGTGTACCCTGCCATGGTCTGTAGCGTTTGTGTAGCAACCTCTTCTTTGTATTGATGATGATCAGGGTACAAAAAAATTACAAGGGCAACATGGTCTTTTCATCTCACACTTAACATCGTTAGTGTTTAAAATATACGAAAGTGTCATATAAGGAACAAAAATTACTTTTGCTATCAAATAGGGAAGAAAATTTTATTTGGACCAAATAAGGAACCAAATTTTAAGAAAGGGCCAAATAAGGAATTCTCTCCCGAAAGATTTAGTATGGTTGCGGAAAGTCAATCCTTGAGGATCAGTGTAATCATTAAACACCCAAACGTTTTTGCCCGAATATTCTTCTCATTAACCGAGATAATAAGGGACCGTTTGCATGAATATGTATTCTTATTAACCGAGATAATAAGGGACGGTTGGACAACTGAATTTGTTAACAAAGACTTGTTAGAGTCTTTGTTGTAGTGCACATCCTCTCGTGAATTCGATAACTCAGGATCACACCTTTGGGAAAAGGCCAGATGATACCTTACCATCTGAGTCTCCACAACACAAAGTACCGTCGATGCACAATCTCATGCAAGGTCGCGCAACTCATGAACCCTGCGGGATCGCCCAACCCACAACATTTCCAACATAGGGGATTCATTGCTCGTGGTGTTC
The DNA here is from genome assembly GCF_018294505.1 of Triticum aestivum. Lineage (NCBI taxonomy): Eukaryota > Viridiplantae > Streptophyta > Magnoliopsida > Poales > Poaceae > Triticum > Triticum aestivum. The sequence goes on from NC_057794.1 coordinate 586,278,913, forward strand.
CTCCTCAACGGAAGCCACCGGCCAATTCAACTTCTGATGTAACTGACTTGCTCGGGAATCCCTTCCTTTGCTCTCTTACGTTCCTTCGGTGACACATACACTCGCGGGGGCGAGTGGAATACCATTCCCTCCCCATACTGGTAATGAACTGGCAACCATGCTCTTTGATGCATTTGGTTCCGTCACCCCCACTAAAATACCTGATAGGGCTATGCGTAACAGATAGGGTTTTCAATGAAATATATTCATTAAACTAAACATGCCCTCAATTTCCTTCAATGAGTTGATATTATATTAATTGAATCCCCTCAACTCTATCCCCCCACCCTCGCGCGCGCGCAAAGTAGTAGCAGTCTCTTCTTTCAAATGCACATCAGAGAGGTCTAACTTCTTCCTTGCTGCAGTCCCACCACCCACCATTGTTCCTATCCTCCTCTTCTTTTGCTAGTGGCTTCAAGGGCCTCGCAGCCGAGAGTCATCAAGATCCTCATCCTCATCTTCGAGACCTGCACCACCCGACACGCGCTTCCTTGGGACATATGTGTTCCAACCTCGACCTGCACCATGATACATCTGAAATGTATTTATAATTTTTGATTGTTTCATGTTATTATAATACCACTTTTGGATACTTTTTATAGCAGTTTTATCATTTTTTACGGGCTAACCTGTTAATTCAGTGCCCAGAGCTAGTTGCCTTTGTCTGCATGTTTTTGATTTTCTAGAAAAATCCATATCTACGGACCTCCAAAAACACCGGGATTTTTTTTTCAAGTCCAGAGGATACCAAGAATTATCGGGATGGGCCGGGGGGACCCTGGCCTCCACGTGGTCTGGCGGAGCGGCCAGGGGACCACCCGTGTGGCTTTGCCGTGTGGCCCCCTGTGCACCGCCTTACGTCATTTCTTCCGCCTATAAATCCCATAATTCGAGAAACCGTTTGTACCATTTTCTCGTGATTTTTCCCGCCACAGCAAGTTCATGTTCCGGGGAGATTCAATCTGGATGCATGTTCTGGTACCCCGCCGAACAGGGAATCCATCACCAAAGCCATCTTCATCGACCTTGCTGCCACCATGACCATGCTTGAGTAGCTTCCTTAGGAGCTTAGGGTCCATAGCAGTAGCTAGATGGCATCCTCTCTCCCTTCTGATTCAATTAATTAGCTGCCTCACATGACCGTGATCAATATGATCTAATCGGTGGTTGTGTTTGTTGAGATATGATGAATTTTCACTTTATGATCAGTTTGGTCATTGAATTATATTGAATCTTATGAAGTTTCTTTGCTGAATAATTAAGTAGCCATCTATGCTTTTCGATTTATTTGTCATCTATGGCAACAATTGATAGGTAGTTCTCCAGAGAGAGTTGTGCATGACAGTGAATTTAATCTTGTGGTGATCTACCCCAATGACTTTACGTATTGTATTGTTGCTATTAATGATAAAAGGATGTTTTCTTTATCACTCCTGTATGGTGGTTTTACTGTTTACATTATGTCATCATGCTTATTACAATGCTTTGTTTGTCATGAATTTAATACTTTGAGATGCATGATGGATATCTATCTTGGGTGGAGCATTAGTTGTAGATGAAGTTGGATAATGGTCTACATACCACTGACATAATGCCTAGGCAAGATTATACTATGAATGATAATATTAATAAATATAAATATTGCAATTTAATCAATGCCTAATTTTAATTTGTTCACCACACCACACTTATCTTCTTGGAGAGATGCCACTAATGGTCTATTTTCCTTTATTGAAAACATCACTAAAAATACTTTACCTTGTTGTACCATTTTATTTATTTTATCTATCTATACCATACAGTGCAATTTACCCTTGTAACTAGCAGGACAAGAAGCTTAACAAACTTCTTGAAACGTTGGGGGCAAGAATTTTTTTGTTTTATGTGCAGGTACCGAAGACCTTGTTTGTTGGAAGAACTCTTGTGGGGTCGATAACCCTTGGTTCTCAATCGAGGGAAATAATTATTGCTAGGTTACTTCACCCTTACACTTGATGGTACCCAACCACTCTTACGAGAGAGCAAGCACACCACACCCTCTTCCTCGCATGTCACATATCGTTCCTCTTCCTTCCTAAGCTGAATGAGCTCCTTGACCAAATCCTTGGTTGATTGGCATCCCCGTCCTTGTTGCGATCATCCATTAACCATGGTCCACTTCATATGATACATGAACACCATCACCACACTCATGGTTTATATGCCCACATACTTCATAGAAGAATCCAAAATTTTCATACTTTATGGGGAGAATAATCTTCTCTTACTTGCTCAAATTAAGAGGTGCAAAGAGGGCCAGCGGTTCGATGACCTCAATATACACTCTAATGCACACATAGTTCTACTCGTAGATCCTTGTCAGTTATAGCTTGGAACCGGTGAAGACCTAGAATGTTATAAATCTGCGCCCATGCATGGGTGTGATCAAGCTTCACTACACCTAGTTTGCCCTTAGCATAACCTCTATCACCATTAGAAGCTCTCGGAAAGTCCAAGTTACTTGATGCATGACATGGTTCCAGTCTATGAGGAAAATAGTTGGATCACAAAGAGGTTATCATCTACCTCGCGATTGTTCAGGTCATAGGGTAGCTACCATGAAAACTTCATCATGTCTTTGAAGGTGCCAGCATTGAACCGCTTCCTCGTATTCACTCTTGCTACCGCTAGCCACCTTGCCGCCTTAGAAAACTTTGAGCTTTCCTCCTCTACAATGTAAACGTCTTGAATTCTGTATTTTACAGCTTCATAATTTTCGTTGCTGCCTCAAGGTCAATCTCCACCTTCATCTTCTTTCTTCCTGCTACTGAGTTACCAGCCCCATCGACGACGAAGACGCTGCCATCGATTCAATCTACGATCCAAACCCTCTCGTCAATATGCAACAACACTGATACTAGGTGAAGGACACATCGACCTCTTTATCAGCCCAAGTGTGCTCAAGATCAAGGAGGAAGTGGATCAGGATTCAGTGATGGCTAAGGAGAAGAATCAACAAAGGTCACGATCACCAGAGTAGGGAAACCCTAGTCGCCTAGGGTAGTTCTATTGGATTCCTCTGTAGGGACTAGCAGTGGAGGAGCTTGAAAGAAATCTAAGATGGGGCGAAGCTGCAAAACAAAAAAATCGAATACGAATACAACCAGTTAGATATTGCAAACATCGAGAAACTTAGATAATTATAGTGATCTTGTCCACATTACCTTACAAAATGAATTTCTAATTTTAAATAAATAAATATATATATATATATAACCTACTCCATAAAAAAAGAAAATATACCAAAATACTATTTAACAATGGATTATCGAGTTCACTAAAGATGAACTCTTCATTTCTTTGCATTCCTAAAGTGCATGAGAACATCTTCATGTTTGTACTTCCTTGTGATTTCTCTCTCTATGTTTACTACCAAGTTATTGGCTAGATAATCATCTTCCATAGTATTACATCACCTTGTCTTAATGACCTTCAATGTAGAGAATGCTCGTTGGACATTTGCTGTAGAAACTGGAGGAGTTAGAAGCAATCACAGCAATCGATCAACCAAATAGTAGATAGAATGTCTCGCTGCACATCATCTCTTTGATTAGGTGGGTATTGCCAAATTTGTGGACATAGTGCTTGATCCCGCTACAAGACCCCCCCCCTAGAAATAGGACTTCATTTTTATGATGAAATTGTTGTTGCGGCATCGAAGGAATGTAGTCCCTTTTGCTCAAATCTAGCAACAACAGAGGAGGCTTAACATGTATTGCTTCGGTTTGTGTCAGTTCATTAGCTTTACATTCAACCGAATCACCTCTCTTTGTTTTGAAACATGCATCAATTGTTTTCCTCATAAGCATCACTGCGTCCTTTTGTAAAGGACATTTTCTATCCAGCACAAAATCCATGACCTAATTAGACTTTCCCCCAACTTAGAAAGAACTCTAAATGTCCACAATTTCTAGAGGGGAGAGAGCCAGCGAGTGCAGTTTGCTCGCTAGCTCACTTTGGCACTGCACACGATGCCATTGTTACCTGATGCTCTCTGCGTACGTGCGGCGTCGACAAGATGAGGCCAGGACTCAACAGGCAGGAGCGAAGGAGTCTCTGATCACCAATCCCTATTCGTCCGTCTGCCAGCAACCGACCTCCACGCTGGCAAGCCCCACCCCCACTCTCAGGCCCCTCCCAATGCTCCATGTGCAGGTGTTAACGCTGCCATGTAAACGAAAAAATGATGTGGCAAGGTAATTAAGAGGAGAGAGATGTGTGTGGTGACCCTAGGAAGAAACAATGCCAAGCACGAGAACCTAGGCAAAACACTTAAATGAAAGAAGCCCACCAATGCATGGACAACTTTAGTTGCTAAATATTTAAATGAGATGCTTAGCTACAACAAGTTAAGCATTTTTGCATTGAGGACTTTAGTTGCTTAACTCTTTAATGTTCTTAGCACCTCATCTTAGCATCGATGCATTGGAAGAGGCCTCAGGGATCTGATGTCGCAGGTCAAACATGAAATCTTGGTTGCTCACCGGATCACTTTGTTCCTCTCCAAGAGGTGAGATCAATGAGTAGATGAGAAATTGTGCCTTTTGGTCTGTAGTACATAGGGCTAGTAAAGAAAAATTATTCCCAAATGATAAGTGCCAGACGATCAGGTGTGTGGCACTCCGGACCTGATGTTTTTCATTGGCAATTCCAGGACTAGGGTAGTTTTGAGGGAAACAAGTAGTTGAAAAGAAGAGACGAATTTATATACATTAATTAGATTTTTTGAGGGGTGGTATATATGGCGGCTGCTAGGCGCCATCCGGATGTACGCGGACGAAACAACATCCGCCTTGATAGCCATCAGATCTTGAGCGCAAGGCCATCCGATCTTGTCGTCGGCACATCACTTGCTGCATCGCCTCTTGATATGTCTCCAACGTATCTACTTTTCCAAACACTTTTGCCCTTGTTTTGGACTCTAACTTGTATGATTTGAATGGAACTAACCCGGACTGACGCTATTTTCAGCAGAATTGCCATGATGTTGTTTTATGTGCAAAAAACAAAAGTTCTTGGAATAACCTGAAACTCCACGGGATATCTTACAATAAATAATAAAAAATACTTGCCAAAGATGAAGACCAGGGGGCCCACACCCTTCTCACAAGGGTGGGGGCGCCCCCCCTAGGGCGCGCCCCCCTACCTCGTGGGCCCCCTGGAGACCCCCGACTCCAACTCCAACTCTATATAACTGCTTTCGGGGAGAAAAAATAGGAGAGAAGAAATCATCGCGTTTTATGATACGGAGCCACCGCCAAGCCCTAAAACCTCTCGGGAGGGCTGATCTGGAGTCCGTTCGGTGCTCCGGGGAGGGGGATTCGTCGTCGTCGTCATCATCAACCATCCTCCATCACCAATTTCATGATGCTCACCGCCGTGCGTGAGTAATTCCATCATAGACTTGTTGGACGGTGATGGGTTGGATGAGATTCACCATGTAATCGAGTTAGTTTTGTTAGGGTTTGATCCCTAGTATACACTATGTTCTGGGATTGATGTTTCTATGACTTTACTATGCTTAATGCTTGTCACTAGGGCCCGAGTGCCATGATTTCAGATCTGAACCTATTATGTTTTCATCAATATATGAGAGTTCTAGATCCTATCTTGCAAGTCTATAGTCACCTATTATGTGTTATGATCCGTTAACCCCGAAGTGACAATAATCGGGATACTTACCGGTGATGACCGTAGTTTGAGGAGTTCATGTATTCACTATGTGCTAATGCTTTGTTCCGGTTCTCTCTTAAAAGGAGGCCTTAATATCCCTTAGTTTCCATTAGGACCCCACTGCCACGGGAGGGTAGGACAAAAGATGTCATGCAAGTTCTTTTCCATAAGCACGTATGACTATATTCGGAATACATGCCTACATTACATTGACGAATTGGAGCTAGTTCTGTGTCACCCTATGTTATGACTGTTACATGATGAACCGCATCCGGCATAATTATCCATCATTGATCCAATGCCTACGAGCTTTCCATATACTGGTTTACGCTTATTTACTTTCCCGTTGCTATTGTTACAATCACTACAAAATACCAAAAACATTACTTTGCTTTCATTACTCTTTTTTTACCGTTACCATCACTATCATATTACTTTGCTACTAAACACTCCGCTGCAGATACTAAGTTTCCAGGTGTGGTTGCATTGACAACTCAGCTGCTAATACTTGAGAATATTCTTTGGCTCCCTTGAGTCGAATCAATAAATTTGGGTTGAATACCCTACCCTCGAAAGCTGTTGCGATCCCCTATACTTGTGGGTTATCACCTCTCTCGCAACCATGGTCTGCCCGTCATCACAGCTGTCACAACTCCATCATGGAGATGACTGGTATGAGCGTCGCTCTGGTAGAAACTCCGGCAACATCACAACAATGCCGCTCTCTTGTAGTAAAAAATCTAGTGACCTGGCAGCAACGTTGCCACGGTCCATCGTAGCACTGCCGTAGACACACAACATTGCAGAGGTCGTCATCGCGGCATCGCCACACTACCATTGTTGCGGCCAGCTCACCGCTCACCACCGCTGCAACCCTATCGTTGCAGCATATAGGGTTGCAGCAACCGATGTTGCTACAGCCAAATGCACCACCTATCACCACTGCTACAACCTCCCGTCGTAGCAGCCGGTGTTTCTGTAGCTGGATTCACCGCCGGTCACCGCTGCTGCAACCACCCTCGTCACCGTAGTGGGCTCGCCGGTGGCCACTAGTGCTGCAACCCCTCATCGCAGCAGTCGATGTTGCTACATTCGTCTCGCCACCAACCAAAGCTGCAACTCCCCTCATTGCAGCATCATCGCTTTTGCGCCGTACCTGCCGCTGACCTCACAACATCTCGCCGCCGTTCTTCTTCAGACGCCGTTGCAGCATTATCGCCTCGTTAGTGTGCTTCTCGAAGGTCGTAACATCCCTGTGGCCGCTTGCAGCATCTCCGGTCGACTTACTGCCGTGACGGCCTCCCTTGCCACAATACCGGCCTCGCGCTGCTGTGGTGGTCGCCATTGTGCTGCTCACCTCCGGTTTGCAACAACGGTAGCTGCTGCAATGAAAGGGTTGTGCGGCGGCAACGGTGGAAGTGCGGCCTTGTGATAACCCACAAGTATCGGGGATCGCAACAGTTTTTGAGGGTAGAGTATTCAACCCAAATTTAATGATTCGACACAAGGGGAGCGAAAGAATATTCTCAAGTATTAGCAGTTGAGTTGTCAATTCAACCACACCTGGATAACTTAATATCTACAGCAAAGTATTTAGTAGAAAAGTAGTATGATAGTAACGGTAACGGTAGCAAAAGTAATATTTTTGGGTTTTGTAGTGATTGTAACAATAGCAACGGAAAAGTAAATAAGCGGAGAACAATATGTGAAAAGCTCATAGGCATTGGATCGGTGATGGAGACTTATGCGGGATACGATTATTCATGCAACAGTTATAACATAGGGTGACACAGAACTAGCTCCAATTCATCAATGTAATGTAGGCATGTATTCCGAATATAGTCATACGTGCTTATGGAAAAGAACTTGCATGACATCTTTTGTCCTACCCTCCCGTGGCAGTGGGGTCCTAACGGAAACTAAGGGATATTAAGGCCTCCTTTTAATAGAGTACCAGACCAAAGCATTAACACGTAGTGAATACATGAACTCCTCAAACTACGGTCATCACCGGGATTGGTCCCGATTATTGTCACTTCGGGGTTGCCGGATCATAACACATAGTAGGTGACTATAGACTTGCAAGATAGGATCAAGAACTCACATATATTCATGAAAACATAATAGGTTCAGATCTGAAATCATGGCACTCGGGCCCTAGTGACAAGCATTAAGCATAGCAAAGTCATAGCAACATCAATCTCAGAACATAGTGGATACTAGGGATCAAACCCTAACAAAACTAACTCGATTACATGCTAAATCTCATCCAACCCATCACCGTCCAGCAAGCCTACGATGGAATTACTCACGCACGGTGGTGAGCATCATGAAATTGGTCATGGAGGATGGTTGATGATGACGATGGCGACGGATTCCCCTCTCCGGAGCCCCGAACGGACTCCAGATCAGCCCCCCTGAGAGAGTTTATGGCTTGGCGGTGGCTCCGTATCGTAAAACACGATGACTCTTTCTCCCTGATTTTTTTCTCTCCGAACACGAATATATGGAGTTGGAGTTGAGGTCGGTGGAGCTCCAGGGGGGCCACAAGGCAGGGGGCGCGCCCAGGGGGCTGGCGCGCCTCCCACCCTCGTGAAAGGGTGTGGGGCCCCTGGCCTTGATTCTTTCGCCAATATTTTTTATTATTTCCAAAATAATCTCCGTGAAGTTTCAGGTCATTCCGAGAACTTTTGTTTTTGCACAAAGATAACACCATGGCAATTCTGCTGAAAACAACGTCAGTCCGGGTTAGTTCCATTCAAATCATGCAAGTTAGAGTCCAAAACAAGGGCAAAAGTGTTTGGAAAAGTCGATACGACGGAGACATATCAACTCCCCCAAGCTTAAACCTTTGCTTGCCCTCAAGCAATTCAGTTGATAAACTGAAAATGATAAAGAAAAACTTTTACAAACTCTGTTTGTTCTTGTTGTTGTAAATATGTAAAGCCAGCATTCAAGTTTTTAGCAAATATTATGACTAACCATATTCACAATAACACTTCGGTCTCATGTTTACTCATGTCAATGGCATAATCAACTAGCAAGTAATAATAATAAATCTCGGATGACAACACTTTGTCAAAACAATCATGATATGATATAACAAGATGGTATCTCGCTAGACCTTTCTGAGGCCGCAAAACATAAATGCAGAGCACCTTTAAAGATCAAGGACTGACTAGACATTGTAATTCATGGTAAAAGAGATCCAATCAAGGACACACCCAATATAATTTAACAGTAACGAATGCAGATGACAGCGGTGCTCTCCAACTGGTGCTTTTTAATAAGAGGGTGATGACTCAACATAAAAGTAAATAGATATGCCCTTCGCAGAGGGAAGCAGGGATTTGTAGAGGTGCCAGATCTCGATTTTGAAATAGAGATAAATAATATTTTGAGCGGTACACTTTCATTGTCAACATAACAACCAAGAGATGGCGATATCTTCCATGCTACACACATTATAGGCGGTTCCCAAAAAGAATGGTAAAGTTTATACTCCCCCTCCACCAACAAACATCAATCCATGGCTTGTGCGGAACAACGGGTGCCTCCAAGTAACAACAGTCTTGGGGGAGTTTTGTTTGCAATTATTTTGATTTGATTTGCATAAAGCATGGGACTGGGCATCCCGGTGACCAGCCATTTTCTCGTGAGTGAGGAGCGGAGTCCACTCCTCTTGAGAATAACCCGCCTAACATGGAATATACGGACAACCCTAGTTGATACATGAGCTATTCGAGCATACAAAACAGAATTTCATTTGAAGGTTTAGAGTTTGGCACATACAAATTTACTTGGAACGGCAGGTATATACCGCATATAGGAAGGTATAGTGGACTCATATGGAATAACTTTGGGGTTTAAGGGATTGGATGCACAAGCAGTATTCCCGCTTAGTACAAGTGAAGGCTAGAAAGAGACTGGGAAGCGACCAACTAGAGAGCGACAACAGTCATGAACATGCATTAAAATTAATGAACATTGAGTGTAAGCATGAGTAGGATATAATCCACCATGAACATAAATATCGTGAAGGCTATGTTGATTTGTTTCAACTACATGTGTGAACATGTGCCAAGTCAAGTCACTTGAATCATTCAAAGGAGGATACCACCCTATCATACCACATCACAACCATTTTAATAGCATGTTGGCACGCAAGGTAAACCATTATAAACTCCTAGCTAATTAAGGATGGCATAAGCAACTATAATCTCTAATTGTCATTGCAAACATGTTTATTCATAATAGGCTGAATCAGGAACCATGAACTAATCATATTTATGAAAACAAGAGAGGTCGAGTTCATACCAGCTTCTCTCATCCCAATCAGTCCATCATATATCGTCATAATTGCCTTTCACTTGCATGACCGAATGATGTGAATAATAATAATAGTGCACGTGCATTGAACTAAGCTGGAATCTGCAAGCATATGATAAAGAGGAGAAGATAAGGCAATATGGGCTCTTGGTTAAATCAACAATAATGCATATAAGGGCCACTTCAACAATTTCATCATGGTCTTCTCCTATCGACCCCCAAAGGAAAGAAAAGAAATAAAAACTATTTACACGGGAAAGCTCCCAACAAGCAAAAGAAAAACAGAAAATATTTTTGGGTTTTATTTTTAATTACTACTACTACAAGCAAGAAAGCAAACTAGCTAAATGCTACAACTAATTTTTTTTGTTCTCTTAAGATTTTTCAAACACACAAGAAGAAAGCAAGAAAAAGGAAAATAAACTAGCATGGATATTACAGTGAAAAAGTATGAGCACCGACAACTAGCAATGAGTGTGTAAACATAAATGTAATGTTGGTGAGAAATACGTACTCCTCCAAGCTTAGGCTTTTGGCCTAAGTTGGTCTATTGCCACGGCTGGCCTAGCGGATATCCAAAGTTATAGTTGGGGTCGTACTGAGATGAAGCCTCGGATTGCCACTGGTTGGCAATCACCTCCGGATCCCACTGGTAATCAGACTATCGTGGAGGATCACATTGTGGTTCCGGCTCTGGCTCTATAGCTGATGTAGTGTTCCGGTAGGCGTGGATGGCCGCCAGCGGAACGAGATACTTGTCTGCAGATAAGTCAAACAGGGAAGGAGCAAGCAAGGTAATAGTCTCAGGGTGATTTTTATCAAATAACAGTTTGTACTTAAGCGCCTTTTCCCTATTCTTAACAATAAAATCATGCGCTACCATACTCTTATAGTCTAGATAAACAGGAGGCAACAACTTTTTTTCTTTCTCATAATGCCAAATAGGTATGTTATAGTATGCAGCGAGGCACGAGGCGAAGATGCCTCCCAAGATAGGGCCCTTAGTACGGTTAAAATTTAACCGCTTTGCAACAATAGCGCCCATACTAAATGTGTCATCACGAAACAAGGCATGGAACAAAATAACAATGTCAGGGGCACTTAGGTTGCCACAGTTTCCGCGACCAATTAAGCATCTACTAGCAAATATAGCAAAGTAACGTAGAACAGGAAAGTGTATGCTAGTGATTCGTGCGTCAGAAACCTTCCTCGTTTCCCCTACAGCAATTGTATCAATAAACCCTCCACATCGTCACGATGTGGTTCCTCTATGATGCTCGAAAAGGGCAACTTGCAAACCTCACAAAATTCACGAAGGGTCATCTCCTTATACTCATCATATAAATAAAAATCCACCATAGGTGGTGACCTCCTAGAATGGAAATGAAAATTTTGCACAAAGGTATTAGTGAGTAAGAGATACTGTTCGCATTGGTCGTGGAGGAAGTCGGTGAGGCCTGCATTCTCAGCCAATTCATAAAAATCATCATAAATCCCGGCTGCTCTCAAGAAATCATCAGAAGGCCATTCACACGGCCGAACCTCCGCGGTGCGAGGCAGATTATATTTGGGCCTCTCTTCTTCTTCACTTTCCTTACCCTTCAAGCTTCGGCTCGAAGAGCCCCTCAAAAATCTCTTCATCATTTTCTGAAATTTTTAGTAACTTTAAAAAAAGTGAACCAAGCTCAACAAAATTGATAGCAACTACTCCCACAAGTGCCTAGAGACTATATCATGCATTACAACTACTTGGAACCATATAAATTTGACATGCAAGCTCAAGAACATGGTCACCTAGATAGCACAAATTTGAATGAATAAAGCACTAGAACAAAAACTAATTGGATCATTGGAGGAGCCACATAAAGGAATAATCCCCCAAAGCAGTTTTGTGAGAGGTGCTTTGAGCAAGAAGATCAAAAATCGCGGCAAAATGAGCTAGAACTCGTGCTTGAGTTGGTTGGTGATTTTTTTTGGGAGGAAGAAGGAGTGTGTGGGTACAGGAATAAGTGGAGGGGAGCCACCATGGGCCCATGAGGCAGGGGGCGCGCCCTGGACCCTCGTGGCCAGGTGCCAGCTCCCCATGATGTGTTCTCAGTGCCAGATATTCTCAAATATTCCAGAAAAAAATCATATTTCAATTTCGGGGCATTTGGAGAACTTTTATTTTCGTGGTAATTTTATATTGCACAGATAATTCAGAAAACAGACAGAAAATACTAATTTTACTTTATTTCAACTAAATAACAGAAGGAAAAAGGAGGGTACAGAAGGTTATGCCTTCTAACTTCATCCATCCCATGCTCATCAAAAGGCATCCACTAACAAGGTTGATCAAGTCTTGTTAACAAACTCATTCCGGATCACAGGAAACCGGAGAAATTTCGAATAGCACTAGTTTACCTCAACGGGGATATGCACGTCCCCAATAATAAGAATATCATATCTCTTTTTGACAGTAGGAAGAGGAAATTCAAAACCTCCAAAAATAACGGATGGAAATTTTCCAATAGAGTTGATACTATGAACTTGAGGTTGTTTCCTCGGAAAGTGTACCGTATGCTCATTACCATTAACATGAAAAGTGACATTGCCTTTGTTGCAGTCAATAACAGCCCCTGCAGTATTCAAAAAGGGTCTTCCAAGAATAATAGACATAATATCGTCCTCGGGAATATCAAGAATAACAAAGTCCGTTAAAATAGTAGCGTTTGCAACCACAACAGGCACATCCTCACAAATACCGATAGGTATAGCAGTTGATTTATCAACCATTTGCAAAGATATTTCAATAGGTGTCAACTTATTCAAGTCAAGTCTACGATATAAAGAGAGAGGCATAACACTAACACCGGCTCCAAGATCATATAAAGCAGTTCTAACATAATTCCTTTTAATGGAGCAAGGTATAGTGGGTACTCCTGGATCTCCTAACTTCTTTGGTATTCCACCCTTAAAAGTATAATTAGCAAGCATGGTGGAAATTTCAGCTTCTGGTATCTTTCTTTTATTAGTAACAATTTCTTTCATATACTTAGCATAAGGATTCATTTTGAGCATATCGGTCAAACGCATACGCAAAAAGATAGGTCTAATCATTTTAGCAAAGCGCTCAAAATCCTCATCATCCTTTTTCTTGGATGGTTTGGGAGGAAAAGGCATGTGTTTCTGAACCCATGGTTCTCTTTCCTTACCGTGCTTCCTAGCAATAAAGTCTCTCTTATCATAATGTTGATTCTTTGATTGTGAGTTATCAAGATCAACAGCAGGTTCAATCTCTACATCATTATCATTGCTAGGTTGAGCATCAACATGAACATCTTCATTAACATTATCACTAGGTTCATGTTCATTACCAGATTGTGTTTCAGCATCAGAAATAGAATATCATTTGGATTCTCAGGTGTGTCAACAACAGGTTCACTAGAAGCATGCAAAGTCCTATCATTTTTCTTTTTCTTCTTCTTAGAAGGACTAGGTGCATCAGTATTATTTCTCTGAGAATCTTGCTCAATTCTATTAGGGTGGCCTTCAGGATACAAAGCTTTCTGAGTCATTTTACCAGTTCTAGTAGCCACTCTAACAGCAAAATCATTATTCTTACTATTTAATTCATTGAGCAAATTATTCTAAGCTTTAAGTACTTGTTCTACTTGAGTGGTAACCATAGAAGCATGTTTACTAATGAGTTTAAGTTCACCTTTAACTCTAGACATATAATCACTCAAGTGTTCATTCATATAAGCATTGTATTTTAATTCTCTACCAAAATAAGCATTGAAGTCTTCTTGCTTAACCATAAAATCATCAAACTCATCTAAGCATTGGCTAGCAAATTTAGTAGGAGGGATTTCAGCTTTATCATATCTATAGAGAGAATTTACCTTTACTACTGTGTCGGGTTATCAAGACCATGTGTTTCTTCAACAGGTAATGGATTAAAATCATGTATTTCTTCAATAGGCGGTAAATTAATACCATGTATTTCTTCAACCGGAGGTAAATTCTTAACATCTTCAGCTTTAATACCTTTTTCCTTCATAGATTTCTTTGCCTCTTGCATATCTTCGGGACTGAGAAATAGAATACCCCTTTTCTTTGGAGTTGGCTTAGGAGTTGGTTCAGGGAGTGTCCAATTATTTTCATTGGTCAACATATTATTCAATAAAATTTCAGCTTCATCTGGTGTTCTTTCCCTGAAAACACAACCAGCACAACTATCCAGGTGGTCTCTGGAAGCATCGGTTAGTCCATTATAAAAGATATCAAGTATTTCATTTTTCTTAAGAGGATGATCAGGCAAAGCATTAAGTAATTGGAGAAGCCTCCCCCAAGCTTGTGGGAGACTCTCTTCTTCAATTTGCATAAAATTATATATTTCCCTTAAAGCAGCTTATTTCTTATGAGCAGGCAAATATTTAGCAGAGAAGTAATAAATCATATCCTGGGGACTACACACACAACCAGGATCAAGAGAATTAAACCATATCTTAGCATCACCCTTTAATGAGAACGGAAATATCTTAAGGATATAATAGTAGCGAGTTTTCTCATCATTAGTGAACAGGGTGGCTATATCATTTAATTTAGTAAGATGTGCCACAACAGTTTCAGATTCATAGCCATAGAAAGGATCAGATTCAACCAAAGTAATTATATCAGGATCAACAGAGAATTCATAATCCTTATCAGTAACAAAGATAGGTGAAGTAGCATAAGCAGGATCATATTTCATTCTAGCATTCAAAGTTTTTTGTTTTAGCTTAGCTAATAATTTCTTAAGATCACTTCTATCATTGCAAGCAAGAAAGTCTCTAGCAGTTTCTTCATCCATAACATAGCCCTCAGGCACAACAGGCAATTCATATCTAGGGGGAGAGTCTTCATCATCACTTTCATCAATATTATCAGTTTCAATAATTTCATTCTCTCTAGCCCTAGCAAGTTGTTCATCAAGAAATTCACCAAGTGGCACAGTAGTATCAAGCATAGAAGTAATTTCATCATAAGTATCATGCATAGCAGAAATGGCATCATCAATAACATGCGACATATCAGAATTAATAGCAGAAGCAGGTTTAGGTGTCGCAAGCTTACTCAAAACAAAAGGTGAATCAAGTGCAGAGCAAGATGGCAGTTCCTTACCTCCCCTCGTAGTTGAGGGATAAATTTTAGTTTTCGCGTCTTTCAAGTTCTTCATAGTGACCAGCAGATATAAATCCCAAGTGACTCAAAGAATAGAGCTATGCTCCCCGGCAACGGTGCCAGAAAATAGTCTTGATAACCCACAAGTATAGGGGATCGCAACAGTTTTCGAGGGTAGAGTATTCAACCCAAATTTATTGATTCGACACAAGGGGAGCCAAAGAATATTCTCAAGTATTAGCAGTTGAGTTGTCAATTCAACCACACCTGGATAACTTAATATCTGTAGCAAAGTATTTAGTATCAAAGTAGTATGATAGTAACGGTAACGGTAGCAAAATTAATATTTTTTGGGTTTTGTAGTGATTGTAACAGTAGCAACGGAAAAGTAAATAAGCGGAGAACAATATGTGAAAAGCTCGTAGGCATTGGATCGGTGATGGAGAATTATGCCAGATGCGATTATTCATGCAACAATTATAACATGGGGTGACACAGAACTAGCTCCAATTCATCAATGTAATGTAGGCATGTATTTCGAATATAGTCATACGTGCTTATGGAAAAGAACTTGCATGACATCTTTTGTCCTACCCTCCCGTGGCAGCGGGGTCCTAACGGAAACTAAGGGATATTAATGCCTCCTTTTAATAGAGTACCGAACCAAAGCATTAACACATAGTGAATACATGAACTCCTCAAACTACGATCATCACCGGGAGTGGTCCCGATTTTGTCACTTCGGGGTTGCCGGATCATAACACATAGTAGGTGACTATAAACTTGCAAGATAGGATCAAGAACTCACATATATTCATGAAAACATAATAGGTTCAGATCTGAAATCATGGCCATTGGGCCCTAGCGACAAGCATTAAGCATAGCAAAGTCATAGCAACATCAATCTCAGAATATAGTGGATACTAAGGATCAAACCCTAACAAAACTAACTCGATTACATGATAAATCTCATCCAACCCATCACCGTCCAGCAAACCTACGATGGAATTACTCACGCACGGTGGTGAGCATCATGAAAGTGGTGATGGAGGATGGTTGATGATGACGATGGCGACGGATTCCCCTCTCCGGAGCCCCGAACGGACTCCAGATCAGCCCTCCCAAGAGATTTTATGGTTTGGCGGAGGCTCCGTATCGTAAAACGCGATGAATCTTTCTCTCTGATTTTTTTCCTCCCCAAACACGAATATATGGAGTTGGAGTTGAGGTCGGTGGAGCTCCAGGGGGCCCACGAGGCAGGGGCGCGCCCAGGGGGGCAGGCGCGCCTCACACCCTTGTGGAAAGGGTGTGGGCGCCCTGGCCTTGATTCTTTCGCCAATATTTTTTATTATTTCCAAAAATAATCTCCGTGAAGTTTCAGGTCATCCCGAGAACTTTTGTTTCTGCACAAAGATAACACCATGGCAATTCTGGTGAAAACAGCGTCAGTCCGGGTTAGTTTCATTCAAACCATGCAAGTTAGAGTTCAAAACAAGGGAAAAAGTGTTTGGAAAATAGATACGACGGAGACGTATCACCTTGTAGCGCGATGGTGGGAGGGGGATGCGGCAGCGCTAGGCGGTAGCACCGCGCGGCATGGTTGTGGTCTGAGAAAAGGAGATGGGGAAAAGGACTTCGGGAAGAAGACGTGTGTGAATGAAGATAAGATAAGGATGGAGGAGACGTGAGTGGTCCCACGTGACGCGTGGCAGACAGAGGAAGTGGCTGCCGAGTGGTTTATGTGCATCCGGATGAAACAAAGTGTTCCATAAGATTTTTTTTGGAACAATATATCCATTAGATTTTTTAGGCAAATATATCCATTATATTTTATTTTTTGAGGCAAAAATATATCCATTAGATATTTTTGAGAAACATATATCCATTAGATTTTCATTAGGGGACATATATCCGTTAGATTCTTTTTTTTTAGACAACCTCGCGAAGCTTTTTATTAATTCGTCACAATATTTACAGGGACGGATGATAGATTTCCCGGGTGGCCTAACCACACATGGCGACTAGTACCAAGAGATAAAGCATGGTTCGCTAAGTTGTGAGCTTCATAATTTAAGCTCCTACTTTCATGACTAAAAAAACAGAAATCAAAAAGCGAGGAGTGGTCTATTATTTCATGTACAACTGCACCATAGCTTGCCGAGTTGTCCATCTTCAAGTCTTGCACTACCACTTTGCAATCTGATGCAACCTCAATCTTCCGCAGGTAAAGATCTTCGGCCAGTGCCAAAGCCTCTCTAATGGCGAGGGCCTCCAAAGTCGCCGGATCATCAATGTAACTGAAAGAGAGCGTCGAAGCACCCATGAACCTCCCAGTGTCATCTCTACAAATCGCACCAACAGCCCCAGAGCCACTTCTGGAGGCTGCAGCATCCACGTTCAATTTTGCATTACCAGTCATCGGGGCCAACCACGACCGGCGAGCCATCGGCGCCTGCCTTACCACAGGACTCGCTCTGGTTCTAGTATTGACAATCTGCAGCTCAGCAAGATACCTGGTTATGAATACATCGACTGACAATGGTGATTGGAAAATGTTTTCATGGATAGCCTTCCGCCGAACCCCCCGTACTGCCCATAGAGTTACTACCATTCGATCAAAAAGCTACTGTGGTAGTATTTCATGCAGTTTGCAAGGCCATTCTTTTGGGTTATCCTCCCCTTGTTCAATCATCCGATCAACCAGCTCCTCGGGTGCCAACGCCCACACACTCGCCGACATCGGGCAAAGGATCAGCACATGTTTCCAAGTGTCCACTGCACCGCATATAGCACATGTATCTTCCGTGGACATATGCCGGTGTTTTAAGACTGTCCCTGTCGGCATTAATTGTCATGCAAGACGCCATAAGAAAACCTTCAGTTTTGAGGGTACCCGAATGCACCAGATCGTGGACCATTTACTAGTTTCATTTACATCATATGACGTACCACCACTTCCATCTAGCTGTGCTTCGTGAGTGTGCTTGATCCGCAAAATCATCCGGTAAGCTGACCATACAGTAAAAAGTCCTCGGGTCTCCTCATGCCACGCCCAAAAGTCTTGGACGCGACGAGTGCATACCGGGATCCGAAGTATCGCCTCTGCATCAACCTGTGTGAAAACAGCCCAGACTAGATTCTCATTCCAGGTTGCCGTGGTATGATCAATTAGTTGAGCAACGCTGGCTGGAGCATTAGGCGCCGGGGCTGTAAAAGGCCGCTTTGAGCTGTTTCTCGGTATCCAGTTATCAAGCCAAATATTCGTCGACTCATCATCCCCAATTCTCCGAATGAGACCTTGTGACAGAACGTCTCGCCCGTCCAAAACAGCACGCCAAATCTGGGAGGGGTGTGATCCCAGCTCGGCCTGAAGCAACGAACAGTGCGGGAAGTAAATTGCCTTGAGAATTCTGGCACTAAGGGAGGTGCTACCAGTCAACGTTCGCCACGCCTGTCTCGCCAACAGTGCTAGATTGAAAATTTCCATGTCACGGAAGCCTAAGCCTTCCAAGTGTTTAGGCATAGTCATAGTGTCCAATGCGACCCATGCGGTTTTCCTCTTTCCCTGCTTAGATGATAAACTGGGCCTGCGCATAAGGATATGCATCTATTTTGGTGGGCTGGGAGAGGATCCGTTCTTGCCTAAGAAACTGGGCCTGTAATCCCCTTCGATTACGCTAAAAAGAAAACGACAAAGCTAAAATCTTGCCGACCGGTGGTTTGCTTCAGATCCGAACGACCTGGTGGCCCTCCGATCCTCACATATGACGCACACAGCCGCTCGATAATTTCTTTGACTATCACGCACGAGAAAAAGAAAGCTCCCTCGCGAGCGACCGCGCGCGACTGGAACGCCCGCCGCCCCCCTTCCGCGAGCGCCGCCACCGGCTGCCACGTCCCTCCAACCCGGACAGTCCCCGATCGAGCCCCTCAATCTTTCCCCTGTTCCCCGGGCTCGATTTCATCTCCATCCACGCGAGATTCTGCTCCGTCCGCGCCATGGCTGCCATGGCCGAGCTCGACCAGCTCCTACTGTGAGAGGAAGAGAAACGGGAGAGGGAGAAGCCCAGGCGCCCACCACTGCCGGCTGCATCGACCTCGGGCTGCCCACCATCGCTGCAGGTGCCTCGACCTCGGGCTGCATCCGCTGCCCATCATCACCGCTGGTGCCTGCCGCTCGGGCGGCAGAGGGAGCGGCCGTGCCGTTGCTCGCCTCGCGGGTCTGAGGGAGCTGCTGCAGCAGCGGCGGTTTTGGCCTCTGAAGAAATTGCAGTAGCATGCGTCCGCGAGAATGACTGCACTTTTGGCCTCTAAATAAATTGCAGATTTGGCCTCTGAAGCAACTGCACTTTGCTTCCAATTAGAGTACCAATTGAGTAGCGGCAGCAACAGCTAGAACATGCGTACAAATGCATCGTTTCAATCCAGAAAATTCTGTTTTTTAGCGTTCTTTTTCCTGAAGAAAGTGTATGAGGCCAAGGTCTACTATTAGTTTTCAGAAAATTTAGACTTTCATTGTTCCATTCTTTCTCTGTGAACTGTAGCTTGGGTAAATTAAGAGTTAAATTTAGTTTTAACAGATAAATCGGAGGGACAATAGATGCAGTTTGTGTTAGGTAGATGTCCTATTATACTTACGAAAATGCTAAAATCCAAACTCAATAACTTCTATGTAAATAGCAACGATACTTTAGGCACCACAGAGCTGATAACTTGCATACAGACACCGAGGGGTAATTTTAACCCGGAGAATAAGTTGTTGAAAAACACCCCTAGTAACATTTTTATAAATCACATGGTAATATATACATCGCAGACCTGATAACTTAGGTACAAACACCACGATAACATTTGACACGTGAAAAAAATTTGTTGAAAAAATACTCTCTTTGTAAGTAACATGGTAATATACATTCGCGGACTTGATAACTTAGGTACAAATAACACGATAACTTTGACCCGTGAAAAAAAGTTGTTGAAACATACTCCGTTAACATCTGTGTAAATAACATGATAATATAGGCCTCCGGGCCTGATAATTTAGGTACAAACACCAGGATAACTTTGACCCAAAAAAAGATGTTAAACATACCACCGACAATTTTTTGTGTAATAAGCATGATAATATAGGATTCCGGTCCTGGTAAGTTAGATACAAACACCATGATAACCTTGACCCGTGAAACAAAGTTGTTGAAAATATACCACTAATATCTTCTCGTGTAAATAACATGATAATATACACTCTCAGACCTGATAACTTAGGTACAAAGAGCACGATAACTTTGACCCATGTAAAAAAAATTGTTTGCAAAACTACTCTGGTAACATCATAAATAACATGGTAATATAGGTTCCTGGACCTGATAATTTAGGTAAAACACCTCGATAACTTTGACCCATGAAAAAAAGTTGTTGAAAACAACAGTTTTGCTAAAGCACATCTAGATGTGCCATAAGTATTGCACACTAAGTCATATGTCATTGATCTTACATTGAGATTCGTGTGAATATTTTCTTTTTTCTTTTTTCTTTTTCTCTTTATGCTTGATTCACCCACTTAGATGTGCAATAACTAGAGGGTATCTAGATATGCCCTAGACACACCCTGAAAACAAAGTTCAGTAGGATCTGCGCAAATAACATGATAATATACGCATAGGAGAGCTGATAACTTATTTAGCCCAGGCATGATAACTTTTGACCCACAAAAAAAAGTATTCGGAACATGCCAACATGGCCTCACCGCGGCGGATTTTTTTTGTAAAAACATATTTTGATCGAACAGGCGGTATGAGCTACAAAGCATTTTGAAATTTCAAAATAAAAACAATCTATGATGACATTAGTTTTTCCGCACTTTTTGTGCATTTGCATGTGGGGAAAAAGCTGGAAGAAGTCATTTTTATGCCCGGAATTTGCCTATGTAAAAATTGTGATAACTTATGTAATATATACGCGATAACTTGCATACCTAGGCGTGGTAACATTTTACCCCAGAATAAAGTTATCAGAATATATCAACATGGGATCTAGTTTCGAAGGTCTCATTGCGCTGATTTTTTTATGTGAAAACAATTTTTCGATCGGACCGACGATTTGAGCTATAAAACATTTTAAAATTGCAAATATGACAGAATATAGAGTGATGTCATCAATTTCATATTATATGCATGCATGCAATTAGGCATTGTATTAAGAGTCATTACATGATCACATGCATGTGAAGAAAAGCGGATGCACGCACAGACGCACTAATCAGGTCATACTGATTTGTTGTTTAAAATTCAAACGATTGCGCGTTAGCACAGTCCTTGGCTCTACTCCATGCCGTTTCTCTGATCCACATTCCCCGCGCCGCCTGTCATCACCTTGATCGCCGCCGCCTCGTTTATCGACGAGCTTCAGGTATGCTGCCCTCCTCTTCCTTCTGATCTTGAAAGAGAGACATCCGGGAGGAGTGCAACTCAACCCTAAACGAAGTGCCTCTACCACTTGTAGCAGGAGCAGGAGCAGGAGCAGGCCCCGGGCACTGGCACAGGATGGAGAAGATGGGGAGGAAGGAGGAGGAGGAGGAGCAGGCGGTGGAGGGCCTCCCCAACGACCTTGTCTGGGAGTTCCTGTTGAGGGTGCCGTACCGGTCGCTGTGCCGCTTCAAGTCCGTGTCGACGTCATGGCTCACGCTGTGTTCCGACCCTGCCGTCCGCCGAAGTCGCCGCAGACGCTCTCCGGATTCTTCGCCCTCTCCCGCAGCGGCACCATCCGTTTCATCAACCTGTCCGGGAGAGGCCGGCCGTTGATCGACCCCTCTCTCCCTTTCCTGCACGGCTTCAAAAATGTTAAGATCCTAAATTGCTGCGGCGGCATCCTCCTCTGCCATGGCATTCGAGCAGAGCGCGCAGAATACATCGTGTGCAACCCCGCGACCGAGAAGGTCTGGGCCGCGCTGCCCGTGCCCGATAGCAGTGGCGTAGCTGTAGGATGGCCAGGGTGGTCCATGGACCACCCTGGAATTCAGCCCATTAGTATACTACTTAGTCTGTAAAAAAAGAAAAAAGAAAAACAAGCCCAACTCAGCCCATGTACACGTGAAGGATTGGCTCGTTAGTATCTGTGTCTGTGCGCTGATTGATCGACACGAGAAGACGTTCCTAGTTCTCAAAAAAAAAAAAGAAGACGTTCCTGATTCCCGCCGCCTCTTTCAGTTCGGGAACCCTAGGAGCGAGCGGCCATCGCCATCAGCCATCGCCTAGCGGCCCCCAGCGGGCATCCGCCGGCCTACATGGCACTCGTCGACGGCGACGGACTGGCGGCCGGGCGAAGGACACTTGTCGGCGGCGGCAAATAGGCAGCCGGCGAAGCACACACAATCTAGTTTGGTTGAGAACCAGTTGTTCAGTTTTCCATTCTACTACTCCGATCTAAAGTAAGATTTTTGTTCTCTGTTAATTCATAAATTCAAAGTATAAATTTCTTGCTACGAAGATTTGAACAAGCTAAGCTGAGACCTGAGAGTGCAAGATTTAGTTTTATTTTTTACAATTAATAATTGATAAATACTAGAGTAGAAGTTTCATGGTCTTGAGAAGGCGTTATCCCGACAAATAAGACGTGTTATCTTGTTTTATGCAAATTTAAGACATAACCATGAATTTTATATTATTTGAAAGACCTAGTTGATATATTCTGTTTCTGTATGCATATGTTGGTTTGTTGAATTTGTGGTGCAATTATTTTTCTTGGCAATTGGACCACCCTGGCATAAAATCCTAGCTACGCCACTGCCCGATAGCCATGACACACCATGTCCTCGGTTTCACGGCCGCACCATTTGCTTGTGTTTTGACCCCACCGTTCCTTCTTGCTTCACAGTGTTTGTCATCAATGATAATGGTCACGCCATAACCGCGACAGATGTTTACTCATCCGATACCGGAGAGTGGACTTTCATGTCAGGCCGATGGGGTCACCGAGTTGTGGTGTATTGCGGTGAACCAAAATACTTCTTTTTAAATGACACTCTGCATGTCACTGCCTATGATTCTCGTTTGGAGACATTTGACTTGAACCATAATTCATTAAACATGATAGTTACAATGGACACGGGCGGGAATACTTGGAGAACAACTCGACAGCCGCCCCAGACTGAATTTACTTTCATTGGGCTCTCTCAGGGACGCTTACATGGTATTGAGATGGAAGATGGTAATGGTTGCCGGATATCAGTTTGGATTCTTGAGGATTATGCTAGTGGGCGGTGGACCTTAAAGCACACAACCAGCATTCTGGATCTGCTAGGAAGGCCTTGTCTAGAGCATAGAGAGTACTACGTATTTGTTGCACTCCTCCAGAACGTAACCTTATTTTTTTAAGAGTTAATTATCCTTTTGCCTTCAGTGATGTTCATGTATTTAGTTTTGCCCTCAGATGCGAATTGTGCTCAGTTTTGCCTCTAGTCCGTGCGCACCGACTCGTTACGTGAACTCTGCCGTCTCCGTCAGATCAACCTTTTGACTCTGCCCTTACAGGTGGGACCAGGCGGCAGAGACGGCCAATTTTATTCAGACCGTTGCACGCGTGGCTTGTGGGACCCAGCAGAGAGCCGTTGAGCAGAGAGCCATTGGCGGGTGTGCTATAAGCGCGGGCGACAGCGGCGGTGACCACGGCGACAGAGAGCACGGCGGTGACCACGGCGAGAGAGAGAGCATGGCGGCAGGAAGCTAGCTGTGGAGGGCGCGGCGGTGGGAAGCTAGCAGTGGAGGGCGCGGCGGCGTTGAGATCCCCTTCGGCTCCGAGCTCCATGTCTTCCTCAAGCTCCCGCGCCACCTCGCGGATGCAGAGCCGGGCGCGTGTGGACATGCCTGTCTTCGTCTGTCTGCGGTGCCAGGTGGGCATTGATCGGAGGGTTTCTCAGACACCGAGAAACCAGAATCGTCCGTTCTACGTGTGCAGCGAAAATGGAGTAAGAATCGGGGCAATTGCACCATTTTCGTGGTCGGGATCTTTGAGCAATGGGTTGATCTGTTTGGTGTTCATGCAGGTGACATGCTTCTTTCTTTGGGTCGATGCTCTGGCCAAGACTCTGACGAATGAACTGCAAGAAGAGCATGAAGAATGGTTGCGCATGCTGCCACGAACGGCAGTGGCCGCACCACGAGCTCCGGAAGAAGAGATGGAGGGCGAAGCACGCACTGACAGAGAGCTAGCTGTTGAGCTTAGGATGTTGAAGAAGAAGGTTAGGAAGCTTGAAGATCAAGCACTACCAATACCCATTCGCAAATACTTTTGGGCATTTGTAGGTATGGTAATTGCACTGGTTGTAATGTTGAAAATATATGGAAAGGCATGAATTATGGAGGAATTTGTAATTTTGAAATTGTTTGAAAAATTCACCTAGTTTAAATGTTGGTTAAAGTTGTTTAAATGTTGAAACAAAAAGAGAAGAAGTGACCAACATTTAAATATGTTGGAAAAAAGAGAAGAAATTAGGAATTCCGAAACTTTTGATCAATGAAATGCAGCTCTCTGCTCTGCCTTTCTGTCCAAAAAAAAGTTGCTCTTGGGCCAAATTCAGAGCGTAGAGCCAAGTGCAGGCTAGACTAATGGGCCAACTACATCCAATTAGGCCCATTCGGGGGTTCTCTTGCGTATTTTTCTATTTTCTATTCTGATTTAATTTAGGCAGTAAATCATAATGCTGAAACTTTTTGTGGAAGCTAATTGAATTATTCCGGAGCCAAACAATTAAGGTTAGAAATTTTTTGGAGCTGTTAATTAATCCAATTCAAATACACCGTGATTTAAATAAAAGACCAAAATGTCATGGAAAATGTGCATCAGCTCTGGTAGAGGTTTACACCAGGTGCCAAAGTAAATGAACATTTTTTATGGGCATTACATTGAGAAAAACATACTTTGTCTAAAAAATGAAGGATGGAAAATGCACAAAAAATTGGTGCGGCTGGGGACTCGAACCCAGGACCGCGTGGGTTTGTGGTGTTTAGGGCTGCGCTGGTAACCGCTAGGACAGATGGCAAGACCTTGACATGGGTAGGGAAGGAAGGTATACATAGTGAGACTGTGAATTTAAAAAAAAATAATGAGACCGTGAATGTTTGCACATGCGTGAGAGTGGTTTTCCTTTGTTTTGCACTTAAATTTTGGAGGATTGGAAGGTTGAAAATGTATGTTGCACTACCACATGATTTTGGTCAGAGTGGCACTTGATTTAGGATTAGAGTGGCACTTGGTTTAGGATTTAAAGGGAATAAATTTGCATGTTAGTTCATGACTTTTTGTTTGAATGAAACAGAGGGCTTCTCACCCCCTCCGATTTTCATTAATGAAAACCACAAGTTCTCAAACTTCATGACTTGTTTAGGGAAGAAATGATATGTTTGGGCACGGACATTTTTAACACACATAATAAACCCTAATAAATTAGATAAGACGGAACACACCGTACCATTACAATAACTTAGATAAGTTCACGGACAGTTCACGGACACATGACGAAACATGACACGACACGACATAGAAAAGCAACAAAATAAAAAACGAAACATGACGAGCTTGACTCCGGGCTTGAACATCTTCATCTTGACCTCCTTCTTTCACCTTGGCCGCGCGCGTCCCTTCAACACCGTATTCATCTTCACACCTCCTCCTCCTCGTCGTAGGGAAGGGAGTGCATCTGGCCTGGAGCGGGGAAGATGCTTTCGTAGTTGGTGTAGATGTTGTAGACGGTGAAGAAGATGGCCTCGCAGCCGCACCAAAAGACTTGGCCGAGGAGCTCGCGCGTGTCAAACGAGTTGGTGAAGGTGACCGTGAGCAGTAGGAGGATGCCGCCGCGGTCATGAACCTCGTTGAGGGTGAACATCCTCGGCGAGCCCCGTGGGAGGTGGGCATAGCCGGCTTTGAGGAAGGCGTGAGTGAGTTCGACGGAACCCCTCCACCTTGAAATAGCCCACACACGGAGCTCCCTCTCCACGAGACACGCCCGGTGGGTAGCGCAGCTCCGGCACGACAGGCGGACGGTTGAAGGTCGGCCCGTTGAACTGCATCTTCACTTGGTCTCGCTTGGGGAGGGCTCGGTCGCTTGGGTGTTTGAAGTTGGAGAGGATCGGATCTAGCTTGTGGGTGGGAGAGGAAGAGAGGCACCCCATTTATAGGCCTGTGGGTGGGAGAGAAAGAGAGAAAGGATGAGAATGGTGCGTGTGTGAATCCGGACGCGTGTGTGTATCCGTTACGTTTTGCACACTTAAATTTTTGCACGAAAACGATGCATGGGGCGCGTGCGTGCATCTGAATCACTGCATAGCTCTTTGACCGGGCGGTGCATGTGAATCGCTGCCCTGAACCACTGCCCTGAACCACCTAGCTCGCCTCGCTCGCCTCGCTCGCATGCATGCACGTCGCCGCCTCCCGCGCATGCAAACCCACGTCGCCGCCTCCATGCATACAAGGCCTGGAAAGGCTGAGACGGGCTATTTACTGCGGTCTCAGGCCCAGACAACGAGACGGTCCAACGGTCCATCCAGCGCGCCCGGTATTTGTTAAAAAAACAATCTCCCAGCCAATCAGATTGCATCTCGCGGATCGCCCCCCTCCTCCCCGCAGATTCCTTCTAGAAGGGTGAGATTGACGGCCCTTGATCGCCGCTAGTGTTAGATGAACGGTCCTTGTTCAGCGCTAAGGTTAGCGGGGTTTGGGAGGGGTTTGGAGCAGTCAAAGCTATGTTTGACCAGATTTCAAATGAGCATAATAAATTAAATAAAAATCAGAAAAACAAAAAACCTGCGCACATAGTCTTCTTATGTCATATACTAACGATTTAAGTTGATAAACAAGCTTTACATACATTTAAATGATAAGTTCATGTGTATTGTATGATATCTCGAGTATCTCAAACTCTCTTATATGAAGTGAAGATAAGTGTTTTGAAGAAATGAACATGAAAATTTCAAAAAACTCACCCCAACTTCATTTTGGAGTGACTAAGAAGGATCCAGGCTTAGTTTTTCATTTTGATGTTTTACACTTGTTTAAATCTTGGTCAAAGTTAAGTTTGACCAGAATTCAAATGAGCAAAACAAAATTAAAAAAATCAAAAAATGGAAAAACCAGCGCACATAGTGTGTACATATAGAATATATGTGTAGGAAAGTTATTTGGCTGATTTAGACAAGGTCAAAAAAAACCTTACTTAGAAATGAGGCCGTTTACCCTACCTTTGGACCCCTCTTTTTAGCACATTTTTCATGAAAATTTCAAAAACCTCACCACAACTTCATTTTGGATTGACTAAGAAGTATCCAGGCTTAGTTTTTCATTTTGATATTTTAGACTTGTTTAAATCTTGGTCAAAGTTAGGTTTGACCATAATTTAAATGAGCAAAACAAAATTCAAAAAAATCAAAAAGAGGAAAAACCATGTGCTCATTCAAACATCATCCAACAGATATTTAAACATCATGTCAAACATACTTCTAACATAGGTCCAACATCATCCAACAGAAATACAACATGTCAAGTGATAAATGTTTCATAATACAACATCATCCCTTATTCATAATGTTTCATAATTATTCATAGATAGCGTTGGGGCTTCTGTCTGTTCCTTGAGCTTCTTGCCATCACTTTGCTCCTCGTGCACTTTGTGCTCATTGTTTCTTCTCTTCTTCTCTTGGTTGTCGGTACCTTGCGCGTCTTCTTCAAACCTACCATAGAGCTGTGCAAAACATAAACGGTAATGAGATCATGTCAAGTGATAGATGTACAGTAGTATTTGACCCTTGCAAGATTTACATGCCCAGCAGAACTCACAACAACAGAAGGTTGGTCACCATTTGGAGCCTCACTTGGATCATCATTTGGAGCCTCACTTGGATTACCATGATCACCATTTAGAGCCTCACTTGGATCACCATTTGAAGCCTCACTTGAATCATTATTTGGAGGATATTTTGGATCATCATCAAAATCATGCGGCTGTTGACCATCATCATTTGGAGCCTCGTCAAAATCCTCATCTGATGCAACCGGCTGTTCACCATCATTTTCATCATCTGTTGAGGCAACCGGCTGCTGACCAACATTTTCATCGAAGTCTTCATCGAAACTCTCTCCGAACGCTGGATCTACTGTGTTATCACAATACTTATCAAAATGACCAGACCCACCACACCTTGTACACTTACGCTTCCTCGCTCCAAGTCCAGCTCCTTCGCTGCGATGTCTAATTCGACTCTTCCTTGATCTACCTGCTGCTCTCTTCAGAACTGGAGCGCAAAGCTTGAATCCAGGGTCCACCATGTCCCATTGTTGTTTTCCATCCATAGCAGGCAAGGCATAAGCATATGTGGCTTTGAACCTTGCAACAGAGTAGTAATCATGCACATACTGTTGTATGTTCCCTGCTGGACCTGGGAGAGAAGTGATGAAAAACAAGGCATGAATGCATAGCAACCCAGTTATCTGCCATTGCCTACAACTGCAAGTTCTAGCTTCTAAATCCACTGGATATCTCTATTCCTTCTTATCTTTATCCAAATATGATATCTCTGCTGTGGTACCTGAGAAAAGAGTCATGTTCATTTCCAAGCCTGTTGTCTTCTGCTTCAGTTCATTCATCACGGCAGGGATGATAATGTGGCCCATGAATTTTGCCTCGGCTATTCCTGCACGATAATGAAATTTCTGCATGTATTCTATCCTTATCCTGTCAAGAAAATCCACCACATAATGACCCTTTAGTTTCCGGGTCATTGAGTTGAAAGACTCTGCTAGATTATTGTGCACATAGTCAACTTTGCTCACTTCACTGAATTGGCTTCTGGCCCATAACATGGAGTGGTGTGTTTCCAAGTATTCTTTCACTTTGGGATTCATGTATAACTGCCTCAAGTGGTAGTTGTGCTTCTTCACACTGCATGTCAAAGATGCTGGCCATAAATTGTCGGTATACACCTTTCCTTTGAATTTCTTCATGAAATTTGTAGCAAGGTGACGCATGCATTCCCTATGCTGTACTCCAGGGAACACATTGTCCACAGCCACTTCTAAACCTTTGCAGGCATCTGTATGAATGACCAACCCATTGGGATGTGCAATAGCCCGACGGAGATTATGCAAAAACCAAGTCCAGCTCTCCTCAGACTCTGTCTCCAGCACACCATAGGCAACTGAAAGTACAAAACTATGTGCATCAACTGCACAAGCTGCTACTAACTATCCTTTAATCCTCCCTGTGAGAAAAGTGGCATCAATAGCCAAATAAGGCCCGCAGCCTGCCAAAAAACCCCGGCGACAAGCCTCAAAGCAGACAAAAACCCTCCTAAAGCATTCCTTGGTCTTTGTCACTCCCCTGAATGTGTACTCCATGGTGTGGTGATCAATATCTACAATACTACCTGGGCTTGTCCTCTCCACTTCACCTTTGAATGAATACAACAATTGAAAACTTTCCTGCCAGTTACCATAAATAGAATCCATAGCATGTTGTTTACCATTGAACAACCTCATGTATGGTAAATCTATCTTGAACTTATCTTTGATGTTCTTCGGCAATTCCTTTGGACCCACTTGCTGGTTTTCTTTCACCCACTTCTTTACTTCTTCTGCCACCCATCTTGACTTGGCTCTACTGATTGTATCCTTCCTAAGGGTTGATTCCTGGCATGTGTGCTTAAAAGGGTTCACTTTGACCTGAACATTAGTGCTATTCCGCATTTTAGATGCAAGCAGCCTCCATGGACAACCCTCAGTCGGACAGTGCACTTTGTAACGTACTTGATCGCTCTTGTCAACTTTGAAAGTACGTTCTACCTTGATGCAGTATGTCACAAGTACATTTCTACACTCATTCATGGATGCAAAAACTGTACCTTCTTCCATATGAGGGTTCGAAGGGTCCCATTCAACAGCTGCAAGGTCTTCATCCTCACCCATCGCGTCATCATCCACACAGACTGTATTGTGAGCCTCATCTTGGTTTT
Organism: Triticum aestivum; assembly: GCF_018294505.1. Classification (NCBI taxonomy): domain Eukaryota; kingdom Viridiplantae; phylum Streptophyta; class Magnoliopsida; order Poales; family Poaceae; genus Triticum; species Triticum aestivum. Next base: position 586,309,134 of record NC_057794.1, read on the forward strand.
CAGTCCGAGGTGCCCGTCGTAAATTCCGAATAACATCAGAATATAGCTTCTCTTCATCAACCCCAAAATTGTAGCCATCAGGCTCCACTTCAAGGGGGACCCTACTGCTGTTGCCCACACTTGTCGAGCCACCATGTCACCGTGCACCAACTGAACTGTTCTGGCTACAGATGCCATTACGACGACTTGGTTCTCCCCGAGATGTTGCACCCGCCATCCTAGGTCCAAATGCCTGCTCAAGCACATCAACTTGCAGCCTCACATGAAAATTATCTTTCTCTTTATGCCTAACAAACATGGTAGCTAGCTCTTCATCATTACTAACTGTCACCCAATTCTTTTCCCCATCATAGTATTTGTATACCACTTCATCAAGCAAACCCCAAGGATATTGGCTACACATTACCTCCCCAAATTGTCTGAAACTCCAATTACTAGCAATTGGCAACCGATAATCAAAACCTCCTTGGTATTTCTTCTTATCCTTTGCATCGAACATGTACCGGTCCCTTCTAATGTGCACCATGAAAGCAAACCGCAACTCCATCCTAACCGGCGAAAAACAGAGACGCAATCAGCACACTAATTGGACAAACCTACTCGAATCGAGTGTTCAAATGCACAACTAAGCTCAATCTAAACAAGAGGCGAGACTTACCCCTCGGGAACCCAGTCGTGGACGCGGCGGATCTCCGGCCCGATGCCTGCCTCGCCAAATACTCCGGGGTCGCCGCTGCTCACCATTTCGCCCTAGGGTTCTTCCTCCTAGTTCAAATAGCTCCAGCAGCCCCCCACCTTTGAGCGCTCCGGCCGGGCGCACGGAAGGAGGCCGCGCCGCGGATCGAGCAGGTGGCGGGCGTCCCACCCATGGCGTTGCAGGAAGGTGGTGGGCATCACAGGTAGCCGTGGAGCGTAGGCGCAAGGAGGTAGCGGCGGAGCAGGCCGTGCAGCTGGTGGCGGGGCAGGTGCTGGCCACGGCGCAGGTGGCGTCGGCGGCGCAGGACAGCCGGCAGGGCGGATGGGTGTGAGCTAGAATGATTTGGGGATTTAGTTGCACGGGCCTACATGTCAGCTCCAGACCCACGTCCACACGGTCCCACGTGTAAGCTCCGGACCCACAACCACTAACGCCGGCGGATGGAATGGACTCAAATATGGCCGTTTGGCCTCGTCATAGTTGCTGTGTTCGGACTAGGGGCAAAACTGAGGACAATTCGCATCTGAGGGCAAAACTGAGTACATGGACACCACTGAGGGCAAAAGGATAATTAACCCTTTTTTTAATGATGGGGTGGAACGAGAACGGACACTTATGTCGTATGATATGGATACCCAGAAGTTGCATGTTATCTGCAATCTTGAAGATTATCAAATGCAAAATTTTCGACCTTACACTCCATGCTTTATGGAATGGCGCTGTCAAATGCTCACTGAAGTTCAGAGCAGGTTCACATTTGGTTAGTTGGCAACTTGGCATGACACCTTCATGAAAATTGATTGTTTGGTATGGTCAAGATCTTCTAGTTTTTGGCAGTGGCTTGAATAAGGCTTACATCTACTCTAATTTGGTTTTCTTATCAGTTAGTGTCCAGGTGCAAGTATTTTTGTGGCTTTGAACAATGTTGGCTAGGCAATGAGTTCACTTTTGAAAAAAAATGCAAGCTACAATTCAATTGGTTATGAGAGCCTAGTCATACGACTGAACCAAGTCAATTTAGTATGCAAACTGTTATCCCAACAATGTTGAATATTGATGGTGCCCTGTTTTGATGCACTTGAAAGTTTTATTATCTCATTTATTATTTGAAATGGTTCTCTCTTTCTTTTGTAGTATTATAATTATATGTTAGCGCCGACTTCTCTAGTAGTTGTATCTTGTGTGTACAAACATGGAGGTTCCTTTAGTGAAATCTGCATGCATGTTGTTACTCATGATGGTCCCAAACAATATGTACTACTCATGATGTTCAAGTAGACTGAGTAACCGAATTACAATTTTTATAAGAAACAGAACAACACACCTCTGATGCCATGACATGTTTTTAGTTGGGACTTAGGAATGTCATGTGATGTAGTGTGTCCATGGCCAATGTGCCCTGTCTTGAATCTAGGTTGTTGCCTGGTTGTCAATTTTCTGAAAATCCCAAGATCTTGTTGTCCATAACATATATAATTAACTTGTGCGGAGTTTTGTTACTCCCTCCATCTTTATATACAAGGCCACAAACTCGGATTACAGGTACCAATGTAAAATTTAATGTCTGATTTACTAGTCAACTTTTCTTCTTGTTTACTGGGATCATTCATACTCCACATGCATGCAAAGAAACTGAGTGGAGGAAGTAGCTGACAGTCATTAGGATTGCATACATGCAAGTATTAAACAGGTTGTTAGTACGAGAAAATATCATTAACCTTGCCTCGATTACTGCTTGTGGCCTTGTATAGATGCAAAATGTATATTCCGTAGTGGCCTTGTATATAAAAATGGAGGGAGTATCCACTATGCAGCATTCTGAATTGTGTGCATGGAGTTCTTAAATACCCAAACTGGCCTCTGTTCAAACTACTATGTAACGGTTTTGAGTACGGCTTCATCTTCATTTAGACTGATAATCTTACACATGTCACTCTGCTTGGTTGATGTGAAAATTGCCTGAGCTGTACTCTGAAGGAGGCAAGACAAGTTGTCCATGTCGAATCCATGGATTCTTTTCTTCAGCAGCGTTGATTCCGAGCGATGACGATTAGCACAGAATCGTGACTCTTGTGGACGTGATTGCAGCACCACACTCAGAGGCCATAGAACGCACGCTCGCCCTGCAAATACATACTGTATGTACCAACTGATTCAGTAAGCGTTCAATTTTCTGCTCACTGGAAAAATACAGTTGTACAGTGTTCAGTTATAGTTCGAGGAACATCGGCTGGCCACCACCCCTAGCGCAGTGGCCGGCGGCCGCCGTGGCCCTCGGTTTTTCTGGGGGCAGCGGAGGAACTTCCAGTCGATAGTCGCACCCTCTCCTGAATCACACTCTGAAGACTATCGACTGGAAGTCGACACTAAACGGTTCAGTCGTTTAACGGCTCAGATGCTCTCAGACAAAAGATGAAGGTCTACGGTTTCATTTCAAAGCGTTTTCGGCGATGCTCCTCACTCGCTCTCCCTTCTCTCTCACGGGCTTCCGCCCCTGGTAGCACCGCCGCCGCCGCCGCAATTGATCCTCTCCTCGCCAGCGGTTGTAATGGGAGCGGGGCGTTGCGCATCTGTGAGGCACACATGTGCTTTGCTTCCCGATTTGTAGCCACGGGAATCCATGGGAAGTAGCGCCCCTCCATCGCCGTATCGGTTGCTCACTCTCATCTTTGGCGGTCGTAATGGGGAGATGGCGGTGCACGTCCTAACAGTGTCCTGGATTGGGAGGGGGGGGGGGGGGGGGCGCACCACGTCGGCCTGTCATTCATGGGCTGGGCCGAGGACCCATCCACAATTGAAGAATGGGTCTCTCATGCCCTAGCACTCAGCATTGTCAAGATGGAATCCTTCGAAGACTTGACGTAAACTTTAAGGTATATTTGAATGATCGACATATTTCTCTCTAGATTGTAACGGACCATGTGTAAGCCCTAGATACCCCGGTGCCTATATAAGCCAAGGGGTTTTAGTCTGTAAGAGACACGCGTTCAAGGCTTAGATGTTAGAACTCATTTCATTCGATCTTGAGTAGATCATACGTACTTTAACCCCATCCACAATCAATACAATGTAAGCGGGACGTAGGGTTTTACCTCTTCAAGAGCGCCCGAACATACGTAAGACTATGCCCCCTTTACTTTATGTTCACTATCGTGCCAAGATCACCTGCTCGGACCCCTTACCCAAGATCCTCTAGCTTTAGCACCGACATGTCTGCATGGCATTCCAACCGATATTTTAATATATTTTGGAGGGGGGGGGGGGGGGGGTGCAACGGAGGGATTCAAGGAACAGGCGCGAGCGGCGGCACGGTTTCATCACAGCGCCATAGTTTTGCTCCCCTCTCTTCTCCGCACGTCTATGCACCCATGGTAGCAAGGTCCTTCCAGCGATCCTCTCCATTTAGTTTTGTTTCCGCGCAGGTTTATGGGGTGGTTGTGGTGTTTTCTGTTCCCATGATTTTTTTGACTACTTAAAGTGTGTGGTTGGGATTGTTGGGATCAGTTTTGAACGCTGATGGTGCTCAATTCATGCGGACGAGATGGTAGTTTTCGATGTTGTTAGTCGATTATGACTGGATGTGAGGCGCCCGTGGTGATTGTTTTTGTTCATTTGAGCACTGAAACGAGCCGATGCTGTTTGGGTATCGATGGGGAGCACATAGGATGTGTGTTGGTTTGGCATGCTCGACCGGAGGAGTATTGTTGATGGAAAAATTGAAGGGGGGGGGGGGACTAGAGACGACGGGAGATATCATGAACATTTAGGGGGGGGGGGGGGGTAGAGCAAGGAGGCACTGATCATTAGGCATGCCGCTGAAAACTTACTGGATCCATTTGCCATGTGACCAGTCCAAATTTTTCTAAATTGGCCATGAATGAGAACATATTTTTCTAAACTTTCCATGATTTGGTGAACTAATTTTTCCTAATTGAAGTTGTCGTATTATCCTTGGATCACTACATGAAATTGGTCATTTCCGAGCTTCTGACCCTTTGCCCAAAGCTTTTCATTGCGCAGATGGCAAAGGCCAACCTAAGCCATAGTAAACCAAAAACAAGTCGACAATGACACAACTCTCAATAGAGTAGAAAAAAACCGACAACAATGAAAGCAGTTGGCAAAGGATGGACAAAGTCCTGGCAAAGAAAACCTTGGGCCACCATGCTAGACATGCACCCCCTCGCTTGTCATTGATAGAGACGAGACAATGCGGCTCTCTTTGCCTATAGTCTAATGTCAGAGCAATAACATTTTTCTTCTTATTATTTATTTGAAGGTTTGCTGACAGTCAAACAACAGGCACATGACAAAGATCTTTTTCTATTTTATTTATTCGTTTTGATAGGCAATTGTCGGTACCACAAAGATCTTTTTTCTGTTATTCTTCTTTGCTGACAGTCACAGCGCGGACATACGACAAAGATGCTTTTTTCTTTATAAAATTTTCTTTCTTTCTCATTTGTGTTTCTTTCTTTCCCTAGATTTAACACTAAACCTAACCCAAGACATAAACCCTAGATCTAACCCAAGACCTAAACCCTATAGCAAAACACTATACTTAAACAATAGATCTAAGCCTTAGATATAAATCCTAGAGCGAAGCCCTATACATAAAGCCTACACCTAAGCCCTTGACTAACACAAAACCTAAACCCTAGAGCCAAACCTTATCCTTAATCAATAGACCTTCCCAAGACCTATACCCTTGATCTAACCCAAGACTTAAAACCTAGACACGAACCAAAGGTCTAAACCCTAGACCTAACCCAAGACCGAAAGCCTATGCTTAAACCCTAGATCTAAGCACTAGGCATAAACCCTAGGGCCAACCCTATACCAATCCTAGAACAAAACCATATACGTAAGCCCTAGACCTAAATCATGCAAGGAAGTGTCGAAACCACTCCTCCTTTTGCATGGGGTAATAACATGGGGGGTATAAAAGAGTGTTTTGATGAGTAAAAAGGCAATATCCAACTTTGAGGTGTCACCGATTTCTCAAATCGGACCGTCCCGCATGAAGGTTCAAGACTTTAGTGCGAAGCTCCCACCTTCTAAGGCCGCTAGCCCAAGTCCTGCCAAGAGTGGGCCTATCTCTAGGTTGGTCATAATAAAACACGGCGTGATCCATTCGAAATAAAATCAAAGGCTAAACAATGCGGGGTCTGCCAAAGAGGTAAAAGAGGGGGCACACGAATTGGTGTGAGGAAGTGTTGGAGCCACTATTCCTTTTGCATGGGGTCATTAAATGGGTAAGAAAGGGTGGTGTGATCAGTAAAAAGTCAATACACAACTTTGAGGTGGCACGCCCTTTAGAAATCGGGCTTAGGCCTGCACGAAGGTCCATGTTTCCAGTGTGACCCCCTCCCCCTTCTCGGGGCCTCTGATCGAACTCCTGCAAAGAGTGGGCCTTTCTTTTGGTTGATCATTACCCTATGGAATACAACAACGCAAACAAAGACTAAAAGTCACATGGGCTGGCCCCTTCCAAATAAAATCGAGGGCCAAACGACGCAGGGCCTACCAGAGAGAGGGGCACATGAAATCATGTGATGAAGTGTGAGAACCACTCATGCTTTGGCATGAGGTCATATATGGGTATAAAAGAGTGGTGTGATGAATAAAATGAAAAATACAAATCGAAGTCGAGGGGAGCTGAGTAATATGATACAAACTCCAGCAAATCACCAGAGGAGTATAAACGCTAGGCCCCCCGCTAGGGGAGTCTACGAGGTGGTTTGTGTGCTTTTTTTTAACAGATATGAGTCAGTTTTTTTGACAACATAAAAAAAAATAAGTTGCCTCTTCCCCAGTTTTTTCATAAGCCGCCTCTCTTATTCATTGGGGCTTCTAAACTAGTTATGGGATAACTAATTTAGAAGTCTCAACGAATTTGGGGAACAACTTATTTTTTAAACTGAAGAGAGACTGCTTTTTTGTAGCCGCCCAGGAGAAGTGGCCCATAATGTAGGGTTATGATGGAGTAGGTTGATTTTTTCGAAAAAATCAAAATCACATTTTTATGTTACAATTTTTTTGAAAAAAAATATACACATTTATATTGATGTGTTTCACATGTGTGTAAAGTCTGGTGATGAGCATTTTTTATAGTGAACAGTGCGTGTACCATTCATCATTTCAAATTTTGTTTAACTCTCACCCTAAAGTATGTCATTTTCAAATTTTACACACATGTACTATACATCCGTCTATACACGTGTGATTTTTTAGATTTATTTGAAACTTTAAAAATGTGGTTTTCAAATTTTTTTAAAATAAAGGGCTCTATGGAGCTCGTCATGCATTTAGCAATAAGCTGACTAGAGGGGTATTTTTTTTTCTTTTTTTGCGCGAACTAGATGGGTGCGTTTTTTGATACTAGTAAAAAAGAAGATGAAGAAAAGGAAAGGAAAAAAGAAACTTGAGGAGCACGTAACGAGGCAAAGGCGGTACCAATCGATCGGGCCCGTGCAGCCCGCGCCAGCCCGACCCGACCCGACCCGACCCAACCCAGGCCGCGCATCCATCCATTTAAAGTTGGAAGCGAAGCCGTGCAACGGCTGCCTTGCCTCCGCTTCGCCACCGACCACCATCCACGCGGGACGCGGCGCGGCAGGCCGGGGAGCGGCGACGACGCGGCCCGGCGCGGCCCGGCGGCGACCGCGGCGGCCCCCGCTTCCTCTTCCTCCTCCTCCTCGTCGTCGTCGTCTCGGTTAGTCGCTTCCCCGCCCCCGCTTCCTCCTCCCCTTTCTGCTCCTAGCTACAGTTCCGCGGCTCGGCTCCCGGCACAGCGCCGCTCTTCCCGGCGAGTGCGCGCGCGCCGGGGAGAGGCTGAGGCGCTCCTCCGTACCGCTCCGCCGCTGCGCGCGCGTCCGTAGGCCTGATGCGGGCAAGCAGCCTCTCGCCGCGCCGACCGCGACGAGAGCGCCCCCCGCCACGCGCTCCTCCCATGCGCCGGGGAGGAACCGCCGCGCTCCTCCGTAGCGCTCGCACCGCTGCGCGTCCGTAGGCGCGACACGAGCAAGCACCACGCGTCTCTCCCCGACCCCGCCTGCAGAAGCATCCCCACCCTCTCCACCTCGTCGGCACGCGGCGAGCGCGCGTCATCGGTGGCGTTCGTGCTCCTAGGAATAGGATCCTCTAGCGTCGGATTGGGTGGAAGAAATCGTGTGTGTCCAGTATGTATGCGGTTCATCATCCATCGTTAGCTGAGTAGATTCTTGTCGATGACCACGATTTGGTCGATTCGTTGCTGGCTACTGGTCATGTTCCTGAATCCTGAGCAAAATCGATCAGACTGCGTGCACTCAGGCTGTTCGACCGAATGCCTGTCTCTTCTCTAGTAGGCTGTAGATTTAACTTTGAACTCTGACGCTGTAGATTTACCGAGTGACATGCAATTTTCCTTGACTTGTTCTTAGTGCGTTGCTTAGCCCAATTTCGTGTGAACATTGCTGTAAGATGAGCTGTGATGTGTGATGTTCGTTTATACCCTGTCTTTCCTGCATTCAGATAAATTTGTATTTCAATCATCTGCTGATGTTGAGATTCATTTGCTAGTTTACTTCTGTTCTAAGTTACTGCTATGATTCATGAATGCTTGCTAAGGGTGCCACCTACTGTATTGTTTGTTAGGTATTCTGAGCAAAAAATCCTTGTTTTCAGTGCGTTGCCTAGCCCAACCTGTATGCAGACTGCTGTAAGATGGGCTGTGTCGTGGGATGTTCTGTTGGAATTAACTTACTGCATGGAGTATACTAGTACTTACTATTTTGTTTGTTCCCAAGAAAGATTCTTGATGTGCTTTCGATGCTTTGCTGCTTTATGATGATGAAAGCTGATCCTGAATGTCGATGGTATGTGTCGTCCAGAATTAGTTCTAGTGAATTGTTTGAGTAAGTTGTTCTTCTTTGCAATGGCGAATTGTTGGCAAGTTGGTGCCTCCTTCACAAATTGTGTAGCTGAACAGAAACAGTTCTTTTTCTTCACTTTTGATTTGTACTAGTTTTGTTTTACGGGAAAAAAAACTACGGTTGATCGAATGACTGAATCGATTTATCTCCCAACCAAGTACCATCTGTTCGATACTACATACTTATAAAATTATGCATCGCGTTGCAGAGATACCTCGTCATTGGTGTCCACAATGTCGCGGACAACGTGCAGCTGCCCCAACAAGAAGTGTTTCCAAGGGTATGTGTACAACCACACACACTTAGAATGACCTGAACCTGATCTATCCAGTAAGCTGGTTAAGGCTAATTGCTTTGTTATGTGCAGCATTTGTGACTGTTTAATAAGGAATGCGGTATGCTGTTCGGGATGCAACTGCGGTGGTGACTGCCAGAACGACTTATCTCTTGGAACAATCAACCCGGCTGCTGCCCAAGGTACCACCCCAACGCTTGCCTCGGGCTCTTCTGCTAACCAATCTGCCGCTGCCCAAGCTGCTGCTGACCAATCTGCCGCTGCCCAAGCTGCCGCTCAACCACAACCTAAACCATTGCCAGCACAAGAACCAGAGTCCAAGGGTGAAGCCAGGTATGCAGAGTGGATATTTACAGCTACGCGTCAAACTTGAAGTGTAATACTCCTTCGTACTCTCACCTTGTGCATTGCAGGAATACCTCCCCATCAGCAGTCAAAATGAAGTTCATCGACCAGGGGTGCAGCTGCAGGACGATCGGATGTAACCACCACCGTTGTCCTTGCTTCACGGTAAGTTATCTGCACACATGGTCTTCTTTGCATTTATCGTTTTCATAAAAACTAGATATGCTTCTTCTTTTCTGATACTAGCTGTTCTCCCTATTCTAAAGCGCAATGTCAGGTGCACCTCAAATTGCAAGTGCCCAGCCACAATCTGTGTTAATCCCGTTGGGGCCAAAGGGGGTGAGTACACTACATTTTCCTTTTTATATGTTTGCTTTGCAGGATTGTTCATGCTCCTGTAATTTCTGTTGCTCTGCTGTGTACAAAGCAGATGAGTCCAACACTCAACCAGGAGGGCAGCAAGGTACCAGTGGCACACCTGACGAAGCAGTGTTGGAGCAAGAGTCACAGATTGTGCAGCCAAGGTGCCGGTTTGGTTCTAGTTCGTTTCTTTAGTAGATTCTCCTTTGCCATGGCAAATCTACAACGACTTGATCTGTCAAGTTCTAGGCTAGTAGATATCGGATTTGCCATGATTCTCCTTTGCCATGACGAATCTACTTCTTTAGTGTGATTTGCCATGATTCTACTTTGCCATGACGAATGCTTGAATCGATTTATCTCCCAATCAAGTACCATCTGTTCGATACTACATACTTAAAAATTATGCATCATGTTGCAGAGATACCTTGTCATTGGTGTCCACAATGTCGGAGAGGACGTGTGGCTGCACCAACAGTGATTGCTTCCAAAGGTATGTCTACAACCACAAACATTTGGAATGACCTGAACCTGATCCATCCAATCAGTTAGTTGCTTGCTATGTGCAACAGCTGCGTTTGCTACACGACGAATGTGATATGCTCTCCGGACTGCAAGTGCCATGGTCACTGTCTGCACAACGTAGTTAAGAGGTGGTCTGCTGCCCAAGGTACCACTCCAACGCTTGCATCAGGCTCTTCTACTGCCCAAGGCATCTCTCAGACACGACCACTTGTCCTGATCTCTTCTGCTGCCCAAGCTGCCGCTCAAACGCTTCCCTCGAGCTCTGTTGTGGCGGCGCTCGTGCCGGATACGAAGACTAAGGCACTGCCAGCATGAGAACCAGGGTCTACTCAAAAGCCATGCCGCTGTGACGAGTCCAAGTGCGAAAACATGTATGCATGCACAGTTGAACTATCTGAACCAGATCCATCCAGTCAACTATTTAGTTAACTGGTATGTCCAGTGTTGCAATTTAACTGTTGCTTGTTGATATGCTGTGTGCAGGAACTGCATATGTGTCAGGGCTGGCTTGCCTTGCTCTGACCGCTGCGAGTGCAAGGACTGCGTTAACACCAAGACCAGTAAGGAGAAGCTGCAGGATCGCGGGATTAAAAGAGAGGTTCCTGCTTCAGGTTCTGGAATGAGCACAATGACCGCGGGAGAAGCACTGGTAACGTCCTCTTCTTCTTCTTCTTTAGAGGAGAGCACGCTACATTCATGAATACCGTTCTGCTCTGACCTCTGCCAAGTACCTGACATGCGGCACGCTTATTTCAGGCTGCCAAGGAGTCTGCCGTGGGGTGCAATTGCCAAAGTGAATGTGCCAGTGGCTGCGGTTGCGTGAAGGGTAACATCAGGTGCACCTCAATATGCAAGTGCAAACCGCGGTGCGGCAATGACGACGGGAGCAGATTTAGTGAGCACACCACTTTCTCTTCCCTTTATTTATGTGTCTCTTCCTTGAGTGATCAATCACACTCGTGTAATTTTCTCTCTTGTTCTGCGTTTATGTGCACAACAGCCAATAAGTCCAAGGCAGGACCTGGAGGTCAAGGAGGTACCGGCAGCAGCAGCAGCGCCGTCGAATCGACGGGCAAAGGGCCAAAACACGGGGTAAGTTTGCTCCTCTGCTTACTTGTGCAGAGAAATCATCGTAGTGTATATGTCTGTTCATCAGAGATAAACAAGTAACCCTGATGATCTGCTCCTTTTGTGCAGTGATGACAGTAGGCTTGAGACATACCAGAGCATGATGCAAGTCACCTTACATACTTAGCATCCTCAAGTCACCTCCTGTTCAGATATCTCCCACTGTAAAGCACAGCCAGGTTCCCGTATATTCCTTGTAATGGATGGTTACTCGAAGCAAGCACGGCGGCAACTCCATGATCTGCGATGTCGTTAGCTTCAGAACGTGGTCTTGATCAGACGGATAGATACTTGAGAACATACATATACATACTCATGTAGGAATATCAGTCAGCGTCCATGCATACCGCGTGCCTGGAAAGGGTTGGTCTTATGCATACAACACATAGTTCCTGCAAATGATTTTTCTCTTATATACTTTAGGAATATTCCGATGGTGTTTGAAACCCAATGTAGTATGGATCTGATGTGCATAAACAAGGATGCCTGGTGGCGTTATGATCTGCATTGCGTTACATAGTATGATGGTATGCTCTCACTCATGTTTGCATCATCACATTCTTAATTCTATGGCTGCATCTTGCACTCTTCTTTTATTGGTGATTCATCTGTGACGCCGGACAAATCACATGCAAGCTGTACTCTGAAGGAGGCAAACAAATTGTTGATGTCAAATTGATTGATGCCGGGATTCTTTTCTACTATATTACTGTAGTTTACAGAGGGGGTACTAGTTTTCTGCATTAGAGTTGGTTAGCTTGCCCTATACGCATGCACCATTTGGTTCAGTAAGCATCGGTTTTTTTGTCCACTGAGAAAATACAGTTGCATAGCCGTCAGTTATACGAAGCTCAACTGATGATGCAAGATATACTCACTCGAGCAGAAAACCGAGAATCTAACTCACTAACTAATACGCAAACAACATCCACAATTCAAGGATTCGAGCATCAAACAAGAGATGCCTACAAGATATGGAACACGAAACACCAAAAAAATTAGTGGTACTTTCTACTCATGGAGATGGGGAGCCTCCTAAAACCCTTGTTGCTTGTTATGTGAAAAATATTATGCACTACTTTAATAATCCTGAGAAAACCCCATTCAACTTGATAACGGGAGTAACGTTGGATCAACGTGAATACTTTAGGGATTATCACTTGACTCATAAAGGAAAATTATTATGGGATCAAATTTACATGTTGCATTCGTATGCTAGGTAACTATGCTTGAGATATGATTATACTTGTTGCTCTAGGATGAATGCTCCACATCTTTCCTTTTCATGCAAATTTAATGATAATGAAACCTTGACTTCTTATGCTAATGCTATATATGATTACTATGATGTGGAACGAATAGAAGAATTTGTTGCTTTTAAGGGTGCTTATGAAATTGAATCTTTGTCTTTAAAGTATGAACCTTTTGATGATGATGTTTATAGACCTGAAAATTTTGCCATCCTTGAATATTGCTATGAAAATTATAAATATAATTTCGATATTGATGAATTTATTGAGAAGATCTCCGTTGTCCGAGAAGAGATAATATTTTGCAGGAGTCTATGGAAGAAGGAATTGATGAAACTATGAGCTCATTGGATGAAAAAGATGATGAGGAGAGCGATGAACAAAAGGAGAAAGAGCAGATTAGCTACCCGTGCCCACCTTCTAATGAGAGTAACTCTTCAACTCATACAGTATTTAATTTCCCTTCATGCTTACCGAAGGATGAATGCTATAATAATTGCTATGATCACGTTGATTCTTTTGAAATATCCCTTTTTGATGAACTTGATGTTTGCTATGCTTGTGGCCATGATGCCAATATGAATTATGCTTATGGAGATGAACTTGCTATAGTTCCTTATATTAAGAAAGAAATTGTTGCTATTGCACCCACACATGATATTCCTATTATCTTTTTGAATTCTCCCAATTATAATTCATGCACACTTATTAAAGATTACATTGCTGGGTTGCATTGTACCATTACACATGATGAATTTTATGAATATGATATGCATGTGCTTTCTGCTCCTGCTTGCAATTATTATGAAAGAGGAACTACATCTCCGACTCTCTATGTTTCCAACACGATAAAATTGCAAGAAATTGCTTATGCTATGTATGGCCTTTACTTGATGTGCATGAATTGTTCTTGTATGACATGCCAATGCATAGGAAGAGAGTTAGATTTTGTAATTGCATGATATATGTTGCTTTGTGCTCACTACTAAATGCCAAATCATTGTTAATTAAAATTGGCTTTGATATACCTTGGGATCCGGGTGGATTAATTACTTGAGCACTTTATGCCTAGCTTAATGGCTTTAAAGAAAGCGATGCCAGAGAGGCAACACGGAAGTTTTAGAGAGTCATTTATTTCTGTTGAGTGCTTTTATAAAGTTTAAAAACAAAAAAATATACAGAGAAACTTAAAAAATTTCGACAAAAGAGAAGCGATTGGAAGTTATGCATTGGAGAAGTGAGGGTCGACCTTGAACACTTGTGTTCATGCTCATGGAAACAATGTAGAACTTTTCATGAAGATTCTCACAAAAATAATTATCCCCTTGTACAAATCCATTGTATTATAAAAATAATGTGCCAAGATTTGCCTTTAGGATGAGTAGATTGCTTGTTGGTATATGCGGTGCAGAAACAGAAACTTTGGCTGTAGTGCGCGATTTTACATTTTTTACTAGAATGTCAAAAGCTTCTGAAACTTTTTGCACAGTGTTGCTATACAATTTTTTTATATTGTCCTAATTGTTCAGAATTTTGGAGTACCAGAAGTATGGTTAGAGTTCAGATTACTACATACTGTCCTGTTTAAGACATATTCTGTTTCTGATGCATTTTTTGCTTGTTTTGATGAAACTATCGATTCTATCGGTGGTATAAGCCATGGAAAAGTTATATTAAAGTAGCTACAATGCAAAAACAAAATATGAATTGGTCTACAATAGTACTTATATTAGTGATTTGCTTTATTATATTAACACATCTTACCGAGCTTTTTGTTGAGTTTTGTGTGGATAAAGTGATGAAAGATTGAGGAGGTCTCGATATGAGGAGAAGGAGGAGAGGCAAGAGCTCAAGCTGGGGGATGCCCAAGGCACCTCAAGTAAATATTTAAGGAGACTCAAGCGTCTAAACTTGGGGATGCCCGGGAAGGCATCACATCTTTCTTCAACAAGTATCAATATGTTTTCGTCTTGGTTTCGTTCATGTGATATGTGTGAATCTTGGAGCGTCTTTTGTGTTTATTTTTCATTTTTCTTTTATGCACCATGCTGGTATGAGATAGTCCATGGTTGATTTATAAAATACTTCATGTGCTTCACTTGTATCATTTGAAGTTTGGATTGCCTATTTCTCTTCACATAGAAAACCGTTATCTGTAGAATGCTCTTTTGCTTCACTTATATTTATTAGAGTATGATCTTTTGTAAAAAGAATTAAACTCTCATGCTTCACTTATATATGTTTAGAGAGTCAACAAAAATTGATCATTTGCATGGTTAGTCATAAAATCCTACATAGAACTTATGGATCACTGAATATGATATGTTTGATTCCTTGCAATAGTTTTACGATATAGAGATGGAATATGTGGGAGGTACTAGTAAACGGTTATGGTTAGTAAAAGTATTGGTGCTAAGGTTTGTGATTCCCGAAGCATGCATGTATAGTCTCCCGTTATGCTATGAAGTTGGAGCATGATTTATTATTGATTATCTTCCTTATGAGTGGCGGTCGGGGACGAGCGATGGTCTTTTCCTACTAATCTATCCCCCTAGGGGCATGCATAGTAGTACTTTGCTTCGAGGGCTAATAAACTTTCGCAATAAGTATATGAGTTCTTTATGACTAATGTGAGTCCATGGATTATACGCACTCTTACCTTTCGGCAATTTGCTAGCCTCTACGGTACCGTGCATTGCCTTTCTCACCTCGAGAGTCGGTGCACTTCGCCGGTTCATCCAAATCCCATGATATAATACACTCTATCACACATAAGCCTTATTATATCTTCCCCAAAACAACCACCATACCTACCTATTATGGCCCTTCCATAGCCATTCCGAGATATATTACCATGCAACTTCCACCATTTCCGTTTGATGACTTGAGCATTCATTGTCATATTGCTTTGTATGATCATATAGCTGACATAGTGTTTGTGGCTCAGCCACCGTTCATCATTTTTCATACATGCTATGTTAGATCATTGCACATCCTGGTACACTACCAGAGGCATTCATATAGAGTCATATTTTGTTATAGGTATCGAGTTGTAATATTGAGTTGTAAGTAAATAGAAGTGTCATGATTATCAATTTTCATTTTTAAAGCATTACCCTAGTGAGGAAAGGATGATGGTGACTATGATTCCCCCACAAGTCGGGATGAGACTCTAGACAATGAGAGAAAAAATATAAAAAGAAAAAAAAGAAAAAAATAAATAAAGAGAGAAGGGGCATGCTAGTTCCACACTTGTGCTTCAAAGTAGCACCATGTTTTTCATATGCAGAGTCTCCTATGTTGTCACTTTCATATACTAGTGGGAATTTTTCAATATAGGATTAGATGCACACCCACTTAGTTTCATATTGAGCTTTCATACACTTATAGCTCTTAGTGCATTTGTTGCATGGCAATCCCTACTCCTCACATTGATATCAATTGATGGGCATCTCCATAGCCCGTTGGTTAGCCGCGTCGATGTGAGACTTTCTTACTTTTTTGTCTTCTCTATATTTACCCCTATCATCATACTCTATTCCACCCGTAGTGCTATATCCATGGCTTGCGCTTGTGTATTGCGTGAGGGTTGAAAAAGCTGAAGCGTGTTAAAAAGTATGAACCAATTGATCGGCTTGTCATCGGGGTTGGTGCATGATAAATACTGTGTGTTAAGAAGACAAAGCATGACAAGACTATATGATTTTGTAGAGATAGCTTTCTTTAGCGTTGATATTTTGAAAGACATGATTGTTTGTTGGGATGCCTGAGTATTGATGTATTTATGTCAAATTATAGACTATTGCCTTGAATCACTTATGTCTTAATATTTATGCCATGATTAGATATATGATCAAGTTTATGCTAGGTAGCATTTCACATCAAAAATTATCTTTTTTATCATTTACCTACTCGAGGACAAGCAGGAATTAAGCTTGGGGATGCTGATACGTCTCCGTCGTATCTATAATTTTTGATTGTTTCATGCCAATATTATGCAACTTTTATACACTTTTGACAATGTCGGTGTCAAGACTGGCAGATCTTGGGTAGGGGGTCCCGAACTGTGTGTCTAAGGCGGATGGTAACAGGAGGCAGGGGACACGATGTTTTACCCAGGTTCGGGCCCTCTTGATGGAGGTAAAGCCCTACGTCCTGCTTGATTATTCTTGATAATATGAGTAGTACAAGAGTTGATCTACCACGAGATCAGAGAGGCTAAACCCTAGAAGCTAGCCTATGGTATGATTGTCTGTTGTCCTATGGACTAAAGCCCTCCGGTTTATATAGACACCGGAGGAGGCTAGGGTTACACAAGGTCGCTTACAAAGGAGGAGATATGCATATCCGTATTGCCTAGCTTGCCTTCCACGCCAAGTAGAGTCCCATCCGGACACGGAACGAAGTCTTCAATCTCGTATCTTCATAGTCCAACAGTCCGGCCAAAGGATATAATGCGGCTGTCCGGATACCCCCTAATCCAGGACTCCCTCAGACAACATTTTATATGATTTATTTGGACTAACATATTGATCCAGTGCCCAGTGCCAGTTCCTGGTTGTTGCATGTTTTTGTTTCGCAGAAAATCCATATCAAACGAAGTCCAAATGGAATAAAATTTTACAGAGAATTATTTTGGAATATATGTGATTTTTGGGAGGTGGAATCAACGCAAACGGGGGCCCAAAGTTCCCACAACCCACCAGGGCGCGCCCCAGGCCCCAGGCGCGCCCAGGTGTCTTATGATCACCTCGTAGGTCGGTTGGGTCTCTACTTCACTACTAGGAAAAGGGCTATAGATGAAATTGACACTAATGGCGCACCAGACATGTGGTGCACCATTACTATATACTAACGGCGCATCATCTGTTGGTGCGCCATTAGTGTGGAAGACACTAATGGCGCACCAGGCACGGTGCGCCACTAGTAACAAAATGTTTTTTTCATTTTTTCAAACATACTAATGGCGCATCCGGGCAGAGTGCGCCATTAGTAGTTAGAACTACTAATGGCGCACCAGCCATAGAGTGCACCACCACTGTATTTTTTTCTTCTTTTTTGCAAAACTACTAATGGCGCACCGTTGCATAGTGCGCCATTACTAGTTTAAACTAGTAATGCCGCACTGTGCCACGATGCTCATTAGTATAGATTTTTTTTTACTTTTTTGCAAAACTACTAATGGCGCATGTCTGTGTGGTGCGCCATTAGTATGTTGGGTTACTAATGGCGCATGTCTCTGTAGTGCGCCATTAGTAACCTGGGACCAGCTAGATAATTTTGGACAGCCACACCTACACACTCACTTTCCCCACTTCATCCCCCACCTCCTTCTCTAAGCTTGTCGGCTGCCTCCTCCTCCTCACCTCATCTCGATCGCTATCCCACCTCACCAGATTCGCCCCCCTCGCCGCCGAGCACCCCCCGCACCATCTCCCCCGCTCCACCGGCCGCCAACGTCGACCCCCCGCACCCTCCCCCACTCCACCGCCGCCGACGACCCACCGCACCCTCCCCCACTCCACCGGCCGCCGCCGCCGAGCCCCGGCCCACACCCTCCCCCACTCCACCGTCGCCGATGACCCACCGCACCCTCTCCCCCGCACCCTTCCCGGCCCGCTCCACCGTCACAAATGAATGCAACTAAAATTGCAAAAAAAACAAATTTGATTATATTTTTTCATATTCATAAATATTTTCAAATAACAAATTTGATGATATTTTTTAAAAAATTATTACTTTTTTTATAAAAAATATTACTGTCATCTCGATCGCTATCCCACCTCGCCAGATCCGGTCCCCCTCGCCGCCGAGCACCCCCCTGCACCATCTCCCCCGCTCCACCGGCCGCCGCCGCTGACCCCCCGCACCCTTCCCCACTCCGCCCGCCGCCGACCCCCGGCCCGCACCCTCCCCCACTCCACCGTCGCCGACGACCCACCGCACCCTCTCCCCCGCACCCTCCCCGGCCCGCTCCACCGTCAAAAATGAATGCAACTAAAATTGCAAAAAAACAAATTTGATTATATTTTTTCATATTCATAAATATTTTCAAATAACAAATTTGATGATATTTTTAAAAAATTATTACTTTTTTATAAAAAATATTACTGTTATGATTTAAACAAGTTTGAACATATTTAAACACAAATAAATATCAAACAACATTTAAATGCATAAAAACAAAAATTGGGGAGCCTGGGAATCGAACCCAGGACCTCCTAGTGTGTGTGCTGCGTGCTGACAAGTCGGGCAAGTGCGCGTGTTCTGATGGAGATAGGGTTAGGTGGAATATAACCTGACCAGTCGGGCTAGTAATTAAAACAAAATTCTAATGGCGCACCAGGGGGAGGTGCGCCATTAGAATCGTCGTACTTATGGCGCACTAGGGGGAGGTGCGCCATTGCTAACCCTCCCCCACTCCACCTATTCCCCTCGCACTATGGCCTCCCTCCCTCGCCAGATCCCCACTCGACCCCAAACGTACGCCGCTGCCCCCTTGCTCCGCCCCCTCCGTCCGCCGCGCCTGCACGCCGTCGGCGCCGCCGCCGCCGCTGTGGTCTTGCGCTGCCCCGACGCCACCACCCCGACCCCCGCGGGACTCCACCCCCGCCGCCCCCGCGCCCCCCGAACGGGATCGGCCGAGCGCGCGCCGCCCGCTCCTCTCCTCTCCTCCTCCCTCCGACGAGCGAGGGCCTCCTCCGGCCCCTACAGCAGCCGGCGAGCGCGGCCCCGACGCACCCACCCCGCCTGCCCCTACCGTCCTCCGCCACCGGCCCCTGCTCTCCTTCAACCGCGGCGAGCGAGGACCCGGACAAGCTCGGACCCCGACCCCGACCCCTTCGCCGACCCCTTTGCCGACCCCTCCGGCGACCAGGTACCTCTCCTCCTTCCTCCTTTCTCCCTCTCTCCACCATTCCCCATTCCCTTCCTCCCTCCCCTCTCTTCGCCGACCGCTTGCTGCTACGCGCTGCTACTGCGGTGCCTCGCGCGCGAGCAGTCGCGTCCGCGCAGCTCCGGGCCTCCTGCGGTGGCCTGCTGCCGCCGCTGCCTCCAGCGGCCGCTCGCTGCCTTGCACACCCGCGCACACACCTAGCCGTGCCAGCCCTGCTTGCCATCCCGCGCGCGCCCCTGCGCCTGCCTGAGCTGCTTCTGCTGAAGCTCTTGCCCTGCTGCTACGCTGATACTGCTGCTGCTTACTGTACTGCTAGCTAGCTTTTCAATTTTTACATTGACTAACCTCTTAGACAGACCCTAATCTGTGGTTAAACAACTGGTAAAATGACTGAATAAAATATGAGTAGGTAGTATATGATCAATAGGCAATACTAGTGGATATTAGGCCTTTTTACAGGCAATAATAGTGGGTGATGTACCTGGATGTCTGTGGGCGATGCTCAGGTGGTATGTATGATGTCTCCGCTTTTTTTGAGATTGCTGCTGCTATCTCACCAGATTATATGTAGTGTGTCATTCTTGCTATGGTCATGTAAGAGAAATGCTTTGCCTTGCTAATTTTACCATGAGATTTGGGGTAATCAGCTAGTTCTGGTCAAAGCAAGTGGTTTTCCTGAGCTATGCCTTGGTTAGAAAATGATGCATGATGGTTTGTTCAGAAGAGGAATAATCCCAGGATAGCACGTATCATGGGGTCAAACCTGGGACCCCTATTGTAATTTGATTTTGATTATTAATTTTTCTGTGAGCAGATGAATTACAGTGTTTGTGTTGTAATGAAACTTGAGCTGAAATAGAACTTGACAGCCTGTACAGTGAATATATACAGTCATTGTAATTTTTGGGAGTAATTTTTGGTGTCAAATCACTCAAGCAGTAACTGAATTTTTAAACTGAACTTGACACAATACTATTCAGTTAATTTGCTTGGACAGTAGTATGTATGCTCATCACTTTATGTATGGTGTTATGCCCTGTTATCTCTGTTCAGTTGACTAATGAAGCACTAGGCTCATCCATGGTACAAGTTCACCTGTGAACACTTGAAATTAGTCAGGACATCCCGTACTGATAGATGTAAATTGTGTCCAGTAGGCTTTGAAGCACCGGTTTTTCCTGTTTCTAACTCTGAATCTGATATAAACCATACTGTTGGCATAAGTGGTCTTTTGTATATGTGCTGATGCTTTGTTAATATAAAGCTATAGATGATGTTGTACTTGTGATGATGCTACTTGTGATCTTCTGAAATGACCCATTGGCGACTTCATTACGCGGGGATAATGATATTGCAGGTACCCCGAGAGGCCCTTGAGTTTGCCGGAATGTCGATTAACTTCCGTTCCGGCAAATTCGGGTACTCCATATGTCCTATTTTCAGCAAAGGTCATGCTGAAATTTTCCGTGAATTTTAGCATGACTTTGCTAAAAATAGGACATATGGGGTACTTGCGACTAATGCATGGGCCGGGGTATCTTAGTACTTAGTTAAGTAGGATCAACTACCCCGCCATTCTTGCTGCATTAAACCATAGGTGGCAATAGAGCCAAGTGATTAGGCCCAACTTAGAATTCTCCTTAGCATCGATAAACCCTAGATGATAAACCCAACATAGGTGGCAATAGAGCCAAGTGATTAGGCCCAACCTAGGGTGCCTCGGCATCGATAAACCCTAAATGATGAAAACTTAACTTGGCTTCTATAGGGTGCCTCGGTGTCGATGAGAACCTAAATGATGTACGCTTAGGCTTTTAGGGTGCCTCGGCATCGACAAACCCTAAATGATAAAAGCTTAGCTTTTAGGATGCCTCGGTGTCGACAAACCCTAAATGATGAGACCATGATCTTGTTCCTTGACAATAACCAACTTTTTGACCAAACTTTTTTCCTATTTAGAGCGAAACATGGCCCACAACGATGAGGCCGGCGGTTCGGGCGGCAAGCAATTCTGGGAGCTGTCCCAGGAGGTGGAGGAAGACACCGATCCTGACTACACAACCCCTAGTGGCGTCGGGGATGCCACCACTGATGATGGCGCCGCGGATGCCACCACTGATGATGGCGGCGCACGCACAGATGGCAGCCAACCGAAGAGGCAACGGAAGGACCGGCGCCCGAACGTGCTCGGCACCGTCAGGGAGGAATTTACTAAAGTGAACTCCGACGGGCATCCGACGGCGCCCAAACACGTAGTCAAGGGGTACTCGATTCAGCTCGGGTGCATTCTCCGGAGCACCGCCTCGATCAACACCGAGAACCTAAGGCATAAGGACCGAGGGAATTTGCGCAGCCTCCTCTTCACGAAGCTGCACGAACGATACAAGTTCCCTGCTGAGTTCGCAAACACACGCCTCTCGGGTAATAAAGTGAACGGTGCCGCCCTCACGACGATGAGCACGGCCCTGTCTACTTGGAAAAGCACGGTGAAGGCAATGATTGACAAAGGTGATAGTTATGAGAAGATCAAGGCGAAATATCCTTTGATTAGCGAAGATGACTACAAGGAGTTCAAGATCAAGTGCAAGAGCCCCGCAACCTCCGAATCAAGTCAGTGGGGGAAAGAAATGCGGCAGTTGAACATAGGGGTCCACCAACTCGGTCCCGGCGGTTACAGAGTGGCGGAGCCTGTATGGGACAAGGAGGACGCGGAGCGTGCCGAGCAAGGCCTACCGCCCCGCTTCGAGAAATATAGAGACAAGCAAACCAGGAACTTTCTCAGGGCCCGGTACAAGGAGGACCCGGTAACAAAGGAGCTTACCACGGATCCGAAGACCAAGGAGCTTGAGCTTGTTCTGGTAAGGAATACACACCCGCGTAATTAGCTCCATATGGTTGCATTCTAATCAATCCCCAATATTTCTAAATGGTTCACGTTCCTTCCGCAGGACAAAGAAAGCAGTAGCGCGGGGTCATCTCAGAGCTCCCCTTTCGACACCCCTTTGAATAGGGCGTTGAACGTAATGGAAAACAAGGATAAGCTCAATAAGCCGATGTCAGTTGGTCGTGTGGCCGGCAAAGGCTTGTCCACAAAATGGTCGTCATACTATGCCTCTGGTGGGCGAAAGGAGAAAAAGACCAGCTCGGAAAGCTAGTCGCGCGAGGTTGAAGCACTCAAGGCGCAAGTGGCGCAGATTCCGGAGATGGTCCAAGAGCAAGTGCAACAACAACTGGGATCGACGCTCACCGGCATTATGCCTACCTTGATTCATGGGATAATGACGTGGATAGCGGGTGGCCAACAGGGGCTGCCCCCGATTCCTAGCTTCACAGCCAGCAACTCGCACAACGCGCAGGCGGCGCCATTGGTGTCTCCGGTGGTGGCTGTATTGGTGTCTACGGTGGCGGCGCCATTGGTGTCTCCGGCGGCGGCGGTATTGGTGTCTCCGACGCCAGCATTGGAGCTTAATGCACCCGGGTGTACGCCGGCCGGCACCTCGCCAGCAAGCGGCCCCTTCGTCAGTTGCACGCCCGCCGTTGGCGGTGCCTTGACATTAGCCGAGCTCGACGGCATCACTGTAACTAAGACTCTCGGCCGAGGACTTCATCTCCTTGCCTTCGAGTGGGAATCCCTGACGCCCTACTTGTTTTCGCAGGGCGCCACCGACGTTCCTTGCACTCTCCTGCACTTCGTGGGCGGCGAGTTGGTTGATGTCGCCAAGGGCAGAATCGTTCAACCGGGCAACCCCGTGTTCCACGGTAATCCGATGCCACCCACAATGTATAGGGTTGAAGTGGTTCGGGTGCTGCCAGGCTGCGACGAGCTGTTACCTCCGATTCGACCCGCTGGGGCTGACAAAGAAGATGAGATGACCCTCAGCGCCTGCGTAAGATGGCCCCTGCTTTGGCCGAAGAGCCAGATTCGTTTGGGGGCGGGGGACACCACCCCACAGACAAGACCGCCAGTCGTGCCGGCGCCAAGCCATGGCAAGAACGCCGCAACGCTACCGGACATGCCGGACATCCCTATGGCACAGGATCCGGACATGCATATGGCACAGGATCCGGACGACGACGACAACGATGATGGTACATTTACCAACATTGATAAGTACTTTGCCGAACATGGGTACGGTGACGAGTTCTGCGGGCCTCCTTCTCAAGAACCCAAACAAGACGACCGCGATCTAGCTGGTACGGCGGAGAAACCCAATTGCAACAGGCGTCGTTCTGGCGTTCAGTTCTCAGGAGACGCCTCCAGCTGCCGCCTTCACCGAGCCTCAGATAGCGGAGGTGCCAAATATTATCAGCCCTAACATGCTCAAGAAGGCGGTCTGTGAGCAGAACTCGGTCCCATTACAGCAGATCAAGAAGAAGGGACGGAAACGACAAACTAAAAAGGCCGCCGGTGCGAGCCAGCCGGCACCGAGTACGATCCGTGCTCAGGACGGGCCACCTTCACCTAAGGATATCTCGAGGAGGGTGCATGTGGCGGGTAGGGCGATGCTACCGACAAATATGCTCAATGCTGCAACCGGTGCTATGCGGAGTCTGCACGACAGTGTTCTTTCTTTGGAGAAGCGGCGTCTCAGAGAGAATGATGTGGCATACCCGGTTTTCGTGGCCAAGGTGCCAGAGGGCAAGGGCTTTGTGGATGGCGCCATCGGGGGTACGATCGTCCTGCGGTTTGATGACATCTTTGCTATGTTCAACCTTCATCCGCTGCACTACACCTTCGTTCGGCTGTTTTCGCTGAGTATGGAGATGCGGATCATTAGAGACAAGACCCCGGACATCGTGATCGTCGACCCCTTCTACATGCGTGCCAAGCTCTTGAGCAGCGCTGGGGACCGCCAAGTCGTGAGTTCACACCTCGAAGACGTCATTCTGGCAAACCCAGATAAGGATAACTTCCTTGTGGCTTACTTTCCCGAGTAAGTCATCCCTTAACCGCCCCGTAACATATGATTTCTTAGATTTCGATCGTTCTTTTTTTCTAACATTCCGTGTTCTGTGCAGTGACACACATTGCACACTCATCCTCTTAAGCCCGAAATATTCCATGGCCACGTATTTCGACCCGAACCGTAACTCCAAGATAGACTACACAAATATCAAGAAAGTTCTTGATGATGTTCTCCCCGGCTACGCCAAATCTGGAGGCACCTTCACCAGGGCAGTTCGTAAGTACGGCAAGCACGTGTTCGCCCACAATACGATGTTCTGCTGCGTCAAGCAGCCGCCTGGCGGTCAGAAGGATGCCTACTACGCCCTCCATCACATGCGGGCGATCGTAAGGGACCATCATCACCTTCTGCTACCAAATAATCTCAAAGATTGGGCCGCGAGCTTGTCGGCAATCCAGGACGCGGACATCAGACAAGAATTCTTTCGCATCCAGTCGGAGTTTGCGGACATCATCCATCAAGATGTCCTTCATACCTCGGGGCAGTTCTTCCTCAGATATCAACCGTCCAACATTGAGATAGACGGAATGCTACAAATGCAGGCTGACAACGCCCGCGATTTCATGACCATCACGACAGACGGCGGCTTCATCCACGCTCCTGTCCATGAGTCGAGTTGAAAGTAGTGATGTGTAGTTCTGAAACATTGATTGGCTCATGTTGTAATTAAACTTTAATGAATTGTATGTCTCTTTGGTTTGGACAGTCATTCAACTTAGATGTAATCGATGCTATTTATTAGTAGGACCATGAATCGTGCTATTAATGTCTTGCTTTTCTCTTCCGATCCTTTTGTTGCATACTTATATATTGCTTATGTATGTATTGTCTGTTGTTTGGCTTGTGCATAGAGATGCCGTCGTATGTCGTGTACAAGGGTAAGGTTCCCGGAGTCTACGACGACTGGGAGGAGTGTCGGAGACAGGTTCACCGTTTCAGCGGTAACAGTTACAAAGGGTACACCACTAGGGCGGAGGCGGAATCTAGATACGCCCGCTATCTAGTGGGAGAGAGGAGGGAGCGTTGGAGGAACCGGATGAAGACCAGTTTCATCGCGATGATGCTCATCGTGATGACCGCAGCTCTCTTCTATGTGATGGTAGTTTAGATGATCGATATCGACTTGTAATGTGAAGACAAACTCGATACTCGCGGTCTCGAGACTTGTAATGTTTTATCTTTGTTCGGTCTTTTGAATTCGGAGACTAATATGATGAATTGTATTCGGAGACTATCTTATTGTATTCGATGAATCTGCTGTTGCTGTGTGCTACTATCTATATTCTGCCAAATAATATATTTTGTAACCTGTGCAAAAATCAGAAAAGTAAAAAAACCTAATATTCATACTAATGGCGCATAACTACAGAGTGCGCCATTAGTATGCCAAAGTATACTAATGGCGCATCACCAAAGAGTGCGCCATTAGTATGCCAAGTATACTAATGGCGCATCCATCCGCAGTGCGCCATTAGTGTGCCAAAGCACATGGTTAAATATGGCCCCTGGGAGGCATACTAATGGCGCATGGTGTTATATACTAATGGCGCACTGGGTGGTGCGCCATTAGTATACCAGATACTAATGGCGCACCAGTGGTGCGCCATTAGTAATAAATACTAGTGGCGTGATACTAATGGCGCACCAGTGATGCGCCATTAGTAGGCAAAACTGGTGCGCCATTAGTAGGCCTTTTCCTAGTAGTGCTTCAGGCGCAAGAAAGCTTATATCCGGAAAAAATCGTGTTAAAATCTCAACTCAATCGGAGTTACGGATCATCGGGAATATAAGAAACGGTTTTCGGCCAGATCTGGGGAACGCGAAACAGAAGAGAATAGAGAGGGAGATCCCATCTCAGAGGGGCTCCTTCCCCTCTGCCGCCATGGAGGCCATGGGGACCTCTCCTCCCATCTATGGGGAGGCCAAGGAAGAAGAAGAAGGAGGGAAGCTCTCGCCCCCTCTCTTCTGGTGGTGCCGAAGTGCCGCCGGGGCGAGGATCGTGACGGCGATCTACATCAACAATCTTGCTACCGTAAACACCAACTCTCTCGCCCTCTATGCAGCAGTGTAACACCTCTTCTCCCTACTATAATCTCTACTTAAACATGGTGCTCAACTCCATATATTATTTCCCGATGATATTTGGCTATCCTATGAGGTTTGAGTAGATCAGTTTTGTCCTAGGGGTTAATAATGATCTTGGTTGGTATGATTGTATATTGTATTTTTGGTGCTGTCCTACGGTGCCCTCCATCTCGCGCAAACGTGAGGGCCCCCCGCTGTAGGGTGTTGCAATATGTTCATGGTTTGTTTATTGTCTATGTTGTGGGGGATGACAGTAGCCCAAACACGGATAAGTGGGTTATGGCGATTGGGAGTAAAAAGGACTTGATACTTAATGCTATGGTTGGGTTTCATGACCTTAATGATCTTTAGTAATTGCGGATGCTTGCTAGGGGTCCAATCATAAGTGCATATGATCCAAGTAGAGAAAGTATGTTAGCTCATGCCTCTCCCTCATATAAAATTATAAGAATGATTACCGGTTGCCGGGGGACTAATCCACGAGCACCTATGGGACCGGCGGACCGAGTACCTTTCGGTTCGGCGGGGGTGAGGGTCGCACGAAGAGCGGATCGAGGCGAGGCACACGAGCGGTTTACCCAGGTTCGGGTCGCACGGATGCGTAAAACCCTACTCCTGCTTTGTGGTTTGTATTGAGTTCTTGCTCGGAAGCGCGGAGTGCTACAGTACACCTCAGTAGCTAACGAGACCGAGCGTGAATGTTCTCTTTCTCAGAACCGAACCCCCTCTACGTTGCGCGTGGACCTCCTTTTATATGCTCAAGGGGTCACCGACAGGTGGCAACGTAGACAAGGGTAAAAACGGAAAAGGTGCTGCGGTTGGTACAGCTACCTGCTACAGTGTATCATACCTAACCCTGATGGCAGGGGACAAGGGCATTAAATGCCCGACTGCGTCGCCTAAATAGTGCAAAAGGGACCGTCAGGGACGCCACTGCTCGCCACGATGGCAATCTTGTCAGCGCCGCTCGCCACTGCGCGCCGCTGGCTGCACAGCCTCCCGCCACGTACGCCTGGAAGGGTCCCAGAGCGACACGTTGGTGGACATGCTGGAGCGCGGGCACAGAGTGGTGGCTTGCCGCGGCAAGCGCCTTTCCGCGGTCGTTGTCTTGTCGCGTCCGGGAGCTTGTCGCTCACCGGGCCTTGCCGGGACGCGTGGCGCGTCGCGGCAAGTTCCTTGAGATGCCTTGGTTGGCCTTCCCGGCAAGCTCCTCTTGCCGGGGTCTTGTCTCCTTGGCTTGGATACTTTGTCCTTGAATGGCTCCAAAGGAACCACGGAGGACCTTGGCGGTCACCCGGCAAGCCTTGCCGCGGGATGCTGCGACTGCCCGTGCACAAGTTCGGGATACTAGGGTACCCCTACTCTAGTACACCGACAGGAGCCCCCGGGCCTGGGCCATACACGGTGCCGAGCGCTGTTGGGCCAGGCCCAAAGCAGGGCACGGGCACACGCGGCCTGGGTTACGCCGTATCTCTCTCCGTATCCACCACGCCCTCCCCGAATGGCATGCTTTGAATGCGGCATCGTGGGAGAGATCGTGGGTGGTTTCTTTATTCGGAAAGGCGGAACGTCCGCCCCCTCCCTCTTTATAAGCAGGGGAAACAGGGGTAGTTCGCCCATTCGCCGGTTGCTACTCCAATCTCGGAAATCTCCGCCGCTCCCTCATCTTCCCAAAGCTGAAAGAGAGCAGCGCCCCGCCCCCCATCGCCACCAGCACCACCAACGCCGTCGACCTCCTCCACCACTTCCGCCATGGCTCCAAGAGCCGACAAGGGGAAGGTTGTGAAGTCGACCGAGGCGCAGCGGCTTGCGGCGCTGCGAAAGGAGCGGGCAATCCCCCCCCCCCAAGCTCGCCGTGAGGGAGCTGAGGGAGAATTACTACCTCTTCTGGTCGACGGAGACGCGAGCGCATCCGCGCACGAAGGTACTTCCAGCCGCCGCTTGGAAAATGGCTCCGAATGGATATCCCTTCTTCGCCTTGTTCTTCTACTGCAGGCTCTGCCCGCCCTTCTCTGAGTTTTTCTGCGATATCATGAACACCTACGGGTTCCACCTCCTTGACTTCACCCCCAATGCCGTTCTGACCATGGCAGTTTTCGCACATCTCTGCGAAAACTTTGTCGGAGTCCATCCCAATGTAGCCCTTTTTCGCCACTTCTTTATGCCCCGAGTAGTGAGAGGAGAGCCTTTATCCGGCGGAATCGCCTGGATCTCGAGGGACGGCAAGAAGGACACTTATTTGGAGGGAGAGTTCCGCGGCAAGTGGGAGGAATGGAGAGCAGACTGGTGCTGGATTGCCGAGGAGAACCCGCAGCCGTTTACCGCCCGGCGCCAAGCCCTAGTAGCACGCGGCAGCGATTGGAGTGACATGGCCCCGGAAGACGATAGGCTGAAGATTGCCGTCACCCGGATCCAACGCCTCAGGCTTGCCGGGCTCACTGTAGGTGCTGTTGGCGCAGATTTTCTTTGCCGCCGCATCGCCCCCCTGCAGGAACGGGGGAGACCCGCCTGGGAATTCAAGAATTCGGCGGATATCATGAGGCTGCGGCCGGGCCTCAACTTCAACTTCACTGTTCTGGAGCTTAACGCGATGCTCCAGGAGCTGTTCAAGTACGACCCTCAACATCCCGAAGTGTTCAGGTTGCCGAGGGGTGTCGTTCCGCTGTGCAACAATTCCGCGCTCGACCACATCCGTGCAATGATGCCGCTGTGCGATTCGCATGGAATTGTCCCAACTTGGCAAGAGCCTGCAGACGACGTCGTGCAGCAGTTCTTTGACGGCTTGGTAGAAGTGCCGGTCCGCTCCGACGAGAAGAAAAGCCTCACCCGCGACACCACCGATGCGGAGATGACACGTATCGCCACTAGGCTGGAAGAGGCGGCGGCAGCCGCAGCCGCGGGCGAATTTGGATTCACCGTGGAGGAGGCAGAGGCAGCAGAGGCGGGAAGCTGCGCCGAGCGAGAGGAGCTCGCCGGCGAGAAAGAGCTTGACGGGCATGACGTCGAGTCGAGCAAGCCCGCCGAAGATACGAGCGGCTCGCTGGAGATCAACTCCTCTTCCTCCTCATCTTCAGGCAGCTCGCCGCAAGCAGAACCTCCATCTCTGCCAAGAAGGCGTCTCCGCAAGGCCGGGGACATAGCGGGGCGGCAGGCGAGTCAATAGTCGCCGCGCCGCGTGACACGCTCCACCGCGGCAAGCACTGTTGCCGCGGGAGCACCTCACGCTGCGGCGGCAACTAGAGCGGGGTCCACGCGGACCACCGCTTCTGCTCCTGCCACTCCTCACACCGTGGCAGCAGCCGGAGCGGGGTCGTCTTAGACCACCGCCACTGTTCCCGCCAAGCGGCCAAGGGAAGCTACTCCTCCGCCTCCTCGCGCCGGACGTGAGCCGGCCTTCGACTTCTCCGCGTTCAGCTCCGACAAGGAAGAAGAAGAGTAAGATTCTCTTGTTGTACTTGTAGTTCTTCAATCCTTGCTGTTTTGTCTTGTATCTTATTTGCTTTTACTCTGAACTTGTTCCTTTTTAGGACTCTGGCCCAGAGAGCAGCGAAGAGGGCCAAGGTCCCGGTGATTATCATCGAGGACGAACCCACCGCGACAGCAGGGGGTGCGCCCGAGACAACCTTGCCGGACCCGGCAACTGTTCTCCAGAGCAGCCCCCAGCGTATGTATATGGTTCACTTTCCGCTGTTAGGCGCGCATGGATACTCTTTATTTGCTGACATCTGACTGTTGGTTTGTGTAGGAGCAGAGCAGCCCCACCAGGAGCGCCCGGAGGCCGCCCCCGAAATGCCAAGGGAGAGTCCTCCGGCAAGGGAGAGTTCTCCGGCAAGGGAGAAGTCTCCGGCAAGGGACAGCACCAGCGGCCCCCCGGCGGCGGAGACCATGACTGCAGAACCCGGTACAGGTAATCCTCTCGCTTCAAAACTTCCCTTGGGTTCTTCTTCGTTTGATCTTCTCTTTTTTTTGGTATTTGCTTGACTCTTCTCCCTTTTCCGGTCATCAGACCCATCTACTGCGGAGCCGATGGAGACCGAGGTTGCTGCCGACGACGCCGCTGCCACTGAAGAAGCAGCCGGCGCTGATGATCCCGCCGGCGACGAGGCCGCCAAAGCTGCCGCCACAGCAGCTGGCGAGGGGTCTGGCGATCGCACTGACGGCCCTGAGGCTGCAGGAGTGCCAGGCGCTACGTCGACCGCCGACCCGTCCGCCGCTGCCGCAGCGCCAGGTTCCGAAGAGCCCCAGCCAGGCGTCTACTTGAAGGCCGGCGATGGCGTCTTCATCAACCTCCCCTGGGCGTCAAGCTCCAGAGTGCCGGTCGAGGGAGAGAGCTTTGATGGAGAGGTGCTCGCCTCCGCTGGGCTGACGCTAGTTGATGCGCCGAGCAGCAGCAGCGGCGATCCTGAGGAGGAGCGGCTGCTGCAGAAGCTGTTGTCGCTCTACCGCGCGCGGCAAGCCAAGCTGGAATCTCGCGAGGCGCTTGTCGCGAAGGCGGGAGCGGACATCGAGAAGCGCGTGGAGGAGCTCCGGGGTCTCAACCAGGAAGCTCTTCGGTCCCTGGCAGAGGAGCGGGAGCAGCTTGCCAAAGAGCAGAAGGCCTTCTTCCTCGAGAAGGACGAAGTTGAAGAGCAACAGCGGCTTGCCGCTGAGAAGCTGTCTACG
This sequence comes from Triticum aestivum, assembly GCF_018294505.1. Classification (NCBI taxonomy): domain Eukaryota; kingdom Viridiplantae; phylum Streptophyta; class Magnoliopsida; order Poales; family Poaceae; genus Triticum; species Triticum aestivum. Next base: position 586,340,259 of record NC_057794.1, read on the forward strand.
CAGGAGGGCGAGCTGGTGAAGCGGAAGGTTAACCTTGACGCCCATGAGGAGGAGCTTGCCGTGCGCGAGCGAACATTCGGCGGAGCCCTCAAGCAAGCGGAGGATGCTGCCGCAGCCGCCGAGGCCGCCAAGAAGGAGCTGGAGACGAAGGTGGCGCAGCTGGAGGCCGATCTCAAGGCGAGTGGTGAAGAGCTTGCTGCGCTCAAGCGTGAGCGGGAGAAGGACGCCTACAGCCACTCAGAGCTGCAGGCTCGTCTCGCCGAGAAGGGCAAGGAGCTCAGCGCCGCCAAGGACTCCAACGCAGATCTTGAGTTGAAGCTGACCACTTTGACCAAGACGCTGGGCGGCGCCAGGGAGCAGGAGGTGGCCTTGAAGGAGGAGATCAAGGGCGACAAGGCGCTGCTGGCGAGTGCTGCCGCCGCCCAGAATGCTTTTAGGGAGAATGTGGAGCACTGGACGGAGGGTCTCGTGAATGTTGCCGCAGACATTGACAGGGAGCTGGCGCAGCTGGGGATGGAGGATCTCGGATATCCCTCCGACGAGAACCTCCAACCCAGCGCCAAGCTCATCTTGTTCTTCAAAGGCGTGGCAACGGCCCTCCAGCGGCTCCGGGAGAAGATCCCAAAGCAGCTGGCCGACGAGTCGCACAAGATCTGCGCGGGAGCTCTTCAAAAGGTGTTGGTGAAGGTGGCCTTCCACAACCCGGGCCTCAATCTCACCAACGTCCTCAAGACCCTGCCGCCGGATGCTGATCTGGAGGCGCTCAAGACCCTTGTCACACCCATTGTGGACAAGGTGAGCGGGATCAAGAGGATTAAGGGCGATCGCGTAGACTAGGCCGCCCGTTTTCTTCTTTTCTTGTCGCTGCTGGTCATGTTATAAGAACAATCTGTTAGAGCCGCGACAAGCTACCTTGCAATATAACTCTATTCCGGGTAATGATTGCAATGTTATTACCTTTACTTGATTCCTCCCTTTGTATGTTTTTGCCCTACGCTTTTTGGGAACTTGCCGGTGCAGGCACCTTAGCCGCGAGGGCTGAGTGCGGGACGTCAGCAGCCTGCTGGCAGTGCCGCTACCGACAAGAAACCTTGTCGCAACTAGTCGCAGCTCACTTAAGTTGTTGAGCGGACCCGAAACAAAGTAAGGGCGCAACTAGCTACGAGTTGGTTCCTCCGCGCACAGGTTTTCCATACAAAGTGCGGTCTTTCAAGGGAGATAACTTAAAAATTTAAAAAATCTGATTGCTCAAACTTTGGCAACTTAGCTTTTCTATTGTTTGCTTCCCGGTAAGGCGAAACTTTCTTGAACGACGCCTAGTCCATACCATTATCTTCTCCTTTCCCCCCCGGCAAACTTGTGGGCGAGGGAACCTTCCTTTCCTTGAGAAAAAGGAAAGAAGAGAAAATAAAAATATGGAGCCTTACGGCTCGTTATTGCTTACCGGGGAGTAGGTGCTGCACAAAGTGTCAGATTACACATGCAAAAAATAGAAAGCATGAAATTGACAGGATGTGTGGAGCATATGAGCTTTAATTATGCGCGGGGTCTGCGCCCGGCTTTGTACAAAGCATTACATGCAACAGCGGCAAGACTTTTCCAAAAGGTGGTTGCCGGAACAGGTTCCGACAACCGCGCCTTACGGGTAAAACTTACGAAGATGCTCAATGTTCCAGGAATTGCTCACCGGAATGCTATCTTCGGTGTCAAGGCGGACAGCGCCAGGCCTAGTGACACGTTTCACCCGGTAAGGGCATTCCCACTTCGGCGGCATGTCGATGAAGATGATGAAGATCTAGCTCGTGTGAATGCCGGATCTGGTTCACACAACCTCGAGCCCCCTACCTGGCGCGCCAAAGATGCCGGGGGACTAATCCACGAGCACCTATGGGGCCGGCGGACCGAGTCCCTTTCGGTTCGGCGGGGGCGAGGGTCGCACGAAGAGCGGATCGAGGCAAAGCACACGAGCGGTTTACCCAGGTTCGGGCCGCACAGATGCGTAAAACCCTACTCCTGCTTTGTGGTTTGTATTGAGTTCTTGCTCGGGAGCGCGGAGTGCTACAGTACACCTCAGCAGCTAACGAGACCGAGCGTGAATGTTCTCTTTCTCCGAACCGAACCACCTCTATGTTGCGCGTGGGCCTCCTTTTATATGCTCAAGGGGTCACCGATAGGTGGCAATGTAGACAAGGGTAAAAACGGAAAAGGTGCTGCGGTTGGTACAGCTACCTGCTACAGTGTATCATACCTAACCCTGACGGCAGGGGACAAGGGCATTAAATGCCCGTCTGCGTCGCCTAAATAGTGCAAAAGGGACCGTCAGGGACGCCACCGCTCGCCACGATGGCAATCTTGTCAGCGCCGCTCGCCATCGCGCGCCGCTGGCTGCACAGCCTCCCGCCACGTATGCCTGGAAGGGTCCCAGAGCGACACGTTGGTGGACGTGCTGGAGCGCGGGCACAGAGTGGTGGCTTGCCGCGACAAGCGCCTTTCCGCGGTCGTTGTCTTGTCGCGTCCGGGAGCTTGTCGCTCACCGGGCCTTGCCGGGATGCGTGGTGCGTCGCGGCAAGTTCCTTGAGATGCCTTGGTTGGCCTTCCCGGCAAGCTCCTCTTGCCGGGGTCTTGTCTCCTTGGCTTGGATACTTTGTCCTTGAATGGCTCCAAAGGAACCACGGAGGACCTTGGCGGTCACCCGGCAAGCCTTGCCGCGGGATGCTGCGACTGCCCGTGCACAAGTTCGGGATACTAGGGTACCCCTACTCTAGTACACCGACACCGGTACTTGTTATTGATTACCTAGGGACAAATGGCTTTCTTGTTGACAAAAGCTATCCACTTTTATTACCTTGCAATTTATCTGTAGATTTATTCTCGCAAAGTACTCGCAGTTTTATTCTTGCAAAATAATTTCATACTTGTTTTAGGTAAGCAAACGTCAAGTGTGCGTAGAGTTGTATCGGTGGTCAATAGAACTTGAGGTAATATTTGTTCTACCTTTAGCTCCTCGTTGGGTTTGACACTCTTATTTATCGAAGAAGGCTACAAATGATCCCCTATACTTGTGGGCTATCATCCATTATTTCATCCACCCTGACAATAGCAAAGCCATGTGGAATCGGACAGCAATGGAAAGTCCCCTCAGCTCGAGGAGGTAAGACAAAGCCGACCGCCACCTTCAAGGCCAGGTTATGGCATTTCACCATTAGCACACAATGTTCATTCTCCGTGATACTATCCACGGGGTAGCGAGTAGCCGTGATACCAGGCTGAACGAGCTCCGTGGAAGACATGTTGCTTCTCCACTGAGATGGTGGGCTAGTTTCGAGGGCAGTGTCGAATGAAGGATCTTCGTGCCACTGAGATGGTTGGACGGTAGCTCGCTGGCTCTCGAGTTCCTCTAGTTTCGCTAATCTTTCGTTGATCTTCTGCATTTCGCTTGCTTCTTCTTTCTTCTTTCTCTCTCGGCTTCTATACACTACAAAAAAAATACACTTCCGTGATGATACGTGTTTGTCACAGTAGGTCACGTTTTCTGTCATGCATGTACATCCATGACAAATTTATGACAGAATGAAGATAGTCATACCTGTGCTGTCGTAGAAGTGTTCCATGACATTACCAAAATTATCATCACGGAAGTGTCCACTTCCATGACGATAAAGCGCGCGTCATAGAAGTGCTTTCGTCAAGGGTGACTGACACGTGGCATCCACCATAATGGGACGCCGTTAAGCTATCGGGTCCGGTTTTGGATCCGATAACCAACTAACAGCCACGACCAATGCCGATTTTCCACGTGTAAAATTTTCATTGGCCGACGGAACCACGCGTCAGCTCCGCGTTGGCACAGGTGCCACTCATCCAACGGTCGAGACGGGCCTATGATATGTTGACACGTGGACGGGCCCAAAAGTGGTCCATAAAGTTTAAATGGGACGGCCCAACTAAAGGCCCACAAGATCTAGCGGACCATAATGGGCCGGCCCAGCTAAAGGCCCACAAGATTTTGCAGACCATAATGGGCCGACCCAGCTAAAGGCCCAACATTCTCAGTTAAGGCCTGCATGGCTAGTGTCAAATCGGCCCGTCAACGGCGTGTCCTAAACTTGTCATCATCGCGGCCCATGGTCACTTCTGGCCTGTTAACAATCCGCTAAGTATATGGGCCGAATTACAGCCCGGTGTATTTCCGGCCTGTTAAAGGTCCTGCTTCATTTGGGCCCATTTACAGGCCATTGAAACTTTCGACCCATAAACGACCGTGAAGGATTTGGGTCATATTCGGCCATGTCTGACATTCGGCCTGTTAGAGGCCCACTGTAACATCCCAAATTTTCAATTTGGAATGTTATACACTAGATCATCACTGCATATCATATTTATTGCATTTTGGTTGATCCTAGAAATTTCACGCAACTCAAGGACCCTCAGAGAGAGTTGGGGATTTCGTTATTTTCATATTTGAGTTGTCTCAAATTTTGAAAATAGCATCGTTTGATTTTATTTATTTTATCTTCAATTATTTCTATTACAAAAATATGAGAGAGGGAATAAAATGACTTTCCCAAAATAAAGAAATATTGAGGATTTAATAAAAAATCAAATAAGATTTTATTTTGGTTTTATTTGCTATTTTATTTGAATTTAGGAAAATGCGCGTTTTTCAAAAGTGCATTTAGGCCCCAAATAAATGTTCCTCCTGTGCGGCTTGATTTTAGAAGCCGGGGAAAATTTATTTCGGGATTTTTGAAGTCCGTTTAGTATTTCTTTTGTTTTTTTCCGAGCGTAATTATTTTTTAAAAAAAGTCCGAACCGACCTTGGGCCGTAACCGGCCAGGACTCCTCCTGGCCGGGCCTCTTATAAGCGCCCCGAGGCCCCCGGCCAAGCCCAGCCGCGCCCCCGTCCGAAAACCCTAACCCTAGCCGGCCGCTGCCGCCCGCGCCGCCGCCGCTGCTGCCTGCGACGCCCCGCCGCCGCCGCTGCTGCCTGCGACGCCCCGCCGCCGCCGCCCCGCCACCGCCACCGGAACGCCACCGTCGCCGGGCCGCTGTCGTCGTTCGCCGGAGTCACCGGAGGTAGTTTTTTTTTTCGCCTCCGGTTTTTCTCGAAAAACCGTTCGGTTTTCCGACTATTTTGTTCGTTTTTTTAGTTTCGTTTTTTTTAAATAGATCGGTTTTCCGGTTTATGTAATTAGCGAGCGTTCGTCCGTTCGTTCGTTTTAACGAATGTTCGTCATTTTTCTTTTTCTCGAATTAAATCCACAATTTTTCTGATCGCAATTTCTGATCTGATTTTCGTTTTAGTCTAACTTTTCGCTCGTTTATCGGAATCAGGCGATTCAAGCGCCTGGAGTTTCGTCTCGAAACCCTCTTTCCGTTTAACCAACTCAAACAAGTTTTTGCCATTGTAAAAATTGCCTTAGATCCAGAATAGTAAATGAAGCCTTTTTCTTTTGATGTTTGTCTTTCGTTGCTTCGTTCGTTTTGATTCTTTTTGCCAACCAGAGTTCTTAAGTTGAACTTTCTGGTTAGATCTCTTATGTGAGTTTTACCTGTGCATTAGTTGAGTACTTATTGTATGCTTGTTTGTTTGCGACAGAGTATCCGGAGTGCGCCGCTTGCTACTTCGAATCGCTAGGTTTCCCGGATCATCAGCAAGGCAAGTAACACTTTGATCATGTTTTTCCCTCTACCAAGTTTTATTGCATTAGATCAATCCTCACACATTGCATGATTAGGATCTAATTAAATTGTGGGTTTGGGAAGTAGTTGAGGTAGTACCTATTACCTGTTATTATCAAACCTTTGGGAGTTACTTCTATGTTTGCTTATTATGCCATGCTATGCTAGTAGACGTGGATTGGGTGAGTGTATCCATGACAGATGTGAGATGTTAATTAATGGTTTACTTAAGGTGGCAACTTAAATACACATCTGGGTGGATTGAGGCACCTGAGTATTCTAGCGATTGTCTGTTTTTCTTTATGGACCGCCACCCAGGCTCAAAGGGGATCATGAGATTGTTCATGCTAGAAACTTCCGTGTGCAGCCACAAGCTACTATGGGCTCTAGCATAGTTGATTAAGTCGTGCGAACTCTTATAGTGGTAGACTAGCACATGTAGGGGATGTAGGTTGGTACGGTCTACCCGTTCATAAGGTGCTAGCACTTCTGAAAGACTATGTCTCGGTCATCCGTTTCTCAAACACCATGTAGTGCAAGAATCCCAACGGAGGAGATCAAGTCTTGTGGGGAAAAGTGCGCAAACCTCTGCAGAGTGTATAAACTAATCATGGTTAGCCGTGTCCCCGGTTATGGACATCTTGAGTATCTAGTACCTGGATTATCATGTGAATCTCAACATGTTACTCAAAAATTAATTTTGTTTGGTTTTTTTAGTGATGATGCTTAATTGGGATTGAGAATGCTGTCAACCATTCTCAATGTTTAACAATTACCATGATCGTTAAATAAAATGTATTCCTTTGTAGTAGGGAAAAATTGGCTTTACCCAAAACCGTAACCATAGAGCTTTCCACCAGCCAAATATGCATATAGAATAGCCTGTTTAAGTCTATTACTCTCTATGTGTTACTTTGCCAGCATATTCCATGTGCTGACCCGTTTCGGGCTGCAATGTTAATGTTGCAAACTTTTCAGACGACGATTAAGGAGTTTTAGGTCGTGGTTCTATACTCAGTGATGCCGTTGGAGTTGATGGACTCACTTATCTTCCAAGCCTTCCGCTGTTATTGTTATTAGATGGCCTTAAGCCATATTTATTGTAATAAGTTCTCTTTTGAGACTCTCGATGTAATAAGTGTGTGATTGCTACTCTGTTATAAATCCTTCATGTAGTGTATGGTGTCAGCATTACTGATCCAGGGATGACACTTGAGCACAGAGATTGGACCGTTTGAGGTCTGGTCGCTACAAGATGGTATCAGAGCACACGCTGACTGTAGGACACGACCACTAAGCTAAAGACCTAGATCACTACTCACTCTCCTCTCTTTTCTAACTTCTCATCTTTTCTACTCTTTTAGGATGGCGGATGCAAGGAACAAGTTCACTCAGCCGGATGAAGATACACCCTTTGGACGTCACTTGAAGGAAGTCACTAGATACCTGAACATAGGAGTACCAAGCTTCATCGGAACCTACAACGCCACTCTACCTGAAGAAGAGCGCTGCATGATTCAAGTTCAAGTTCCAAGAAGGACGTTCATGCCAGTCACTGAGCCCATAGAGTTTTCCTTTGATGCACCAACTTGGAGTCTAGGAAAGAGCAGGGCAGCTCACATCGCCATGGGACACATTGGAGAACTCTACCGCAATGATCTCAAGGATACTATCTACCAGATTTGTGGGCGCCGAGATGAGCACTGGGAGATGATCAGCACCAGAAATGATAGATCAGTTGCAGCTTTTATCCAGGAGTTAAACCAGCACATTCGACGTCAGGAGAACCATATGTGCGTCGACATGATAGATCTGAAGAAGGCAAGGACAAGAATCAAGGAACTGGACGAAGAACTAAAGGCTACACGTGAAGACTATGAAGAGGAAATAGAAGTATTAGTGGAGAAGAATGACGATCTAATCAAGAAGATCGGAATATTTGTGGGAGGCCCTACACCAGTAGAAGAAGACGAAGAACCCAAGGAGATTCGCCTGGAAGACTACATCATCATCGACGACACCGACTCGGATCCAGATGATAGCGATGATGACTATGTTGATGAAGCTGGAGCAGATATCATGGAGTCTGCAACCGAAGAATATTTGTAGGAGACCACCTCATCAGTAGTAGTAGTCCACCATGTAAATATAGTAGTCCGAGCACTTTTGCGATAGTTAGATCGATTGTATGCCCTTGTTTGATTGATTGAATGAAGTGAATTGTTTGCTTTTGCCTCATGTGCATATGGGTAGTGTTTTCTCTTTAGACCCTGTAGGATCGAAGTATGTCTAGAGGGGGGTGATTAGACTACTTGACCAAATAAAAGCCTAACCTTTTCCCAATTTTAGTTCTTGGCAGATTTTAGCTATTTTAGGACAAGTCAAGCAATCATCACATAATTCAAGCAAGCATGCAAAGAGTATATTGGCAGATGAAAGTAAAGCATGCAACTTGCAATATGTAAAGGGAAGGGTTTGGAGAATTCAAACGCAATATGAGACACAGATGTTTTTCCCGTGGTTCGGATAGGTGGTGCTATCCTACATCCACGTTGATGAAGACTTCAACCCACAAAGGGTGACGGTTGCGAGAGTCCACACAGGGCTCCACCCACAAAGGGTAATGGTTGCGCGAGTCCACACAGGGCTCCACCCACGAAGGGTCCACGAAGAAGCAACCACCCACAAAGGGTCCATGAAGAAGCAACCTTGTCTATCCCACCATGGCCATCGCCCACACAGGACTTGCCTCACTAGCGATAGATCTTCACGAAGTAGGCGATCTCCTTGCCCTTACAAACTCCTTGGTTCAACTCCACAATCTTGTCGGAGGCTCCCAAGTGACACCTAGCCAATCTAGGAGACACCACTCTCCAAGAAGTAACAAATGGTGTGTAGGTAATGAACTCCTTGCTCTTGTGCTTCAAATGATAGTCTCCCCAACACTCAACTCTCTCTCATAGGATTTGGATTTGGTGGAAAGAATATTTGAGTGGAAAGCAACTTGGGAAGGCTAGAGATCAAGATTCATATGGTAGGAATGGAATATCTTGGTCTCAACACATGAGTAGGTGGTTCTCTCTCAGAACGCATGAGTTGGAATGGTGTATGCGTTCTGATGGCTCTCTCTTCGAATGAAGAGGAGGTGGAGCGGTATATATAGCCTCCACACAAAATCCAACCGTACACAGTTTTCCAATCTCGGTGGGACCGAATCAACAAACTCGGTTGGACCGAAAATGTAAACCTGGTGACCGTTAAAGATTTTCGGTGGGACTGACATGCAACTCGGTAGGACCGATATGGTTAGGGTTTGGGCATAATGTAATCTCGGTGAGACCGATTACACAAACTCGGTGAGACCGAATTTGGTAATTAGCTAACCAGAGAGTTGGTCAGGCAAACTCGGTGGGACCGATTTGCTCTTTCGGTGAGACCGAAAAGTTACAAAGGGGAAACACTGAATTTACATTGCAATCTCGGTGGGACCGATTCGCTCTTTTGGTGAGACCGAAAAGTTAAGAAAGGGAAATAGAGAGTTTGCAATCCCATCTCGGTGAGACCGAGATCCCTATCGGTAGAACTGAATTGCTAGGGTTTGGAAGTGGCTAATGACAAGTGAAACTCGGTGGCGCCAGATAGGAAGAATCGGTAGGACCGAGTTTGGCTTAGGGTTTATGTCAAATGTGGATATGGGAAAGTAGTTGATGGTTTTTGGAGCATATCACTAAGCACATGTAGCAAGAGGCTCGTTAAGCAACACCTCATCCCTCCTTGATAGTATTGGATTTTCCTAAAGACTCAATGTGATCTTGGATCACTAAAATATAAAATGAAGAGTCTTGAGCTTTTGAGCTTGAGCCAATCCTTTTTCCTTAGCATTTTGAGGGTTCCACTTTCACATCCATGCCATGCCAATCATTGAGCTTTTCCTGAAATAATCATCTTGGAATAGCATTAGCTCAATGAGCTATATGTTGTTATGAATTACCAAAACCACCTAGGGATAGTTGCACTTTCAATCTCCCCCTTTTTGGTAATTGATGACAACATATAGATCAAAGCTTCGACAAATGATAATAAGCATGAAATATATCGTCGCTTTGAGAAGTATGTGATAAGTAAGAGCTCCCCCTAAATTAGTGAATATTTAAAATTTGCTTTGGACTGCAAATGCACAAGGAGTTAGGGTCATGGGTTACTCTTCCATGTCACATACATCTTGGTGGAGCGCTTAAAATGATAAGAATGAAATACATGCACTCATCACCAAGAATAGTGAAAGATCACATAAGATAGATAAGATAATAGCATTAAGCAAGCATTAAGTGTAGCTTATGATCAAGCACATGATCATCAATGTCTCACAAATAATGACGTAGTATCTCAAGCACTCAAAAGCAAACAAGTTTGAAAAACCACCAAATAAAGCAAGAGAGAAAAGCAACACTCTCTCTCTCGAAGCCTATGATCTATACATTTTTCTCCCCCTTTGGCAACAAGTTACCAAAAAGTTCCTAGAAAATGCATAGTACTAGATCGACGCTCAGGCTTGATCTTCTGGTGGTGGTGGAGTCCGGATCACTCCAAGGACGAAGGCTTCTATAGACGCTGAAGTAGACGCTGGAGTTGGAGCTGAAGTAGATGCTGGAGCTGGTGGAACTGAGGCTGTAGCTGGTGCTGAGGTGGTGGCTCTTGTGTCAGCAACTGGCACGACAGACGACCTCGGACCTCGTGGCACTCTGGCAAAGGCATGAGTGGTAGTCCTGCCTCTCCTCTCCTGCATATCATCTTGGAGCTGCTCCACTGCAGTCTGAATCTCCGTTACCTTGACATCCAAGTCATAGAACTTTTGTTCCATGATTCTCTCTAGGCTTGCCTGGTTTTGAGTTAGGGTGGCTAGTCCTTGCTCAATCCGCAGGGTGGATGCAATCAGGTAACCAAGCTGCTCTTTTTTGGTCTTCAAGAAATACTCAGATGCCTCCTCTTGAGTTGGCATCTTGGCAGCTTTCTCCTTCCTTGCCTTCTCCTTCTTTGCGTATGCTTGGGCAGATGATGGCTCGTTCTCAGTCATGACAACTTGATTGTCCCCAAAATCTGGACGGATGGGCAGGTGTTCCTTGTCCAATAAATATATGCCCGTGCCCATCTTGGAGTTAATGAGCTCCTGGATCTGAGGGGCATATCCGCAACTCCTCTTCTGATCTGCTGCAGTCCTTTTGATAGTTTCCACTATGAGGCTCATCACCTTGAACTTCTGAGGAACATCAAATACATGTAGCAAGTTGATAGCATGGCCTCTGATCATCTTGTGATCTCCAGACTTGGGCAATAAGGTGTGCCTCAAGATCCAATTGATAGTTGGCAGCCTTGACAGAAGGTAATGCACAGACCCAAATTTGAAGGTGTCAAGAGCAAATTTCCTTGTCCATATTGGACATAGAGTTATGGTCCATCTTCTTCTTGGCATATATGTCCAAGTCATCATCATGCTCCTCTGGGGCATTAATGATCTGTGCCCACTCAGCAACTGTGGATTGGTACCTTGTACCCTCAGACATCCATGTGATCCTCCCATCTGAATAAAAATGTGTTGTGGAGTAGAACTGCATTATAAGGTCCTCATTCCACTTTTTGAGCTTCTGCCCAACAAAGTCAGCTACTCCACAAGCTATGAAGCTGTCTTGCACTCCAGGATAGTGCTCTTCATTGTCCTTGATGTACTGCCAGTCAGCCCATCTCATATCACAGACTATTGGCTTCTTATCAAGCAGCACTGTCTCATAGAAGTCCTGCTGTTCCTTAGTGTGGAATCTGTAGTCAACAGCAGTCCTCCTCCTTGAAGCATACGGGTCTGCTTCTCTCCACTTCCTCAGCCCTGAATCTCTCCTGAGCTTCATGTCCTCAGCCACAGGATGCGCATCATTGTGGTCTGGGATCTTGGGCTTAAGCTTTCTCAGAACTTGCTCTTCATCATCTTCTTCAGCAACAGTCTCAGGCACTGGGGCCTTGCTCTTCTCAGCTGCAGGAATGCTCCTTGTATTCCTCTTTGGTTTTGGCTTGGAGGCAGCTTTGGGCTTAGATGCAGTAGCCCCTGATCTTATGGCATCACCCATCAGCTTGGGTGCCTTGGGTGGTGGTGCAGCTACCTCTTCTTCCTCTTCCTCTTCCATGATGGAAGCCTTTCCTAGCACTCTAGCTACGGTCTTCTTGACCCTTTCCTTTCTTTTCTTTCCCTCAGCAGCAACTGGCTCTTTGGGTGCAGGCTTCTCAGTTGAAGCTCTTGCCTTTGACATGGGCTGCCTGCCTGCTGGCCTTTTGATTTTCAGCCCTGGCTTTGTGCCTTGAGCTGGCTCAACTCTCTTTGATGTGGCCTCTTCCTCTGCCACATAATCTTCATCTTCGGAATTAGAAGTTCTCTTCTTCCTCTGTCTGGTGGCAGCTTTTGGCAAGTTGCTAGGGGTGCTCCTGCTGCCCTCATCTGAAGAGCTGGAGGGACTAGTGCCCTCACTCATGTGCACCTGCTGCTCTGACATGTTCTGACTGTCACTTTGATCAGACATGCTGCAAAATCTGACTGCTGACCCTATGAACAGTTTATAGATGAGGTAGAAAAGATGAGCATCACAAAATGCAGAGATTTTTGCAAAAGAATGATCCAAAAACTTAGTTTTAGTTTCCCACTAAAATCATCTCGGATCTACCGATTTTCAAACTCGGTGATACCGAAGCAGTTTTGGAACCTAAACTAGTGAACTCAGTAGGACCGAGTCACAGTTCGGTGGCACCGAGACTGCTAGGGTTTCACAAAGTTCCAAAATCGGTCACACCGATAAGTAATCCTCGGTCAGACCGAGTCTCACTTGTGCAATGGCATAAGCCAAATCGGTGGGACCGAGTTTTTCAACTCGGTGGGTCCGAGATGGTTTCGGCAGAAACCTAACCCTAAAATTTTCGAATCAAAGCTAATCTACGGGTGTATTGACTGGATAGGAGTGTTTCAATCGTGGCAAGAATCATGAAGAACACAATGTGCTAGGAATCGGACGGGGAATAGCACTGTGATCGAGTCCATACCCTAGTTCGGCGGAGACTCGCTACGGCGGCAACGGCGGGGCAGAATTCCCGTTGACGGCGACGGAGACCAGCGACTGGAGGTGGCTGGCAGCGAGAAGACGATCCGGAGACCATGTTGGCAGAGCAGGCTATCCCACGGGAGAAGGGGTTCGGAGAAATTTCCAAATTTTGCCCGTGACTATATATAGCCCGACCCTGTTGGTGTGACCGAGTGGAACAACTCGGTGGCACTGATATTCATAACTGCAGGCAGTTACTGAAACTCGGTGTGACCGAAATGTTCAAATCGGTTGCACCGAGATTGAAAACCTAGATCAACTTAATGATCTCGGTAGGACCGAAAGTGGGGTATTGGTCAGACCGAGAATCATAAAGAGGTTTTGGAAGTTTAAGTCTATGACGAATCGGGGACTCCGAGCGCTCCTCACACAGAGTGGTTCGAATCTGACTTGATCAAATTTTGTGATGCAGCATGAATAGAGTTTGAGACGAGAAAAGCATAGATAGCTAGAGGAGGTACTTAGGCATTCTTGTCCATCCACTTGGCAAAAGAAAATAAAACCAAACAATCAAAACAACAAGTGGATGTCCTCGAATGAGCAAAATATGCAACTAGCATGCTCACACAATAAGATGGCAAATGAAATATGTGGCAAGGCATGCACAACCAATTCTAGCATCTATCAAGCAATTTGCGATGACAAGGTCATCTATATATGAGTATATTGACTTAGGAGTCAAGTGAGAGCACTTGATCATAGGTCATACTCATCGTTTAAGCTCAAGTGGGGTTACCACTTTTACATAAAGCATTATTGTGTTCACATCTTTAGAGTTGCTTTAGCTCAAGTCTTAGAGTAAAGCTCCCCCTAGATGTGATATCCCCCCCTAAGAGGGATGAACTAACCTTGGGTTTTGTCGATGATGACTTCATGTAGATGTTGAAGATGTGGATGCTCAATGTTGATGTAGATCACTTGGAGCTATCCATTTGAGTGAATTGCACTTTCAATACCTACATGGGTTAGTCCCACAAGGAACAAACAAGGATATCCATAGACATATAGTGATGCACACAAAAGATGATGTCCATGAAGACTTTTAGGTGACCTTGTCCCTTGTCTTACCAATAAGAGGGTTTGTGACTCCTTGAGCTAGTGCAAGATGTGGAAGTTGATTGCACTTGTTCTTGCCAAAATGATAAGAGTGAAGTATGTTGGTGGAGTCACCCTCAAGAACTCTCTAGTTCTTCTTCTTTTGGATCCACATCATCTTGATGGGAATCCTTGGAGTTGTAGTCGTACTTGATGAAGTGGAACTTTAAGTAGTCTTGGGAATCCACTTGACTAAGGTCTTAGGAGCTTCTTCAAATGCGTCAATTTCCTCTTGAAGCTTGTCCTTGCCTTTTTGCTTGTAGTCTTGTGGTGGAAGATCATCTTGAGCTTGTGTCCCCTTGAAAGAAGTATACTTCTCTTGTTGAGGAACAAACTTTGTCTTAGGGTATTGATCTTCTTCCCACTCAACTCCATTGGCATTGAACTTTCATTCAAAACCAACACCTTGATTCTTCCGGTGCATTCCTTGCTTGCACACAATTTCCTCGAATTGCTTACTCCCGGCAAGGCTTTTGTACACTCCTTTCTCTATAATTCCCTTCAATAAACTATTTTCTTGCTCAAGTGTAACTTGTCTAAGAGAATCATTAGTGGAATCAAGAGAACTACTAGAAGCAACAATATTGGATTTAGCATGATCATTGTTACTGCTAGAGGAAGAATCTTTCTTGTTCTTGTTACTAGACTTGACTTGAGGCATGTAAGTGGATAAGAGTAAACGCTTGGCAATGTAAGAATAGCTTTTCTTGCGGAGATCATCATTGATTGCTTTTAAGAACTCATGCTCTTGCTCAAGATTGAGCTTTTCAAAGCGTAATTTCTCATGAGCTCTTAAAAGTTCTCGATGATCTTCGAAGATAGTTTCATGAGCTAACTTAAGAGTGTTTAGTTCTTTAGTTAGAGCCTCAATCTTCTTCTTATCATTGTCATTCGTTTTATCTTGATTAGCATGTTTAATTGACGTTTCATCATAGTATTCATCACTAGAGTTGTCAACAAGCAAATCATCACCTAACAAGTCATCTTCATCACTATTGAAATCAACATACTTGGGGTGTGTTACCTTAGGACCTTTGGCCATGAAGCATCTTCCAATTCCTTCATTTGGTGAGTCAAATATGTCGTAGGAGTTGGTTGACACAAGTGCTAGACCGGCAACACCTTCATCTTGAGTATCTTCGGAGTCAGAGTGATAACTTCTCTCGGAGTGTCTGTCGGAGTCGGAGCCGGATACCCATTCACCAACATGAGCTTGATGTCTTCGTCTTGTGTAGCTCCTTGATGATTTTTCCTTCCTTTCCGAATCCTTGCTTCTCCGTGAGTATCTTCGTTCATAACGATCATCTCTACTCCTCCTCTCTCTTGGTGGTGATTCTTTGCTTCTTCTTTTTGGAGAATCTTCTCTTCTCTTGTAGGGAGCCATACACTCATTGGAATAGTGTCCGGGTCTTCCGCAACTGTAGCAGTTTCGCTCTCGACTAGAAGATCTTTTGTCATTGTAGGACCTTGACTTGAAGCTTCTATCTTTGCTTCTACTCTTGTAGAACTTGTTGAAGTTCTCCACCATTAAGCTCAATTCTTCATTGAAGTCTTGTTTCTCACTTGATGATGTAGGGTCTTCACATGAGGCTTTATAGGCACCACTTGATTTATTGTGAAGTTCCTCTTTATCCTTAAGTGACATCTCATGAGCAACAATTCTTCCAATCACCTCTGTTGGCTTGAGATCTTTGTAACTGGGCATCATTTGGATCAATGTGCACATGGTATCATATTTTCCATCCAAGGCTCTTAGAATCTTCTTGATGATGAATTTGTCGGTCATCTCTTCACTTCCTAAGCCGGCAATCTCATTTGTGATGAGAGCAAGCCTAGAGTACATTTCAGCGACACCTTCACCATCCTTCATCTTGAACTTGTCAAGTTGGCTTTGAAGCACATCCAACTTGGATTCCTTGACGGAGTCGGTACCTTCGTGCATATCAATCAAAGTGTCCCAAATTTCCTTCGCATTCTCAAGACGGCTGATTTATTTGAATTCTTCGGGGCACAATCTGTTGAAGAGAATATCACAAGCTTGAGCATTGTATTGCAACATCTTCAACTCATCCGCGGTAGCTTCACGGTTTGGTTCTCTCCCATCAAAGAAGTCACCTTGCAAACCAACACACACAATAGCCCAAACGGCGGGGTTATGTCCAAGAATATGCATTTTCATTTTATGCTTCCAACTAGCAAAATTAGTACCATCAAAGTAAGGACCTCTACGGTGATAATTTCCCTCGCTAGACGCCATACTCTCCTAGGTTGTGAAACCAAGGCTATGACCACCAAAGCTATGGAGATCAAAGCAAATGGAGACCAAAGCTCTGATACCACTTGTAGGATCGAAGTATGTCTAGAGGGGGGTGATTGGACTACTTGACCAAATAAAAGCCTAACCTTTTCCCAATTTTAGTTCTTGGCAGATTTTAGCTATTTTAGGACAAGTCAAGCAATCATCACATAATTCAAGCAAGCATGCAAAGAGTATATTGGCAGCGGAAAGTAAAGCATGCAACTTGCAAGAATGTAAAGGGAAGGGTTTGGAGAATTCAAACGCAATATGAGACATGAATGTTTTTCCCACGGTTGCGAGAGTCCACATAGGGCTCCACCCACAAAGGGTAATGGTTGCGCGAGTCCACACAGGGCTCCACCCACGAAGGGTCCACGAAGAAGCAACCCCCCACAAAGGGTCCACGAAGAAGCAACCTTGTCTATCCCACCATGGCCATCGCCCACACAGGACTTGCCTCACTAGTGGTAGATCTTCACGAAGTAGGCGATCTCCTTGCCCTTACAAACTCCTTGGTTCAACTCCACAATCTTGTCGGAGGCTCCCAAGTGACACCTAGCCAATCTAGGAGACACCACTCTCCAAGAAGTAACAAATGGTGTGTAGGTAATGAACTCCTTGCTCTTGTGCTTCAAATGATAGTCTCCCCAACACTCAACTCTCTCTCATAGGATTTGGATTTGGTGGAAAGAAGATTTGAGTGGAAAGCAACTTGGGAAGGCTAGAGATCAAGATTCATATGGTAGGAATGGAATATCTTGGTCTCAACACATGAGTAGGTGGTTCTCTCTCAGAACACATGAGTTGGAATGGTGTATGCGTTCTGATGGCTCTCTCTTCGAATGAAGAGGAGGTGGAGGGGTATATATAGCCTCCACACAAAATCTAACCGTACACAGTTTTCCAATCTCGATGGGACCGAATCAACAAACTCGGTCGGACCGAGAATGTAAACCTGGTGACCGTTAGAGATTTTCGGTGGGACTGACATGCAACTCGGTAGGACCGATATGGTTAGGGTTTGGGCATAACATAATCTCGGTGAGACCGATTACACAAACTCGGTGAGACCGAATTTGGTAATTAGCTAACCAGAGAGTTGGTCAGGCAAACTCGGTGGGACCGATTTGCTCTTTCGGTGAGACCGAAAAGTTACAAAGGGGAAACACTGAATTTACATTGCAATATCGGTGGGACCGATTCGCTCTTTCGGTGAGACCGAAAAGTTACGAAAGGGAAACAGAGAGTTTGCAATCCCATCTCGGTGAGACCGAGATCCCTATCGGTAGAACCGAATTGCTAGGGTTTGGCAGTGGCTAATGACAAGTGAAACTCGGTGGCGCTAGATAGGAAGAATCGGTAGGACCGAGTTTGGCTTAGGGTTTAGGTCAAATGTGGATATGGGAAAGTAGTTGAGGGTTTTTGGAGCATATCACTAAGCACATGTAGCAAGAGGCTCATTAAGCAACACCTCATCCCTCCTTGATAGTATTGGCTTTTCCTAAAGACTCAATGTGATCTTGGATCACTAAAATATAAAATGAAGAGTCTTGAGCTTTTGAGCTTGAGCCAATCCTTTTTCCTTAGCATTTTGAGGGTTCCACTTTCACATCCATGCCATGCCAATCATTGAGCTTTTCCTGAAATAATCATCTTGGAATAGCATTAGCTCAATGAGCTATATGTTGTTATGAATTACCAAAACCACCTAGGGATAGTTGCACTTTCAGACCCCCTCTATTCTTAAATCTCATCTTTTCTAAACCCTCAGATGCCTCCGAGACGTGACCCCGGATTTACTTTCCCACCGGAGCTCACTCAGTTGATCCAGCAGCAGAACACATTGATGCAGTTGCTAGTCCAGAATCAGAATCAGGGGAACAACAACAACAACAACCCACCACCACCACCACCTGTTGATCACATAGCCCGTTTTCTTAGGCTGAATCCTCTGGTGTTTTCCAGTAGCACCGAGCCGATAGTAGCAGATGATTGGCTCCGCAAGACAGCTAGAGAGTTGATCACAGCAGGATGCACGGATGCGGAAAAGGTGAAGTTTGCCGCACATCAACTTGAAGGACCCGCAACATCATGGTGGGAGAATTTCACAGCCACTTTCCCGGTCGACACTATCACGTGGGACCAGTTTCAGCAGGCTTTTCGAACTTCCCATGTTTTAGCAGGAGCTATGGCCATGAAGAAGCAGGAGTTTCGCAACTTGCGCCAAGGAGGACGGACAATTGGCCAGTATGTGGAGGACTTTAGTAAGCTAGCACGTTATGCCCCAGATGACGTTGCTACGGATGCAGCTAAGCAGGAGAAGTTTCTGGAAGGACTGAATGATGAGTTGAGCATGCAGTTGATGGTAGCAACCTTCAACAACTACCAGGAGTTGGTAGATCGTGCTCTTATGATTGAAGGGAAGCAACAGCAGATTGAGAATCGCAAGAGGAAGTATGGACAAGGGAAGCACAATTCAGGAGCTCAGCAGAAGCCACGTTTTACCCCTAGACCGGGAGGACATTTTCAGCATACCCATGGAGGAGGTAGCTCGCACAATCACAATGGCACCAAGAATGGTAATGGGAATGGAGGAAGTAACGGCCAGAACTGTACCAACCCATCGACCCCAGCCAAGAGAGACCTGAGCCAAGTCACTTGTTTTAAATGCCAGAAGACCAGACATTATGCCAATGAATGTCCTGAATCACAAAATGGAAATGGCAATGGAAGCTCTGGGAAGAAGCCGAACCCTTTCAATAGGGGACAGGTGAACCACGTTAACGTGGAGGAGGTTGAAGAGCAGCCGGATGCAGTAATCGGTAAGTTTTTGGTTAAGTCATTTACTGCACTTGTTCTTTTTGATATTGGTGCATCGCATTCATACATATCAAGGGGATTTGTGGATAAGTATAAACTGCCAACCCAAGCCCTTAGGTCACCCATGTTAGTAACCTCGCCTGGAGCAGAATATATGGCTAGCCTATGGTGTGATTGGTTTCCGTTAAGGATTGGTAACTACGTATTTCCCTCAGACCTAATAGTGTTGGAATCTCAAGGATTGGATGTGATATTAGGCATGGATTGGTTGTCGATGTATTGAGGAAACATCGATTACGCCAGTAAGTCGATCTTGCTTACCACCTCCGAAGGAAGAAGGATCAAGTATGTATCCCGACATGTGCCAAAGAGGACTCAAGTAAATTGTTTAACAGGAGTTGTGCAGGAGGAAGTACCAGTGGTGAAGGATTTCCCGGATGTATTTCCAGAGGAATTGCCAGGCATGCCACCGGATAGAGATATTGAGTTTTTGATTGAGCTTTTGCCAGGCACAGGGCCAATATCAAAGAGACCATATAGGATGCCCGCAAAGGATTTGGTTGAGATTAAGAAGCATATTAAGGAGTTACTAGATAAAGGATATATTCGCCCAAGTTCTTCAACTTGGGGATCGCCAGCACTTCTAGTGGAAAAGAAGGATGGATCATTAAGGATGGTTGTTGATTATCGAGGACTGAATGAAGTAACCATCAAGAACAAGTACCCACTACCAATGATCAATGATCTGTTTGATCAATTGCAAGGAGCTAAGGTATTTTCCAAGATCGATCTGCGATCACGATACCACCAGTTGAAGATTCGAGAACAGGATATACCCAAGACAACTTTTACCACCAGGTATGGGTTGTACGAGTATACCGTTATGTCATTTGGTCTGACTAACGCACTTGCATATTTTATGACATGATGAACAAAGTGTTTATGGATTTTTTGGATAAGTTCGTCATACTGTTCATTGATGATATCTTGGTTTACTCGAAGAATGAAGAGGAGCATAAGGAGCATTTGCGTTTGGTGCTTGGTAAACTCAGAGAACATCAACTATATGCCAAGTTCAGCAAATGTGAGTTTTGGTTGAAGGAAGTTGGATTTATCAGACACGTTATATCCGGGGAAGGTATAGCAGTAGATCCCACTAAAGTTGATACTATGACCAAGTGGGAAGCACCAACAACAGTTGGAGAGATCCGGAGTTTTCTTGGACTCGCAGGATACTACCGGAGGTTTATTGAGAATTTCTCAAGAATTGCGAAGCCTATGACGGAGTTGTTGAAGAAGGATACCATGTTCATATGGACTGAGGAATGTGAGGCTAGTTTCTAGGAGTTGAAGAAACATTTGGTTACATCACCAGTGTTGATTTTGCCAGACCAGACCAAGGATTATGAGGTGTATTGCGACGCTTCACGTCGAGGACTTGGAGCAGTGCTTATGTAGAAAGGAAGAGTTGTTTCATATGCCTCACGACAGCTTAAGCCCCATGAGTTGAATTATGCTACGCATGATTTGGAGTTGGCAGCCGTAGTGCATGCATTGAAGACTTGGAGACATTTTTTGATTGGAAACCATTGCGAGGTGTACACAGATCACAAGAGTTTGAAGTATATTTTCACACAGAAGGAGTTGAACCTCAGACAAATGATTATGATATGAAATTGCATTATCACCCCAGAAAGGCTAACGTAGTAGCTGACGCGTTAAGCCGTAAGAGCCATGTCAACACCCAAATGACGGGAGATGTACCAAGGGAGTTAGCCGAAAATCTTCGAGAGCTATGTTTGGAAATAGTCCCGAGAGGCTATGTAGTAGCATTAGAGATTCAGTCTACTTTGATGGATAAGGTCAGAGAAGCTCAAAGGACTGACAAGGAGATTGCTTCTATTAAGGAGAAAATGAGCAAAGGAAAAGCTAAGGGATTTTGTGAGGATGAGCACGATACCTTATGGTTTGAAGACCGTGTCTATGTACCAAATGATTCGGAGATCACAAAGTTAATCTTACAAGAGGCCCATGATTCACCATATTCGATTCACCCAGGAAATACCAAGATGTATTTGGATTTGAAGGATATATTCTGGTGGATCGGAATGAAGAAGGATATTGCGGAGTATGTAGAAGTTTGTGATGTATGTCAGAGAGTGAAGGCAGAGCATC
This sequence comes from Triticum aestivum, assembly GCF_018294505.1. Taxonomy (NCBI): domain Eukaryota; kingdom Viridiplantae; phylum Streptophyta; class Magnoliopsida; order Poales; family Poaceae; genus Triticum; species Triticum aestivum. Next base: position 586,361,466 of record NC_057794.1, read on the forward strand.
AGAAGCTAGCAGGATTGCTACAACCATTGCCAATACCCGAATGGAAGTGGGATAAGCTAGGCATGGATTTTATTACATGATTTCCCAGAACACGTTCAGGCTATGACTCGATATGGGTTATAGTTGATCGTTTGACAAAGGTAGCTCATTTCATTCCCGTGAAGACTACCTATACCAGTGCAAAGTTGGCAAAGATATATATGACCAGAATTGTTTGTCTGCATGGAGTTCCAAGGAGCATAGTGTCAGATAGAGGAACCCAATTTACCTCAAAGTTCTGGAATCAGTTGCATGAAACTTTGGGTACCAGACTGGAGTTTACACAGCTTTCCATCCGCACATAGATGGACAGACCGAAAGAGTCAATCAGATTTTGGAGGATATGCTGAGAGCTTGTGCGCTAGATTACGGATCTAGCTGGGACGAGAATTTACTGTATGCAGAGTTCTCTTACAACAACAGTTATCAATCCAGTTTGAAGATGGCCTCTTTCATAGCCTTGTACGGAAGGAGGTGCAGGACCCCATTGTCTTGGGATGAAGTTGGAGACCGCCAGTTGTTTGGACCGGATCTGATAAAGGAGTCTGAACAGAAAGTGAAAATGATTCGCGATAGGCTCAAGGTAGCCCAGTCCAGGCAGAAGAGTTATGCAGACTCTAAATGCAAGGAGTCAGTTTACGAAGTCGGAGACCGAGTTTATCTTCGAGTATCACGACTTCAAGGAGTTAAGTGCTTTGGAGTTAAAGGAAAGTTAGCGCCCTGTTTTGTAGGCCCATACAAAGTTTTGGAGCGCATGGGAGAGGTAGCCTATAAGTTGGAATTGCCCGAAGGATTGTCGGGAGTTCATGACGTGTTCCACATTTCCCAGTTGAAGAAGTGCCACGCAGAGATGGCTGATATACCGCTGAGAGATACGGTACCACTGGAAGCAATTCAGTTGGACAGTGATTTGACCTATGAGGAGAAACCAGTTAAGATTCTAGAGTATGCTAGTCGAGTCACCCGCAGTAAGGTTATCAAGTTTTGCAAGGTTCAGTGGAGCCACCACACGGAGGATGAAGCCACCTAGGAGCGAGAAGAAGATATGCTGAAGGACCACCCTCACCTATTTTCTAGCCAACCCGAATCTCGAGGGCGAGATTCATCTTAAGGGGTGTAGGTTTGTAACATCCAAAATTTTCAATTTGGAATGTTATACACTAGATCATCATTGCATATCATATTTATTGCATTTTGGTTGATCCTAGAAATTTCACGCAACTCAAGGACCCTCGGAGAGAGTTGGGGATTTTGTTATTTTCATATTTGAGTTGTCTCAAATTTTGAAAATAGGATCATTTGATTTTATTTATTTTATCTTCAATTATTTCTATTACAAAAATATGAGAGAGGTAATAAAATGACTTTCCCAAAATAAAGAATATTGAGGATTTAATAAAAAATCAAATACTATTTTATTTTGGTTTTATTTGCTATTTTATTTGAATTTAGGAAAAATGCGCGTTTTTCATAATTGCATTTAGGCCCCAAATAAATGTTCATCCTGTGCGTATTTATTTCGGGATTTTTGGAGTCTGTTTAGTATTTCTTTTGCTTTTCTGAGCGTAATTATTTTAAAAAAAAGTCCGAACCGACCTTGGGCCGTAACCGGCCAGGACTCCTCCTGGCCGGGCCTCTTATAAGTGCCCCGAGGCCCCCGGCCAAGCCCAGCTGCGCCCCCGCCCGAAAACCCTAACCCTAGCCGGCCGCCACCGCCGCCGCGTCGCGCCGCCACCGCCCGCCCGCGCCGCCGCCACTGCTGCCCGCGCCGCCCCGCCGCCGCCCGCCTGCGCCGCCGCCACTGCTGCCAGCGCCGCCCCGCCGCTGCCCGCCCGCGCCGCCGCCGCCGCCGTCGCCGGACCGCCTCCGCCGTTCGCCGGAGGTAGTTTTTTTTTTCGCCTCCGATTTTTCTCGAAAAACCGTTCGGTTTTCCGACGGTTTTGTTCGTTTTTTAGTTTCGTTTTTTTAAATAGATCGGTTTTTCCGGTTTATTTAATTATCGAGCGTTCGTCCGTTCGTTCGTTTTAATGAACGTTCGTCGTTTTTCTTTTTCTCGGATTAAATCCATGATTTTTTTGATCGCAATTTCTGATCTGATTTTCGTTTTAGTCTAACTTTTCGCTCGTTTATCGGAATCAGGCGATTCAAGCACCTGGAGTTTCGTCTCAAAACCCTCTTTCCGTTTAACAAACTCAAACAAGTTTTTGCCACTGTAAAAATTGCCCTACATCCAGAATAGTAAATGATGCCTTTTTCTTTTGCCGTTTGTCTTTCGTTGCTTCGTTCGTTTTGATTCTTTTTGCCAACCAGAGTTCTTATGTTGAACTTTCTGGTTAGATCTCTTATATGAGTTTTACCTGTGCATTAGTTGAGTACTTATTGTATGCTTGTTTTTTTGCGATAGAGTACCCAGAGTGCGCCGCTTGCCACTTCGAATCGCTAGGTTTCCCGGATCATCAGCAAGGCAAGTAACACTTTGATCATGTTTTTCCCTCTACCCAGTTTTATTGCATTAGATCAATCCTCACACATTGCATGATTAGGATCTAATTAAATTGTGGGTTTGGGAAGTAGTTGAGGTAGTACCTCTTACCTGTTATTATCAAACCTTTGGGAGTTACTTCTACATTTGCTTATTATGCCATGCTATGCTAGTAGACGTGGATTGGGTGAGTGTATCCATGACAGATGTGAGATGTTAATTAATGGTTTACTTAAGGTGGCAACTTAAATACACATCTGGGTGGATTGAGGCACCTGGGTATTCCAGCGATTGCCTGTTTTTCTTTATGGACCGCCACCCAGGCTCAAAGGGGATCATGAGATTGTTCATGCTAGAAACTTCCGTGTGCAGCCACAAGCTACTATGGGCTCTAGCATAGTTGATTAAGTCGTGCGAACTCTTACAGTGGTAGACTAGCAGATGTAGGGGATGTAGGTTGGTACAATCTACCCGTTCGTAAGGTGCTAGTGCTTCTGAAAGACTATGTCTCGGTCATCCATTTCTCAAACACCATGTAGTGCGAGAATCCCAACGGAGGAGATCGAGTCTTGTGGGGAAAAGTGCGCAAACCTCTGCAGAGTGTATAAACTAATCACGGTTAGCCGTGTCCCCGGTTATGGACATCTTGAGTATCTAGTACCTGGATTATCATGTGAATCTCAACATGTTACTCAAAAATTAATTTTGTTGGGTTTTGTTTAATGATGATGCTTAATTGGGATTGAGAATGCTGTCAACCATTCTCAATGTTTAACAACTACCATGATAGTTAAATAAAATTTATCCCTTTGTAGTAGGGAATAATTGGCTTTACACAAAACTGTAACCATAGAGCTTTCCACCAGCCAAATATGCATATAGAATAGCCTGTTTCATTCCATTACTCTGTATGTATTACTTTGCCAGCATATTCCATGTGCTGACCCGTTTCGGGCTGCAACGTTAATGTTGCATACTTTTCAGACGACGATTAAGGAGTTTTAGGTTGTGGTTCTATACACAGTGATGCCGTTGCAGTTGATGGACTCACTTATCTTCCAAGCCTTCCGTTGTTATCGTTATTAGATGGCCTTAAGCCATATTTATTGTAATAAGTTCTCTTTTGAGACTCTCGATGTAATAAGTGTGTGATTGCTACTCTATTATAAATCCTTCAAGTACTGTGTGGTGTCAGCATTACTGATCCAGGGATGACACCTGAGCACAGAGATTGGACCGTTTGAGGTCGGGTCGCTACACCCACTATAGATTTGGGCCACTTTCGGCCTGTTGTGATTTTTGTCCTGTTAACGTTGGACGAAATCCATGGGCCATATGTGGCCCAACGTCACATCGGGCCCATTAACAACCTATATAAAAATGATGATAATCTAGCTTGACCGAACTTCGAGCCTGTTAAAGGCCCGTGTATTAGGTCAGCGCATTTTTGGCCCATCTGAATTTCGGCCTGTGAAAGATCCGCATCGTAAATGGTCCACCATTTCGGCCTGCTAAGACGAGTGGGTTATTTGGCACAATCAGCAAGAGGTGACATTGTGCCTATGGTAGCCTCGTCACCTTCAGGTGGTTGTGGCTGTTCAATCATTTGTTCCATAGCTTCCTGAAAGTTTGAACTTATAGATTAGTGTACCAGATAAGTTACTAATGAGACAAAAACAAACAAAGTAGGTCATGTATTGTAGTGCCAACTACATAATAAAATCACTTTCGGAACATATGTCCATGTAGCATGCCTATTGTATTGTCTATTTCCTCACATTTGTTGACATCTAAGGATAAAGAGACATGGTTTAAAGTAGGATGAACATAGTATGACATCATTCATATCATGGACAAACATATATAAAACAAACATGCTATTTTATCATTATGTGCACACGTGAACATAACAACTAGATTACAGATCAAGACCAAAAGAATATCCTTCATCTCTTTTAAACCATGTAAGGTGAAATGATACGTTAAGACATCTGTGTATAAAAGTGAACAGAGTAACTAACATTGGCTGCAAACCAAGTAGTTAAATGAACACATCACAATAACAATCAGTTCAAAGGCATGAGGAGTAAGGACTTACAATAGCGGCTTGAACTGGTGTGCTCATGCCCTTCATCTTGCTGGTGTGGCAATCCTTGAAGATTTGCACTACATTCGGTTCATGTTCTTTTTGGTCCGCACAAGCTTTCTCTGTATTTGGAACAAGTCAATATAGATACGATAATATGGCACAGAAAAAGAAGGAACTAGCAACTATTTACAAGAGACTCGCAGTGTGCAATATAGCTACGAAATCCTGTTGTCTGTTAGAATTTCACTTTAGAATGGTTGGTCTTGTTCTTCAAACAGTTACCCTAGAAGAAGATACACTTGTAAGGCACATACATAAATACAAGTTCAATATGTGGTCTGATCAAATACATATAGCCTACCTGATACTTTGGATCAGACCAGTGTTTAATGAGGGCTGTCCAGTCTTCATCTATAATATATTCCACTGGAGATGTTTGGGCGATTTCATTGTTAGCCTTGCCTTCAAAGTGAGATTTTCTAAGGTGGTACCGATACTGTCGCAAATCAGACTGAAAAACATGAGTGCATGCTTGTTTAGTTGCATCATCTTTCAGATCCAACTTGAACCTCATCTGTTGATAAAAGAATGTGAGTCTTATTAGGAGGAAGCTAGAAAGTATGGGACAGAGCAAGAAAATATTACTAATTGCGATGAATAACATTACTTATGGATAAATGGTCAAGGAAGGTGTTAAACTGGGTATTGTCTTTCTCATTCCTGTACTAGATCCACGTTGGGAGGATACGTGCATGACACCTAACGGCAACGGCTGCCTCTGATACTAACTTGGCTGACTCTGTAGCATCACGTGGCCTTTGTCAACCTACCTCAAAATGGATCTCCATTCTTCCTACTTTAGATTTTGTTAATCTGTCAAGCATTATCCCTGATGTCTATTTTCGCTTGTGCCGTGGTGCTAGTTCAACAACGAATATGGAAAGTGTTAGTGTACATCAAACTATGAGAGTACATATAAAGGAGCATGCAACTGCAACTTGACTCGGTCAGGTACCATCGTGGTGTTGATGCTCATGAGGTTCATCTGATCTTGCCAAGTCCTATTGTGTCAGCAGTGCTTTGGAAGTGGTGTTAGGTATGAAGGCAGCTTGGGAACTGGCCAGTTCCGGAGCAAACGAACAAGTAACGCGTTGAGATGCTGGTACAATTGAAGCGGATGCTGCAGCTGTTGGAGCAGGTGATACTGTATTTGTAGATGTAGCCGATGAACTTGGACCTTCTACTGCACTATAAGTACCAGCAGAATCTGGACGACATATCCTTTTCCGTTTCTCCTGACGAGTAACACCACTCCCTACTATATTATTTTCCTTGCTCTTTTTTTACTTTTCCATGTCAAGCCGTACCCACAACACAAAAGAATAAAATCGCTCTTCAGGACTTATTGATGTATGATACAGACAAGCAATACTTTGATGTAAGACAACCGTGTAAGGATGGAATATGTAAGAAAAACAGGACGGCCTGACATATTCACAACTATGATGTGTAAACTAAGTAGAAGGATTTTCAAGAAAATAGAAGTAATGCAAGCTAGACACCATATGAAAGATGCAACCAATATTACTCTGCCAAGTTAAAAGTGTCTTGTCATAAGTGGCAATTCGAGAAATTAGAAGCAGTACAATGTAGAAATCAATGCAATATGCAACCACTATCAAACTATCATGTTAAAAGCGTCCAATCATGAGTGACTGATGCGAGATACACAACATCAGTACTTTGATGTAAGAACATGGTATGATAGATAGATGCAGTGTATTCTAGACACAGAACACCATGTCATATGCACATGTATAACATATAAACTTAGCAGGTGCAATTTAATCAAAATAGAAGAAATACATGCTAGAAAACATATGCAACATGTAACCAATTATGACACTGTCAACTTAGAGCAAGCACCTGCAATGGTGGAGTACGGGAGATGAACTCATCATGTAGACATGGGACTTCAACTTCATTAGCAGTAGCAGTGGAAAATCTAGAGAGTCTTTGTTTGCGTCGGTGCAGAGGACCACCAACATCCCCTAACTTACTCTTTTCCTTCCTATTTTCTGATATTGCCTTATGAAGTCAAAACCACAAGAAGATGAATAAAATTAGCTCTGCATAACTGGTTGATGCATGATATAGACGAACACTACTTTGATGTAAGGCAAGCGGAGGATAGGAGGATAGAATATATACAAAAAAATATAGTGTTTCATATTCACACGTACGATAGGAGGATGGAATATGTATGAAAAAACAGTAAGCGGAAGGCATTTCAACAAAATTAGAAGAAATGAAAGCTAGGCACCATATGAACATGCAACCAATATCACTCTATCAGGTAGAAAGTGTCTCATCGTAAGTGCCATTTCAAGAAATTAGAAGCAGTACAAGCTAGAAGCCAATGCAAGATGCAACCTACATCACAGTCCCAAGTTAAATGTGTCTTATGGGTAAGTGATCGTTGCAGGAATAAGTTGTAAGCTACGCAGATGTAATTCAACATAATTAGAAGCAATACAAACTAGACATCATACGGAAAACACAACCACATATAAAAATTACAAGTTAGAGCAAGCACCTATGATGGTGGAGTAGGGGAGATGTGCTCATCATGTACACATATGTTCTAGAAACAGGAACACGTGTCATATTCACAGGCATTATGTGTAAAGTAAGCAGATGCAATTCAACAAAGTTAGAAGCAATACAAGCTAGACATCATACGCAACATGCAACCACATATAATAGTGCCAAGTTAGAGCAAGCACCTATGATGGTGGAGTAGGGGAGATGTGCTCATCATCTACACAGCTACGTTGACTGTCCAGCCTTGTGTTGTCTTGCGAATCTTGTTCGGAGGATGGCAGAGAAGAATCTGTAGAGACCCCTTGTTTGAGTTGCTCCGAAGGACCACCATCATCCACTGCCGGACTAATTTCCTTCAACTGTAATGATTTTGCATTGTGAAGTCAAACCGATAAGAAAAAGGAATAAAATTCGCTCTTCAGAACTCATTCATGCATGATACTGACGAACACTACTCAGATGAAAGGCAAACACATGATGCGAGGATGGAATTTGTATGAAAAACAGGACGACGTGACATATTCACACCTATGACGTGGTAACTAAGAAGAAGGCATTTCAACAAATTAGAAGCACTGCAAGCTAGACACCATGTGAAAGATGCAACCAATATCACTCTGCCAAGTTCAAACTGTATGGCGTTTCAACAAATTAGAAGCAGTACATGCTAGAAATCATATGCAAGACACAACCAATATCACAGTGGCGACTTAAAGGTGACTTATCATAAGTGACTGATGCGGGATATGCAAGAATAGTAGTCTGATGTAAGAACATCATGTGATCAGATATAGTATGTTCTAGAAACAGGAACATATGTCAAATTCACATGAATTATGTGTAAAGTAAGCAGATGCAATTCAACAAAGTTAGAAGCAATACTCCCTCCATTTCTTTTTACTCCACATATAATATTTGGTCAAGGTCAAACTGCACAAAGTTTGACCACATTTATATAAAAAAATATGAACATCTACAATACTAAAACTATATAGTATGAACATACGTTTCATGGTGCATGTGATAATATTGATTTCATATTGTGAATGTTTATATTTTTTAATATAAAGTTAGTCAAACTCTACAAAGCTTGGCTTTGACCAAACCTTATATGCAGACTAAAAAGAAATAGAGGGAGTACAAGCTAGACATCATACGCAACATGCAACCACATATAATAGTGCCAAGTTAGAGAAAACACCTGTGATGGTGGAGTAGGGGAGATGTGCTCATCACCTACATAGCTACGTTGACTATCTAGCCTTGCGTTGTCTTGCGAATCTTGTTGGGAGGATGGCGGAGTAGAATCTGTAGAGAACCTTTGTTTCAGTTGCTCGGAAGGACCACCATCATCCAATGCCTTGCCAATTTCCTTCAGCTTTATTAATTTTGCATTGTGAGGTCAAACCAACAAGAAAGGAATATAATTCGCTCTTCAGAACTCATTCATGCATGATACTGACGAACACTACTCTGATGAAAGGCAAAGTCATGATACGAGGATGGAATATGTACGAAAAAATGGATGGCTTGACATATTCACACCTATGATGTGGTAACTAAGAAGAAGGCACTTTAACAAATTAGAAGCACTGCAAACTAGACACCATATGAAAGGTGCAATCAATATCACTCTGCCAAGTTAAAACTGTCTCATCATAGGTGGCGTTCATCAAACTAGAAGCAATACATGCTAGAAATCATATTCAAGACGCAAACCAATATCACACTGCCAACTTAAAGGTGTCCCATCATAAGTGACTAATGTAGGATACACAAGAAGAGTAGTTTCTTGTAAGAACATGGTGTGATAGACAGATATAGTATGTACCAAAAACAGGAAAGCGTGTCATATTCACACGTATCATGTGTAAGCTAAGTAGATGCAGTTTACACTAATTAGGAGCAATACAAGCTAGACACCATATGAAACATGCAACCAGATATCAAACTGCCAAGTTAGAGCAAGCACCTTGGATGGTGGAGTAGGGGAGCGGAGACTTGGACCTTGTAATGCACTATTAGTACAAGGAGAATCGGTACAGATACTCCGTTTACGTTGCTGCAAAGGACCACCACCATCGCCTTCCTTACTCTTTTCCTTCCTCTTTCTTGATTTTTCCTTGTCAAGTCAAACCCACAAGAAAAAGGAATAAAATTTGCTCTTCAGAACTCATTGATGCATGATACTGACGAACACTCCTTTCATGTAAGGCAGCCGCATGATAGGAGGATGGAATATGTATGAAAAACAGGACGACGTGACATATTGACATGTATTATGTATAAAGTGTAAACTTAGCACAAGGTGCTTGAACTTGTTAGAATCAATGCAAGCTAGAAACCATATGAAAGATGAAACCAATATCACTCTGACAAATTAAAAGGGTGCCCTAACAAAAGTATTTGACCAAATTAGAAGCAATACATGGCAAGAGCCTAGAAATAATATGCAATATTCAATGAATAAAGGTGACTCATCGTAAGTGATTGATGCAGGATACAGAAGAGAGGTAGTTTCATGTAAGAACAAGGTTAACACATAGATGTAGTGTGTTCCAAAAATAGGAAGGCATGTCATATTCACAGGTATAATGTGTAAACTAAGCAGATGTAATTTACCCTAATTAGAAGCATTACAAGCTAGACACCTTATGCAACATGCAACCACATATCACACTGCAAAGTCAGAGCAAGCACCTGTGATGGTGGTGTGGGGGAATTGCGGTCATCAACTAGAGAGCTACGTTGACTATCTTCATTTAGCCTTGCTGTTTCTTGAGAATCATGTGGGGAGGCTGACACTGCACTCTTTAAACGAGTATGGCATCTCACAGTAACCCACTAGGGTGACTGTCTCATCATAAGTGATTGACGAGGGATACAAAAGAGCATTAGTTTGATGTACGAACATGGTTAATAGACATATGTAGTATGTATCAAAAATAGGAAGGCATGTCATTATCAAAGGTATAATGTGTAAAGTAAGCAGATGCAATTTAACCAAATTGGAAGCAATAAAAGCTAGACACCATATGCAACATGCAACTACATTTGACAGCGCAAAGTTAAAGCAAGCACCTTGGATGGTTGTGTGTGGAAATTGAGATCATCAACTACAGAGCTACATTTACTGTCTCCAACTGCTGACATTTCACCCTTTAGAGCGCTGAAATGCTTAATGCTTATCTTTGAATTACACTAGAGCGACTTCTGTCTTTTCTTTTCTGCATTCATCAACACCGCGTCAGAGTCTGAAATACCCATGCATAAAAAACAATAGTGTGAGTATGGGTGAAGTGTGTGCATAATTAGTACAGTGTAAAGGTAGCAGATAGCAGGTAGGTGAGAAATAAATGACGGGAGACATATGATAGCTCTACAACATGCATGGCACACTAAATTACTACAGGATTCTATGAAAATAATAGTCGACTGAAAACAAATAGGCCAGTCCATTTTTCTGCATCGTCCGATGTACAATGAACCAGAAGATCGCCTTCATCTACCTCCAGCTAGTCGGTGTTGACGATCTTCCTCGAAACGCCAGCAACCACCAGCCCGGTCCCCTGCCTGCGCCCTCCCCTCGACCTCACCGCACCACCGTGCTTGGCACCACCCCCCGACCATCCATTCAAGCCCCGCCGACCTCCAGATCAGGTGCAAGCAGCTCCTGCGCCCCACACCCCTATGATAGACATCGATGCACCGCTTCCCTGGCGAATAGGCGGACTAGGTGCTCCGAGCGCCTCAGCGGGTGGTGCTTCTTTTAATTGCAGTTCGACTAACCCTAAATTGAAATCCAGGCGGGCTACTGACCTCTAGCAAAGGTGAAATATTAAAGGGAGGAAACCTTGTACATTTAGTATCACGAAGAAGATGCAGTAAGAATAGCTCAACTAGTTTCTTTCATGGGATGAATACGGTGTGAGCAGAGACGTAAGGTTTGCACGAATAAGGGAAGAGGAGTACCTCTTTCTGCTGGCAGTGATGTGTCCTCCTTATGTTTTCCAATGATCTTCTTGTGGTTCGCTCGAAACGAGAAGTTGTGGAGGACGGTGGAGCCTTGGACGAACCCATGGCCAAGTTGTTGAGTGTGGTGCAGTGGCCGTCTGTCGGCAGCGGGGAACCAGATCCGAAGCGGCGAACGACGGCGTAGCGGGAACAGCTCCGGTGCGGTGGACGGTTGCGATAGTGGAGCGGCAGCAGTGAGGCGCAGGACGGCATGCTCGGAGTGGTTCTGGTATGGCACACGTCGGCGTCGGTGTCGTGGAGACAGATCTACCTCGGCTTTAGCTGCTAAGTCCTTGAGGGCGTTGCGGTTGTGGTTGCGTTGGACGACAACGTCGGGGTGCCAGCTCCGGCGTGATGGAGGAGGGCGACAGTGGATTGGGCGGTATGGGGTGGAGGACAGAGGAAGCTGGGGTTTTGCGGCTGGTGGAGAGGGCGTTTTGGCGCCCATGGAGTATGAATGGGGAAACGGAGGGAGGCGGGGAACTAAGGGGGAGCAATGTTTCAGTTTGGGACGCGCTTGTTTGAAATTTGGGGAAAGTTACAAACTTTGCCCCCATCTAAAATTTCGGACATATTGTGGGTTGGGGGTAGGACAGTAATCTCAGGTGTCCCAAATGTGGGCGGGATAGATTTCGGCGCACATGGGTGTTTAGGCGCCCAGGGCGTATGAGGTCGCATGTTATTGATGATGCCACTTCCGCTTTGCATGATACTTATGATGAAACTACTTCTATGCTTGATACTACTATGCCACTAGGTGATTTTCTTGATTAACAACTTGCTAGGGCTAGAGAGAATGAAATTATTGAAATTGATAATATTTATGAAAGTGATGATGAAGATTCTCCTCCTAGATATGAATTGCCTGTTGTGCCTGAGGTTATGTTATGGATGAAGAAACTGCTAGAGACTTCTTAGCTTGCAATGATAGATCTGATCTTAAGAAATTATTAGCTAAGCTTAAAGAAAAGTCTTTGAATGCTAGAATGAAATATGACCCTGCTTTTGCTACTTCACCTATCTTTATTACTAATAAGGATTATGATTTTCCTGTCGATCCTGAGTTAATTACTTTGATTGAATCTGATCCTTTTTATGGCTATGAATCTGAAACTGTTGTGCCACATCTTACTAAATTAAATGATATAGCCACCCTGTTCACTAATGATGAGAAAACTTGCTATTACTTTATCCTTAAGTTGTTTCCGTTCTCATTAAAGGGTGATGCTAAAACATGGTTTAATTCTCTTGTTCCTGGTTGTGTGCGTAGTCCCCAGGATATGATTTATTACTTCTCTGCTAAATATTTCCTCACTCATAAGAAACAAGCTGCCTTAAGGGAAATATATAATTTTGTGAAAATTGAAGAAGAGTGTCTCCCACAAGCTTGGGGGAGGCTTCTCCAATTACTTAATGCTTTGCCTGATCATCCTCTTAATAAAAATGAAATACTTGATATATTTTATAATGGACTAACCGATCCTTCCAGAGATTACCTGGATAGTTGTGCTGGTTGTGTTTTCAGGGAAAGAACTGTTGATCAAGCTGAATTGTGAATAATATGCTGACTAATGAAAATAATTGGACACTTCCTAAACCAACTCCTAAGCCAACTCCAAAGAAGAGGGGTATTCTATTTCTCAGTCCTGAAGATATGCAAGAGGCAAAGAAATCTATGAAAGAAAAAGGTATTAAAGCTGAAGATGTTAAGAATTTGCCACCTATTGAAGAAATACATGGTCTTGATAACCCGACACAGGTAGTAAAGGTAATTTCTCTCTATAGATTTGATAAGTGTGAAATTCCATACTAAGTTTGCTAGCGAATGCTTGGATGAGTTTGATGAATTTATGGTTAAGCAAGAAAACTTCAATGCTTATGTTGGTAGATAGTTGAAATGCAATGCTCATATGCTTGAACAATTGAGTGATTATATGGCTAGTGTTAAAGGTGGACTTAAACTTATTTGTAAACATGCTTCTATGGTTACCACTCAAGTAGAACAAGTACTTAAGGCTCAGAATGATTTGATCAATGAATTAAATAATAAGAAGAATGATAATGTTGTTAGAGTTATGACTAGAGGTGGTAAAATGACTCAGGAACCTCTGTATCCTGAGGGCCATCCTAAGAAAATTGAGCAAGATTATCAGAGTATTAATGTTGATGCACCTAGTCCTTCTAAGAGGAAGAAAAAGAAAAATGATAGGACTTTGCATGCTTCTAGTTAATCTGTTGTTGACACACCTGAGAATCCCAATGATATTTCTATTTATGATGCTGAAACACAATCTGGTAATGAACATGAACCTAGTGATAATGTTAATGATGATGTTCATGTTGATGCTTAACCTAGCAATGATAATGATGTAGAGATTGAACCTGCTGTTGATCTTGATAACCCACAATCAAAGAATCAACGTTATGATAAGAGAGACTTCATTGCTAGGAAGCACGGTAAAGAAAGAGAACCATGGGTTTAGAAACCCATGCCTTTTCCTCCTAAACCATCCAAGAAAAAGGATGATGAGGATTTTGAGCGCTTCGCTGAAATGATTAGACCTATCTTTTTGCGTATGCGTTTGACTGATATGCTTACAATGAATCCTTATGCTAAGTACATGAAATATATTGTTACTAATAAAAGAAAGATACCGGAAGCTGAAATTTCCACCATGCTTGCTAATTACACTTTTAAGGGTGGAATACCAAAGAAACTTGGAGATCCAGGAGTACCAACTATACCATGCTCCATTAAAAGAAACTATGTTAAAACTGCTTTATGTGATCTTGGAGCCGGTGTTAGTGTTATGCCTCTCTCTTTATATCGTAGACTTGATTTGAATAAGTTGACACCTACTGAAATATCTTTGCAAATGGCTGATAAATCAATTGCTATACCTGTCGTATTTGTGAGGATGTGCCTGTTGTGGTTGCAAACGTTACTATTTTAACGGACTTTGTTATTCATGATATTCCCGAGGACGATAGTATGTCGATTATCCTTGGTAGACCCTTTTTGAATACTGCAAGGGCTGTTATTGATTGCAACAAAGGCAATGCCACTTTTCATGTTAATGGTAATGAGCATACGGTACACTTTCCGAGGAAACAACCTCAAGTCCATAGTATCAATTTTATTGGAAAAATTTCAACAATTACTATTTGAGGTTTTGAATTTCCTCTTCCTACTGTCAAGAAGAAATATGATTTTCTTATTGTTGGGGATGTGCATATCCCTGTTGAGGTAACCTAGTGTTATTCGAAATTTCTCCGGTTTCATGTTGTTCGAAATGAGTTTGTTAACAAGACCTGATCAACCTTGTTAGTGGATTCTTTGATGAGCCTGAGATGGATGAAGTTAGAAAACACAACTCTCTGTGCCCTCTTTTTACTTTCTGTTATTTATATTAAATAAAGCAAAAATGGTATTTTCTGTCTATTTTCTGAATTATCCATGCAATAAAAAATACCCCAAAAATAAAAGTTCTCCAAATGCCCTGAAAATTAAATATGATTTTTTCTAGAATATTTGAGAATATCTGGCACTGAGAACACAACAGGGGGAGCAGCCACGTGCCCACAATGGTGGAGGGCGCGCCTACCCCCTGGGCACGCCCGCTGCCTCGTGGACCCCATGTAGGTCCCCTCCACTTATTCCAGCCACCACACACTCCTTCTTCCTCCAAAAAATCACTAGCCAGCTCAAACCCGAGTTCTTGCTCATCTTGCTGCCATTTTCGATCTCCTTGCTCAAAGCTCCATTCACAAAACTGCTTTGGGGGATTGTTCTTTGGTATTTGACTCCTCCAATGGTCCAATTAGTTTTTGTTCTAGTGCTTTATTCATTGCAAATTTTTGTTGCTTAGGTGACCTTGTTCTTGAGCGTGCATGTCAAATTTATGTGGTCAAAAGTAGTTTTAATGCATGATATAGCCTCTAGGCACTTGTAGGAGTAGTTGTTATCTGTTGAGTTTGGTTCACTTTTATTTTTGAGTTACTAAAAATTTCAGAAATTTTTCAGCGGAAGAAATATGTTTAGGAAAATGTACAGAGGTGGTTCCTCAAGGAAGCAAGGACCCAGGCCCGCAGTACGCGAGCCGGACAATGAACTACCAAGAGATGCTCAAGTGTGGCCTTGTGAATGGCCGTCAGAGGACTTCATGGTTCGGGTAGGGATTAAGGAGGAATTTGAAGCATATGTGCGTAACGCCGATCTTGAGAGCTTTGTGGCAGATAAGTGCCGTCAGTACATCTATTTAACTGATTCATTTGTGAGAAGGTTTAAATTTACATCATCACACAATTCTCAAACTGTCCTATTTGATCTTTATGATAAATCTTATACCATGGACTTAGAAGATTTTAATACTGCTTGTAAACTCCCACAGTGGGGTAATGTTAGTGAACCTCGCAAATCTGAATATAAAGACTTTGTTGCTAGTATAACTGTGGGGGAATCTAGGGAAATCACGCAAGCTACCATAGGGAGCATTCATTTTCCTGCAATACATTATTTTGCTCTCTTCATAGGTAGATGCATAAATGGTGAGGATGAGGCATGTCACATGTGTGTTCCAGATATTAGTGTTCTCAAGAGTGCTGTATTAGGAGATAAACAATATAACTTGAGGGCCGTTGCACGTAGGTTGCATAATAATAGTATTGATGGAGATTTCTTTGGTGGAATTTATGCAACCCGTTTAGCTGATTTTCTTGAGATACCCATTCATGGATATGATATTGAGTTGCCTCCTGCTTATTTAGATTATGATGCTAGGGTTCGTCATCAGTTTGTTGAGAGGAGCAATCAATCCCTCCAGTACCGACTAATCTTTGATAGACGAAGCACATATGACGTCGCTCTCCCTGCTCCTGCTTTCTTTGACTTTCAGGTAAAAGGGAGATATGTTATAACCAGGGAGGAGGCGACCGAGTACGAGAGGAGGGCGGAGGCAGCTTGCCTCCAAGCTCCATCTCATCAGGCAATTGTCGCTGCATCTCACTACGACCCCAGCTACAACTTTCATCCATGGGCGCAGACCAACTTAGGCCAAAAGCCTAAGCTTGGGGGAGTACGTATTTTCTCACCGACATTACATTCATGTTCACACACTCATGCCAATTGTCGGTTCCCATACTTTTTCATTGTATCATCCGTGCTAGTTTATTTTCTTTTTAAGATTTCTTCTTGTGTGTTTGAAAAACCTTAAGAAAAATAAAATAAAATATTTAGTTGTAGATTTTAATTAGCTTACTTTTCATGCATGTAGTAGTAGTAATTAAAAGAAAACACAAAATATTTCTTGTTCTTCTTTTGCTTGTTGGGAGCTTTCCCGTGTAAATAGTTTTATTTCTTTTCTTTCCTTTGGGGTCAAGAAGAGAAGACCTTAATGAAAATGTTGAGTGGCTCTCATATGCATTACTGTTGATCTAACAAAGAGCCCATATTACCTTGTCTTCTCTCTTGAATTGAATGCTTGCAGATTCTAGCTTAGTCCAATGCACGTGCACTATTATTATTATCCACACCGTTCGGTCCTGCAAGTGAAAGGCAATAAGGATGATTATATGATGAACTGATTGAGATGAGAAAAGCTGGTATGAACTCGACCTCTCTTTTTTTTGTAAATATGATTAGTTCATCATTTCTGATTCAGCCTATTATGAAACAAACATGTTTGCAATGACAATTAGAGATTATAGTTGCTTATGCCATGCTTAATTAGCTAGGAGTTTATAATGGTTTACCATGTGTGCCAACATGCTATTAAAATGGTTGTGATGTGGTATGATAGGGTGGTATCCTCCTTTGAACAATTCGAGTGGCTTGACTTGCACATGTTCACGCATGTAGTTGAAACAAAATCAACATAGCCTCTACGATATTTATGTTCATGGTGCATTATATCCTACTCATGCTTGCATTCGGTGTTGATTAATTTTAATGCATGCTCATGACTGTTGTCGCTCTCTAGCTGGTGGCTTCCCAGTCTTTTCCTAGCCTTCACTTGTACTAAGCGGGAATACTGCTTGTGCATCCAATTCCATAAACCCCAAAGTTATTCCATATGAGTCCACCATACCTACCTATATACGGTATCTACCTGCTGTTCCAAGTAAATTTGTATGTGCCAAACTCTGAACATTCAAATAAACATTCTGTTTTGTATGCTCGAATAGCTCATGTATCAACTAGGGCTGTCTGTATCCTCGATGCTAGGAGGGTTATTCTCAAGAGGAGTGGACTTCGCTCCTCATTCACGAGAAAATGGCTGGTCAACGGGATGCCCAGTCCCATGCTCAAATCAAATCAAAATAATTGCAAACAAAACTCCCCCGGGATTGTTGTTAGTTGGAGGCACCCGTTGTTTCGGGCAAGCCATGGATTGATGCTTGTTGGTGGTGGGGGAGTATGAACTTTACCATTCTGCTTGGGAACCGCCTATAATGTGTGTAGCATGGAAGATATCGAGATCTCTCGGTTGTTATGTTGACAATGAAAGTATACCGCTCAAAATATTATTCATATCTATTTCAAAATCGAGCTCTGGCACCTCTACAAATCCCCGCTCCCCTCTGCGAAGGGCCTATCCATTTACTTTTATGTTGAGTCATCATCCTCTTATTAAAAAGCATCAGTTGGAGAGCACCGCTGTCATTTGCATCCATTACTGTGATTGGATCTCTTTTTCCATGAATTACAATGTCTAGTTAGTCCTTGATCTTTAAAGGTGCTCTGCATTTATGTTTTGCGGTCTCAGAAAGGGCTAGCGAGATACCATGTTGTTATATCATATCATGATTGTTTTGAGAAAGTGTTGTCATCCGAGATTTGTTATTATTGCTCGCTAGTTGATTATGCCATTGATATGAGTAAACATGAGACCTAAGTGTTATTGTGAACATGGTTAGTACATAATCTTTGCTGAAAACTTGAATGCTGGCTTTACATATTTACAACAACAAGAGCAAACAGAGTTTGTAAAAGTTTTTCTTCATCACTTTCAGTTTATCAACTGAATTGCTTGAGTACAAGCAAAGGTTTAAGCTTAGGGGAGTTGACACGTCTCCGTCGTATCTACCTTTCCAAACACTTTTGCCCTTGTTTTGGACTCTAACTTGCATGATTTGAATGGAACTAACCCAGACTGACGTTGTTTTCAGCAGAATTGCCATGGTGTTATTTTTGTGCAGAAATAAAAGTTCTCGGAATGACCTGAAAATCAACGGAGATTATTTTTGGCATATATAAAAAATACAGGAAGAAGAATCCACATCAGGGGGCCCACACCCTGTCCACGAGGGTGGGGGCGCGCCCCTACCTCGTGGGCCCCCTGACGCTCCACCGACCTCAACTCCAACTCCATATATTCACTTTCGGGGAGGAAAAAATCAGGGAGAAGGATTCATCATGTTTTAAGATACGGAGCCGCCGCCAAGCCCTAAACTCTCTCGAGAGGGCTGATCTGGAGTCCGTTCGGGGCTCGGGAGAGGGAAATCTATCGCCATCGTCATCATCAACCTTCCTCCATCACCAATTTCATGATGCTCACCGCCGTGCGTGAGTAATTCCATCGTAGGCTTGCTGGATGGTGATGGGTTGGATGAGGTTTATCATGTAATCGAGTTAGTTTTGTTAGGGTTTGATCCCTAGTATCCATAATGTTCTGAGATTGATGTTGCTATGACTTTGCTATGCTTAATGCTTGTCACTAGGGCCTGAGTGCCATGATTTCAGATCTGAACCTATTATGTTTTCATGAATATATGTGAGTTCTTGATCCTATCTTGCAAGTCTATAGTCACCTATTATGTGTTATGATCCGTTAACCCCAAAGTGACAATAATCGGGACCATTACCGGTGATGATCGTAGTTTGAGGAGTTCATGTATTCACTATGTGTTAATGCTTTGGTCTGGTACTCTATTAAAAGGAGGCCTTAATATCCCTTAGTTTCCAATAGGACCCCGCTGCCACGGGAGGGTAGGACAAAAGATGTCATGCCAGTTCTTTTGCATAAGCACGTATGACTATATTCGGAATACATGCCTACATTACATTGATGAACTGGAGCTAGTTCTGTGTCACCCTATGTTATAACTGTTGCATGATTGATCGCATCCGACATAATTCTCCATCACTGATCCAATGCCTACGAGGTTTTCCTATATTGTTCTTCACTTATTTACTTTTTCGTTGCTACTGTTACAATCACTATAAAACCCAAAATATTACTTTTTCTACCGTTACCACTACTATCATATTACTTTGCTACTAAATATGTTGTTGCAGATATTAAGTTTCTAGGTGTGGTTGAATTGACAATTCAGCTGCTAATACTTGAGAATATTCTTTGGCTCCCCTTGCGTCGAATCAATAAATTTGGGTTGAATACTCTACCCTTGAAAACTATTGCGATCCCCTATAGTTGTGGGTTATCAGAGGAGCTTGAGGCAACCATGGTAGATGGGATCTGACAGAAAACACCAAGGAAAAGAAAAGAGAAGATTTCTCCATGATACGGTGATCAATAGGTTTGGGGGTATATAAAGATTTTTTTATCTTGGGAAACAAGCAAACTGTAGAAAAACGGAGTTCGAAAGGTACCCCGAGTGGGCACAACCCACCTGGGCACTGGCGCCCTAGTGTCTTTTGCCCACCAGGGTACGCTTCCTGGAAATTTCTTATTTTCCTATTTTTCTAAATATTCCAAAATTGACAAAAAATATTTTTGCGGATTTTTTGGAGTCCGTTTACTTACCGTATCACGTACCTCCTTATTTTCACGATTCTGGAGTGTTCCGGAAGGACTCTTTTATGTGTTCTTATGGTGTCAAGGTTTGGATAATATTACTTTCAACATTAATGGGCGTACCTGAGATATAATGTTTTATTCGTTGCCCGTTAACAACCTTCGGGTTAGTGCCTCCAGCATTATATATTTTGATAGCTCGAGAGCGATAAACCTCCTCGATAACATAGGGTCCTTCCCATTTTGAGAGGACTTTTCCTGCAAAGAATCTGAAACGAGAGTTGTACAAAAGAACATATTGATACGTCTCCAACGTATCTATAATTTTTGATTGCTCAATGCTATATTATCTACTGTTTTGGACATTATTGGGCTTTATTATCCACTTTTATATTATTTTTGGGACTAACCTATTAACCGGAGGCCTAGCCCAGAATTGCTGTTTTTTTGCCTGTTTTAGGGTTTCGAAGAAAAGGAATATCAAACGGAGTCCAAACAGAATGAAACCTTCGGGAACGTGATTTTCTCAACGAACAAGACCCGGGAGACTTGGATCCTACGTCAAGAAAGAAAAGAGGAGGCCACGAGGTAGGGGGCGCACCTACCCCCCCCCTCCCCCAGGCGCGCCCTCCACCCTCGTGGGCCCCTGTTGCTCCACCGATGTACTCCTTCCTCCTATATATACCTACGTACCCCCAAACGATCAGATACGGAGCAAAAACCCTAATTCCACAGCCGCAACTTTCTGTATCCACGAGTTCCCATCTTGGGGCCTGTTCCGGAGCTTCGCCGGAGGGGGCATCGATCACGGAGGGCTTCTACATCAACACCATAGCCCCTCCGATGAAGTGTGAGTAGTTTACCTCAGACCTACGGGTCCATAGTTAGTAGCTAGATGGCTTCTTCTCTCTTTTTGGAACTCAATACAATGTTCTCCCCCTCTCTTGTGGAGAACTATTCGATGTAATCTTCTTTTTGCGGTGTGTTTGTTGAGACCGATGAATTGTGGGTTTATGATCAAGTCTATCTATGAATAATATTTGAATCTTCTCTGAATTCTTTTATGTATGATTGGTTATCTTTGCTAGTCTCTTCGAATTATCAATTTGGTTTGGCCTACTAGATTGTTCTTTCTTGCAATGGGAGAAGTGCTTAGCTTTGGGTTCAATCTTGCGGTGTCCTTTCCCAGTGACAGTAGGGGTAGCAAGGCACGTATTGTATTGTTGCCATCGAGGATAACAAGATGGGGTTTTCTTCATATTGCATGAGTCTATCCCTCTACATCATGTCATCTTGCTTAAGGCGTTACTCTATTTTTAACTTAATACTCTAGATGCATGATGGATAGCGGTCGATGAGTGGAGTAATAGTAGTAGATACAGGCAGGAGTCAGCCTACTTGTCTCGGACGTGATGCCTATATACATGATCATACCTAGATATTCTCATAACTATGCTCAATTCTGTCAATTTCTCAACAGTAATTTGTTCACCCATCGTAGAATACTTAAGCGCTCGAGAGAAGCCACTAGTGAAACCTATGGCCCCCGGGTCTATCTTCATTATATTAATCTCCTACTACTTAGTTATTTCCTTTGCTATTTACTTTGCCTTTATTTTACTTTGCATATTTTATCATAAAAATACCAAAAATACTATCTTATCATATCTATCAGATCTCACTCTCGTAAGTGGCCTTATAGGGATTGACAACCCCTATTTGCGTTGGTTGCGAGGATTTATTTGTTTTGTGCAAGTACGAGGGACTCGCGCGTAGCCTCCTACTGGATTGATACCTTGGTTCTCAAAAACTGAGGGAAATACTTACACTACTTTGCTGCATCATCCCTTCCTCTTCTGGGAAAACCAACGCAGTGCTCAAGAGGTAGCAAGAAGGATTTCTGGCGCCGTTGCCGGGGAGGTCTACGCAAAAGTCAACATACCAAGTACCCATCACATACCCTTATCTCCCGCATTACATTATTTTCCATTTGCCTCTCCTTTTCCTCTCCCCCATTTCACCCTTGCCGTTTTATTCGCCCTCTCTCTCTATCCTCCCTCTCTTTCACTATTTGCCTCTTTTTGCCCGCTTTCTTTTAGTTTGCTTGTGTGTTAGTTTGCTTGCTTGTCACGATGGCTCAAGATAATACTAAATTGTGTGACTTCACCAATACCAACAACAATGATTTTATTAGCACTCCGATTGCTCCTCTTACCGATGATGAATCTTGTGAAATTAATACTGCTTTGCTGAATCTTGTCATGAAAGATCCGTTTTCCGGCCTTCCTAGTGAAGATGCCGCTACCCATCTAAATATCTTCGTTGATTTGTGTGACATGCAAAAGAAGAAAGATGTGGAAAATGATACTGTTAAATTGAAGCTATTTCCTTTTTCGCTTAGGTATCGTGCTAAAGCTTGGTTTTCGTCTTTGCCTAAAAATAGTATTGATTCATGGAACAAGTGCAAAGATGCTTTTATCTCTAAGTATTTTCATCCCGCTAAGATCAAGAAACGATATTATGAGTTTTAAGCAACTTGATCATGAACATGTTGCACAAGCTTGGGAGAGAATGAAATTAATGATACGTAATTGCCCTACTCATGGTTTAAATTTGTGGATGATCATACAAATTTTTTATGCCGGATTGAATTTTGCTTCTAGAAATCTTTTAGATTCGGCCGCGGGAGGCCCTTTAATGGAAATCAATTTAGGAGAAGCTACTAAACTTCTAGATAATATTATGGTTAATTATTCTCAATGGCATACTGAAAGTTCTACTAATAAAAAGGTGCATGCCATAGAAGAAATTAATGTTTTGAGTGGAAAGATGGATGAACTTATGAAATTATTTGCTAATAAGAGTGTTTCTTCTGATCCTAATGATATGCCCTTGTCTACTTTGATTGAGAATAATAATGAATCTATGGATGTGAATTTTGTTGGTAGGAACAACTTTGGTAACAACGCGTATAGAGGAAATTTCAACCCTAGGCCTTATCCTAGTAATCCCTCTAATAATTATGGTAATTCCTACAACAATTCTTATGGAAATTATAATAAGATGCCCTCTGATTTTAAATCTAATATTAAAGAATTTATTACTTCGCAAATAATTTCAATGCTATGATTGAAGAAAAATTGCTTAAGATTGATGATTTGGCTAGGAATGTTGATAGAATTTCTCTTGATGTTGATTCTTTGAAACTTAGATCCATTCCACCTAAGCATGATATCAATGAGTCTCTCAAAGCCATGATAATTTCCATTGATGAGTGCAAAGAAAGAACCGCTAGGATGCGTGCTAAGAAAGATGCCTTTATAAGAGCGTGTTCTTCTAGTTCCTATGAAAATAATGATGAAGATCTAAAAGTTATTGATGTGGCCCCTATTAAATCTTTGTTTTGCAATATGAATCTTGATAATGATGGGACTGAATATGATCCACCTTTACCTAGAAGGCGTTCTAAGAATTCGGAATTTGTTGATCTTGATGCTAAATTTGATAAAAGTGGGATTGAAGAAATTAAAACCCTAGATGTTGCTAAACCCACTATTATGGATTTCAAGGAATTTAAATATGAAAATTTCTCTTTGATTGACTGTATTTCCTTGTTGCAATCCGTGCTAAATTCTCCTCACGCTTATAGTCAAAATAAAGCGTTTACTAGACATATCGTTGATGCCTTGATGCAATCTTATGAAGAAAAACTTGAATTAGAAGTTTCTATCCCTAGAAAACTTTATGATGAGTGGGAACCAACTATTAAAATTAAAATTAAAGATCATGAATGCTATGCTTTATGTGATTTCGGTGCTAGTGTTTCCACGATTCCAAAGACTTTGTGTGATTTGTTAGGTTTCCCTCATTTTGATGATTGCTCTCTAAACTTGCACCTTGCGGATTCCACTATTAAGAAACCTAGGGGAAGAATTAGTGATGTTATTATTGTTGCAAATAGGAATTATGTGCCCGTAGATTTTATTGTTCTTGACATAGATTGCAATCCTTCATGTCCTATTATTCTTGGTAGACCTTTCCTTGGAACGATTGGTGCAATTATTAATATGAAGGAAGGAAATATTAGATTCCAATTTCCATTAAGGAAAGGCATGGAACACTTTACTAGAAAGAAAATTAAATTACCTTATGAATCTATTATGAGATCCACTTATGGATTGCCTACCAAAGATGGCAATACCTAGACCTATTCTTGCTTGTTATGCCTAGCTAGCACTACTAGGGAAAACCCTATACACAGAATCTTAGCAGCAACGTGGCTCAAAAAGGACCGCTGCTACTAATTAGCAGTAGCACGGGTGTGGAAAACCCGCTACTGACAAGTGCTTAGCAGTAGAGCGCTTGGCGTAACCCGCGCTGCTACAAATATGGATCGACAATGCCCACCCTACTCCATTTAGCAGCAGCGCGGTGTCGCGAGGCGTGCTACTGCTATTGTTGTAGCAGTAGCGCGGTTTTTTTGAGGTCCCTGCTACTAATTTTCAAATCGGGCACACTTTTGGTCCCGGTTAGCAGTAGCGCTTGTACCGAAAGCGCGCTGCTGCTACTTTCTTAGCAGCAGCGCGTTTTACGTCCCGTGCTACTGCTAATCCGCACCCACCACCTTTTCCCCACCCGCCCCCTCCCCTCCTCTCCCTTTCCCCTACCTCTCCCACTCTCACTCTTCTTCTTCCTCAATACTTATCCCCCATTACTCTCCCTCTTCTACCTACCTTTCTCTCTCTTCATTACTCCTACCTAACTACACCACCTCCATTAATGCATCTCCTTTCTCTTTTCCCTTCCCCCTCCACTAGTTGAAGTTGTCTCCTCCAAAATTAGGTAGCTAGGTAGATGTAGCATTTAGTAAAGTGACCTATTTGCCCCTAACTAGATCTATCTTTGTCAAGAAGAGCTTTGTGCACTTTTGATCTCCCTACATCATCATCTCCACCGTGTGCTCGATCTTGAGATATAGGTGATTAAAATTTCATGCTTTTGCAAAATGGAAATATGTTTATGTGTGTGTGATATGTTTATGGAAATAGTGTGTGTGGCATGAGTTGATGCCAAATTGTTCTTTTGAGTTGCCTATGTTTTGCCAAAATGTCGATTTATTTCCGTTTCGATGAATTCCGGGCAAACTCTAGATCTATATATATATGTCCTATTTTTAAGGAAGGTCATGCCGA
Source organism: Triticum aestivum (assembly GCF_018294505.1). NCBI lineage: Eukaryota > Viridiplantae > Streptophyta > Magnoliopsida > Poales > Poaceae > Triticum > Triticum aestivum. The sequence goes on from NC_057794.1 coordinate 586,386,642, forward strand.
ATTTTTGTATGACTTTGATGCATGCACGCATTTTTATAATCAATTTGTTTATTATTACCATGCAGAGTGTTGGAAATATGCCCTAGAGGCAATAATAAATTAGTTATTATCATATTTCCTTGTTCATGATAATCGTTTATTATCCATGCTAGAATTGTATTGTTAGGAAACTCAGATACATGTGTGGATACATAGACAACACCATGTCCCTAGTAAGCCTCTAGTTGACTAGCTCGTTGATCAATAGATGGTTACGGTTTCCTGAACATGGACATTGGATGTCGTTGATAATGGGATCACATCATTAGGAGAATGATGTGATGGACAAGACCCAAGCCTAAGCCTAGCACAAGATCGTGTAGTTCGTTTGCTAAAGCTTTTCTAATGTCAAGTATCATTTCCTTAGACCATGAGATTGTGCAACTCCTAGATACTATAGGAATGCTTTGGGTGTGCCAAACGTCACAACGTAACTGGGTGTCTATAAAGGTACACTACGGGTATCTCCAAAAGTGTCTGTTGGGTTGGCACGAATCAAGACTGGGATTTGTCACTCCGTGTGACGGAGAGGTATCTCTGGGCCCACTCGGTAGGACATCATCATATGCGCAATGTGACCAAGGAGTTGATCACGGGATGATGTGTTACGGAATGAGTAAAGAGACTTGCCGGTAACGAGATTGAACAAGGTATCGGATACCGACGATCGAATCTCGGGCAAGTACAATACCGCTAGATAAAGGGAATTGAATACGGGATTGATTGAATCCTCGACATCGTGGTTCATCCGATGAGATCATCATGGAACATGTGGGAGCCATCATGGGTATCTAGATCCCGCTGTTGGTTATTGGCCGGAGAGGTGTCTCGGTCATGTCTGCATGGTTCCCGAACCCGTAGGGTCTACACACTTAAGGTTCGATGACGCTAGGGTTATAGGGAATAGATATACGTGGTTACTGAATGTTGTTCGGAGTCCTGGATGAGACCCCGGACATCACGAGTAGTTCCGGAATGGTCCGGAGGTAAAGATTTATATATGGGAAGTCATGTTTTGTTCACTGGAAAAGTTTCGGGTGCTATCGGTAACGTACCGGGACCACCGGGAGGGTCCCGGGGGTCCACCGGGTGGGGCTACCTGCCCCAGAGGGCTGCGTGGGCCAAGTGTGAGAGGGGACCAGCCCCAGGTGGGCTGGTGCGCCCCCCCACCAGGGCCCAAGGCGAAGAAAGAAGGGAAAAGGGGGAAACCCTAGGCTCAGATGGGCCTAAGGCCCACCTAGTGGTGCGCCCCCCTCCCTCCCCCTTGGCCGCCCCCTAGTTGGGATCTAGGGCCGGCCGCCACCCCTATGGGTGGAAACCTAGGTGGGGTCGCAGCCCCTCCCTTTCCCCTATATATAGTGGGGTTTTGGGCTGCCATACACACGAGAACATCTCCTTCTTGGCGCAGCCCTACCCCTCTCCCTCCTCGTCTCTTGCGGTGCTTGGCGAAGCCCTGATGGAGTACCACGCTCCTCCACCACCACCACGCCGTCGTGCTGCTGCTGGACGGAGTCTTCCCCAACCTCTCCCTCTCTACTTGCTGGATCAAGGCATGGGAGACGTCACCGGGTTGCATGTGTGTTGAACGTGGAGGTGTTGTCCGTTCGGCACTAGGATCATCGGTGATTTGGATCATGGCGAGTACGACTCCATCAACCCCGTTCACTTGAACGCTTCCGCTTAGCGATCTACAAGGGTATGTAGATGCACTCTCCTTCCCCTTGTTGCTAGATTACTCCATAGATTGATCTTGGTGATGCGTAGAAAATTTTGAATTTATGCTACGATCCCCAACACAGAGTTGACGATGGTCAGTGGAACAATGGTGGACAGGTGGTTGCGTTCGGCGATGCAGGACATGAAAGAAAATAACTGGACAGAGGTTTTATGTCCGTGTCGAAAATGCAAAGGAATAGTTTGGCTCGACCCCCATGACGATGGTCGCGTCGAAGCGCACCTGCTCATGACTGGTTTCATGGATGGCTATACTCGATGGATAATTGAAGATGAGGATGACGATGTTGAGGATGCCGACGGGGAAGGCAATGATGACACGGGGCAAGACGAAGAGATGATCGATAATGGTGGTGGGGAAGAGGTCGGACATGGCGGCAGAGAAGGGCCCGGACAAGGCGGCGGAGAAGGGGCTGGACATGGCGGCAGAGAGAACGACATGGACTCCATGCAGCAGAGTTCATCGATACTAAATTCAATCGTGTGGGACCCTTATGTTCAAGCATTGCTTCGCAAGGAGACGAGTACTGAGAGAGGTACTTCTAGAGAGGAGGCTAAGCTGGAGCAACTGGTGGTAGACTCGAACACTCCATTGTATGATGGTTGCAATCCTGAGGTGACCCGCTTGAGTTTCACGCTCCAACTCCTGAAGACGAAGGATAAAAACAAATGGACCGACACTAGCCTCGATGAGCATCTCAAGTACCTAAAGGATGTTCTTCCTGCGGGTAGTCTATGTCCTAGTAGTGTTGTTGAGGCCAAGAAGATCGTGTGCCCTCTTGATCTTCCACACGTTAGATACCATGCATGCATCAACGATCGCATAATTTATCGGAAGGAGCACGCGGAAAAAACAAGTTGTCTAGTGTGCAATGCTTCTCGATACAAGAAGGCCGGGAAGAAATTTCCCCAAAAAGTGGTATGGTACTTACCGATCACTCCCCGTCTCCAGAGGTATTTTGTAGATCCCAAGGAAGCAAAGCTAATGCGCTGGCACGTGGAGAGGAAGAAGCCCGACGATGGAGATGATCCGAAGCTGAGACACATCAAGGATGGAAGCCAGTGGAGAGCATTGATCAGCTTTTATCGGTATTTTGAATGTGATGCAAGGAACATCATGCTCAGCGCGTGTACCAATGGCATGAGTCCGTTTGGCAACCAGAACACCAACGATAGCACATGGCCCGTGTTTGTATGGATGTACAACCTCCCCCCTGTTTGTGCATGAAATCGAAGTACATTCACATGAGCATGCTTATTCAAGGGCCGAAACAACCAGGAAATAATATTAATTTTTATCTGGGGCTACTTCAAGAGGAGTTAGACACGTTATGGAAAACACCGTCCAAGACATGGGATGCCAGCAAAGGCGAGTATTTCAACATGAGAGTCGCGCTGATCACGACAGTGCAGGACTATCTCGGTTACGGATATGTGGCAGGCCAGGTGTGCCATGGATATTGCGGATGCATGCGGTGCATGGATGATACAACGTCTCAGCAGCCAACGTCAAGGAAAGATGGCGGGTCTGGGGAAATCGTGTACATGGGGCATCGAAGATGGCTCGAACAGGACGACCCGTGGAGAAACCGTGGAGATCTATTCAATGGCCATGCTGAGCATCGAGGACCTCCACGTAAGCGGAGCGGTGCCGAAATCGATGAGCTGTTGAAAAACTGGAAGGAGTGCCCCACACCGGGAAAGACGATGAGAAAGGCGCCGGAGCCGCTGCTGAAGGTATGGAAGACGAGGTCTGTGTTCTGGGACTTGGAGTACTGGCACAAACTCGATACACCTCATTGCCTTGATCAAATGCATATCTATAAGAATGTCCTTGAGAGCTTGCTCGCAACACTTATGAACATGCCGGATAAGAACAAGGAGGGGCCGAAGGCAAGAAACGACTTGCAAGATTTGAAAATCAGGGAAGATCTGCGCATGTCGCCCCGTAAAATGTCAGACGAGACAGAGACAGAGACAGAGGCACGGGAGAAGAAGGGCAAGAAAGTAAAGAAAGAGGATTATTGCCCCCCTTCTTGCTTCACCTTAAGTCAGGCTGAGATCAATCAATTCTTTAAGTGCCTTACCAGAGTCAAAGTTAATTCCGGTTACTGTGGCAAGATAAAAAGATATCTAGACATGGACAAGAAAAGGTTCAGCGGGATGAAGTCCCATGACTGTCATGTGATGATGACGCAGATACGACCTATTGCCCTTAGGGTGTGACGCCCCCGATTTGACCGTACACTCATCATACACGCAAATGTGTACGATCAAGATCAAGGACTCACAGGAAGATATCACAACACAACTCTAGACACAAATTAAAATAATACAAGCTTTATATTACAAGCCAGGGGCCTCGAGGGCTCGAATACATAAGCTCGATAACACAAGAGTCAGCGGAAGCAACAATATCTAAGTACAGACATGAGTTAAACAAAGTTGCCTTAAGAAGGCTAGCACAAAAGCAGCAATGATCGAAAAGGCAAGGCCTCTTGCCTGGGAGCCTCCTAACTACTCCTAGTCGTCTGCGGTCTTCACGTAGTAGTCAGCATCCTCTGGGTAGTAGTAGTCATCGGTGGTGTCGTCTGGCTCCTGTGATCCGTCATCTGGTTGCAACAATCAGGTATGGGGGAAAAAGAAGTAGAAAAGCAACCGTGAGTACTCATCCAAAGTACTCGCAAGACTTACATCAGATCTAAACTAAGTATGCATCTGCATCAAAGGGAAAGGGTTGTATCTGTGGACTAAACTGCAGAATGCCAGAAGAGAAGGGGGGAAAGCCTAGCCTATCAAAGACTAGCATCTTCTAGAAACCACCATCTTGCAGCAACATGAGGGAGTAGAGTAGCATAAAGTAAAGTAGCAGTAATGTTATGAACCTCGGCCAGAGATCCTTTCTCGACTCCCTGTGAGAAAGCAATCCCAGAGCCATACTATCCAGTTATCATCTCATATCCAAGTCTCATCTCCATGTCTCATCTCAAGTATCCAGTTCTAGTTGTATCGATCGGGATACAACTCCAACTGTCCGTTACCGTAGGACAGGCTATCAATAGATGTTTTCTTCCCTGCAGGGGTGCACCAACTTACCCACCACGCTTGATTAACTCCGGCCGGACACACTTTCCTTGGTCATGCCCGGCCTCAGCCAAACAATACACCGCAACCCGACCTAGGCTTAATAGAGAGGCCAGCATGCCAGACTAAACCTATGCCCCCAGGGGTCATGGGCCATCTCCCCGAGAACTCCTGCACGTTGCGTGGGCGGCTGGTGAGTAGACCTAGCTACCTCCTACAAAAAGTGCTTACGCAGTCCAACCCAGCGCGCGCCGCTCAGTCGCTGACGTCTATTAAACTTCGGCTGATGTATACGATGCAGAACACCCATACTATGCCCACGTGATGGTTAGTGCTATCAGGCCAGAGGCCCCTCGGATCAAATATCCAAATCGTAGTGGATTAGGAACGCACGGTAACGAGTAGAGACTCACGATCGATGTGACCCCGTCGCCCCGTCTCGAGTACTTGCGGCAAGGGCTAAGAATGCCCGGCCACGCCTCGTAAGTATCTCGCGGGCACCTTCCAGGTCAACCCGACTCCACATCACTTGCTATTAAGCTCGCGCGGGTACCCCTCAGGGTCAACCCGTCTTTAGTAACATGGCTCAGTGTAAAGTCATAGTAATCATAGTAACTGTGTGTCTAACACCAAAGGGAAAACCCGAGGAATCACCCTCGGTGAATTCCACTCGATGTTGTCATCAAGGTGAACGTAAGAGGATCCACCCTCGAGGTTCACACTTGAGGGGTTGCACGATAGAGCCGTACCGAAAGTGGTTAAGGAGGAAATCACCCTCGATGATCACGACCGAATAGCTACACTACAGAGATCTCATCAGGAGTGATGTCTGAGGTTCACCCTCGACACTTGATAGTAACTCTGTAGTGTCGTACAACTAGGGGGGTGATGTGCGGTGTCGGGGCCTGGACGTTGATCACGTTGATCGAGTCATCGAACATAAAGCGAGGCAACTGGGACAAGGTGGGGGTCACTGATGGATCACTAACCAACCTATACTAAGTAGTTTAGGATAAGCAGGTAAGGTATGGCAGCAGGTAACAACAACAGGCTATGCATCAGAGTAGGATCATACAGAAAGCAGTAGCAGTTCTAATGTAAGCATGAGAGGGAAGGAAATGGGCGATATCAGAATGCTCAAGGGGGGTTTGCTTGCCTGGTTGCTCTGACAAGGAGGGGGGGTCGTCGTCGACGTAGTCGATCACAAGGGCAGCATCGGTCTCGGGGTCTACCGGAGAGAAAAGGGGGAAGAAACAGTAAATGTAAAGCAAACATAGCACCACAAAGCATAACATGGCAATAAGATGTGACGGGTGTGACCTAACGCGGTAGGAGGTGATACCAGCGAAGGGGGTAAACATCCGATAGTGTTTCGCGTTTTCGGATAGTTGAACCGGAGGGGGAAAGTTGCGTGTTCGCTATGCTAGGGATGTGTGGCGGACGAACGGGCTGCGTATCCGGGTTCGTCTCATCGTTCTTAGCAACTTTCATGTACAAAGTTTTTCCATCCGAGTTACAGTTTATTTTATATTAAATTTAAAAGATTTAAAACATTTTTAGGATTTATTTAATTATTTTAATTCAATATTATCCAGAATAGTGCTCGCTGACATCAGCATGATGTCAGCAGTCAACAGGGGTGTTGACTGGGTCGCTGACGTGTGGGTCCCACTGGTCATTGACTTAGTTAATTAAACAAGATTAGTTAATTTAATTAAAGTGATTAGGTTAATTAATTAGGATTAATTAGATTAATTTAACATGATTAATTAAGTTAATTAATTCATTAATTAATTAGTTAATCAATTAACTAATTAATTATTCATTTTTTTAATTCCTTTTAAAAAACGTTCTGGGGCGTGGGGCCCCACTGTCATCAACACACAGGGGGCCTAACGGGTGCAGGGCTAACGGGCGACGGGCAGCAGCCTGAATGGGCACCCTCCCAGGCCAACAGGAGGGACGGCGGGGCCTCGCCGGCCTCCGCAATGGGCGGCCGCAGCCGCCAAGGAAGGAGGGGGCGACCATGCGGCGGTGTAGGGACGAGGCTGCGGCGATGGCACGGGCACACGACAGTGAGCTGGGGGCAACGAGGCGGGCGCATCACGGCGCGGTTGGGCATCGGGGGCGTGCACGGCAGGGAGGGGGAGGCGAGGCCACACGGGGCAGGGCGACGGAGCAGGGCAGAGGCGACGGAGCGAGGCCAACACGGGCCGGCCGGAGCAACGAGCAGCGACGGGCGCGGCCCCGCGTGGGCGGGCGCGCGTGGGTGCGCAGCGAGCGGTCAGGGCGCGAGCGACGGGGAGAGGGGCGCGGTGTGCGTGCAATGGGCGCGGCCAAAGCGCGTCGACCGCGCGTGGGGGCGGTGACCGTGGCGATCGAGGAAGAAAGGGGGCGAAGGGGAACGATGGCGCTCACTTGCGAGCAGGGAAGGGGGGCGTCGGGGCATGTTGGCGTCGGTGAGGGAGAGGCGATGGAGCAACGCCGACGAGGTGGCGGAGCATGACAGCAACGAGGCGGTGCCAGGGATGGGCGCTGACGTTGGAGGCGCACGGTGGCGCGGGATTGAGCCCCTCCCCGATCCAGAAGCAGACGAGTGGGAGGGGTCCGGGGAGGAGGAGGAGGAGTCGGGCGAGGGGGGGGGGTTCTCCGATGAGGTGTGCCGCGGGGCGCCAGCGTCGAGGGTCAGCGGCGGGGTCGAGCCCGATCCCGATTGGATCAGGGGGGAGGGAGAGTGGGGGGCGCGAGTGGGGGGGGGGGAGTGGGTGCGTGGGTTAGGGTCTGTGAGGGGGGGTGAGGGGATATGGGAGCGCTGGCTGGGCCTGCCGGCAGCTGGGCCGATGGCCTACGGGGCCGAAGCCCAGTGAGAGGGGGGGCCTTTACTCTCTCTCTCCCCTCTGCTTTTCTCTGTTAACTCCTTTTTTGTAAAAACCAGAGAAGGAAAATGATTTATCTAGGGACCCTAATAATTTAGAAAAAAGGTGAGACCGGATCGTAAAAGTCCAATGCATTTTTAGCCACTGTCACAATTATTTTTGGGAGAGATTTAGATTCATTTGGAATTTTCATAAATGAATTTGCATTTTAAATTGCTGGAATGGCATTGTTATAACTGTTAATGTCCATTTTAGCATAGGAGTGATGTTCTTTTTATTTACATCAAATTGTATTGGAGTATTTGCTAAATGATGAACATTTTTCCAGCAACTTTTGTGCAACTTCATGTTTCACTTATGTTTTGAATTAGAATTCGGATGGGAGTAGAAAAGAGATATTGAACAAATGTTATTAAGCATTCTTTAGCCAAAAGATTAGGATTAATCACAGAGGGTTACTGTAGCATGACACTGGGGTGTTACATAGAGGGATAATGGACAAGCACGTCCGTGACACGATTATTGGTCTCTGCAACTTTTTCGACATCATCTCTCGAAAGTCGATCAGTGTGAAGCAGCTCCGAAGGCTACATGAAGAGATCGTTGTGATACTGAATGAGCTTGAGATGTACTTCCTGCCCGCGTTCTTTGACGTGATGGTGCATCTGTGTGTCCATATTGTGGATGACATAATAGACCTGGGGCCGTCATTCCTGCACAACATGATGTCGTTTCAGAGGATGAATGGGATCATCAAAGGATTCGTTCGTAACATGTCCCGTCCGGATGGAAGGATCGTCCAGGGCTATGTGACACAAGAGTGCATCTCTTTCTGTGAGAATTTTCTATATGGCGCAGACCAGCCGCCTGGTGTTAGTGTTGGTTTGCCCGTTAACAAGCACGATGGGAGGCTCGAAGGAGAAGGTCACTGCAACGGTGGCAAGGAACTGCATGTGGCAAATCAGATCGACACAGTGACTTTGACAGAGCAAACTAGGTAGTGCTACAACACCTAGACGAGGTAGATCTTTTCGTGGCACTGCACAAAGAAATTATCGCAAAGAAGTATCATGACCAGGAGGTATGCAGGACGGACGCCGAAGTTACTAGAGAGCACAACTCCACTTTCCTGCATTGGTACAAAGAGCATATTATTGCTAATCCCCCGGAGGAGGGCTCTAAGGACGGATTGCTCATATACGCCTTAGCACATGGCCCCTCGCCCAACCTCGTAACCTATCAGGCATATGATATCAACGGATACACGTTCTACACAGAGGCCAAAGATATGGACAGCGATGATCAGAACTCAGGGGTGACGATGGAATGCATGACGGCAGCGACAACGACGCAACTGAATGATTTTATGGAAGGGTCGAGGAGATCTGGGAGCTTGACTACTCTGGACTGCACAACACGACGATGTTCCGTGCCAGATGGGCTAAGAATGTCGAAAGAGAAAACCGGATTTTCACTACCATGACTATACCCGACGCCAAGAGCGCTACCGTGAACGCTATCGCCAAAAACGAGCCATGGGTACACGCTAAGCACGTGACACAATGCTTCTTCATAACCGACCCATGCAATCCCAGTCGTGTTGTCGTGAGGAGAGGCAAAAGGAACATCATTGGAATGGATGGAGTCGCCAACGAGGAAGACTATGATCAGTACGGCAACCCAATGAGGGAAGATGACGATGATGATGAAGTATACGTCAAAAGAAGAATCAATACTACATTACCTAAGAAAAATCGTACTCCATGGAAAAGGCAAAGTCACAATGAGGGGCTCAATTATTCTTCGACGAACAAGAAGGGAAAGAAGTTGACTCAAAAACGAAAACGGAAGCGCTGAGGAACCGTATGTTATCAGTCAAATGATGTAATATATATATATATATATATATATATATATATATATATATATATACATAAACACTATTCTGATCACGGGATCATAATAATATTCTGATCACAACCTGACCTGCCCCGCTAGTAGTACGTTGAACTTCCCTGTGAACTAGGTTGAACTTCTGCCAACATTGCCTAAATGGGGCTTGCGATATACCGTTGGAAAGCTATGGACACCAATATCATGAACCAACTTAATTTTTTGGCAAAATATAAGTGGTTTAAGAGCAGTTTTGAAAACCAGTTTTTTCTTTCGCAACAAAAACGTGAATCGTATATTCGATCGCATTTCTAAACCGTTTATCGAAATGAGGCATATAATATGGCATTGGAAAGCTGCTGCGAAACTGCTCCTTCCACATGTTGAAAGTTTTCTCTAATTCCCTATGGTTAAAGAGTAATTTGAAAAAACGTAAAATTTCGTAAACCAAACAGCTGAGTTCGTTTTTTCGATGTCATTTCTAAACGGCTAATCCAATGGAGGCATATGATATGGCGTTGGAAAGCTTATGAAAATGCGCTACTTTTTCATCTTCTAAGTTTTTTTCTAATTTTGAATGGTTTAAGAGTAATTTAGAAAATGGTCCAAGTCCTACCGAGTTCGTATTTTTGAGCTAATTTTTTAACCGTGCGTCCGAATATAGCAAATGATATGGCGTTGGAAAGCTTGAACAAATGCGAAACTTTTTTGTATATATTGTTTCTCCTAATTCATTATGGTTTTATGTCAGTTTTGAAAATGGCTAAAAACATATTTTTGCTGTAATTTCTACAAACTTTACCGGAATGGGGCAAATAATATACCGCTGAAAAGCTACGGAAAAAGCGAAACTGTTTCATATTGATGGTTTTCTCTGATTCCTAGCCATTTTCAAGTAATTTCAAAAATGGCGAGATCGTTCGTTCTGCCTTTATCGCGAAACATATTCTTCGAAAATGCATCGCGTGAAGAACCTGAACTTCTCGGTGCGTGTACCTGAACTTCACTCTGTTTTTCATGTGTTTTTTTTGCTCCTAGATCTCCATCCACTGCTCGTAGCTCTCCATCCACTCACCGGAGTTGAGCAGGTGATATACCGATGGAAAGCTGCTGTAAACACGCAACTTCCCCGTGTTGATCGTTGTTTCATACTCGCGACGATTTTAAAAGTTTTTCATCTAAAATTCATTCAGCGTAGTAGTTGAAGTTTTCACGTTGAACTTCTGTGACGTATTTTTGTTTTTAATTTTCTCATCCATTCGTCAGTGTTACACAAATGATATTTCCTTTGTACAAATCCCCCTCACAATAATCTTTTTAACTTTCTCCGACGGAGGACTTGAACTTATAACAACAAAACTTTTAGCCTTTGCTTTTTTATTCCTTTTTAATAGAAAATGCACACCATCTAGTACATTAACTTCTGGCAGTTATCAACCTGAACTTCTCTCGGTTACGTGAAATTTTTTGAGTTTTTTTATGAATTTTTAAACTGATTTTCTAAATCTTTTTTAATGAATTTTGAAGCGCTCTATTTTTAATAGCTGAACTTCTTGTTATTTAATTTTTGAACTTCTTATTTCCATTCTTTTAATAGTGAGAAAATCTAAGTTTTCTATAATCATCGAACTTCTCCATCTTTTTAATATGGACTTCCTAGTTTTATTTCTTAATTTTTTTACGAAATTTTGAAGCGCTCTATTATTAAAAGTTGAACTTCTTGTTATTTAATTTTTGAACTTCTTATTTCCGTTCTTTAATAACAAGGAAAATTTGAGTTTTCTATAATCATCGAACTTCTACATCTTTTTAAATTGGACTTCCTGGTTTTATTTCTTTTAGTAACGGAAAAAATCTTATATTTTGATAGACATCGAGCCGCTCCTTTTTTAAATTTTAACTTTTGTAGTTCTTTTTAAAAAATGTGTCAATTAGAGTTTTGTTAGAAACATCAAACTTCTTCATTAATTCAAAATTGAACTTATTGGTTTATTCTTTAGTAAACGAAAAAAATCTTATTTTTCGAATAAATATCAAACTACTCCACTTTTTCAAATTGAACTTCTTGGTTTTATTCTCCATTAACGAGGGAACATGAGTTTTATTATATACATTGAACTACTCCATTTTTTAAATTGAACTTCTTGCTTTATTATTTAGTAACGGGAGAAATCCAAGTTTTGTAAAAAACATCAAACCATTCTACTATTATAAATTGAACTTCTTGGGTTTTTTGTTTACTGATGTAGAATATCTGAGTTTTTTTATATACATTGAACTACTCTATTATTTTAGTTTGAACTTCTTGGTTTTATTCTTTTAATAGCGAGAAAATCCAAGTTTTTTATATACATCCAACTATTCTATTATTTAAAATTGAACTTCCTAGTTTTATTTGACCTAGGAGTATGTTAATAAACATCCAACTGTTGTGCTATTTAAACCTGGACTTTTTAATTTATTTTTGAGAAACAAAGCAAATTTGTTTTTCTTTTTAAATAAACTTTAAACTTTTCTATTTTTAAAATATGAACTTTATGGATTTTTTTGTGTGTTTGCCTCTTTATTATTGGATACTCAATATGTGTGTTTTGCCGTAAGCAAACATTTTGAACTATCCATACCAGAGAATATGAACTTTGCATCAACATTTTTTTTATCTTTCAGAATTGCTCGCTTTTTTTTCTTTTAGTTTTGAACTTTTATGCTCTATTTTTTTGTAACAGTTTCATGAAGGAGAAGGAAAGCTGCAACATAATGTGTGTCAGAGAGCAACTAGTTGGGGAAAGCAACCAACGCATGATAATTTTTTTACTGTAAAGAACAGAGAACACTTTTTTTTATCATGTCTTCCAATTTGAACCTCACTAAAAAAGTTTGTATTCAATGTTTTTTTGGTGTTTCTATATTGCTTGAACTTGTTGTTTTCTCAAAACTGAACTTCCTAATTTACTCCACGAACACAAAAACGGACACTATAAAACCAATATGGAAAACAAACATCACAAAAAATTGTTTTTTAATTCAGTGTAATACGCGCGCGCTCACAGACGCATAACACATCCAAACATAGACACTCAGAAAGGAACTACAGCCGTGTTGTCATACACATGTTGTTTCTCTTTCCTTCCTGTAATATACACATTGAACCACAACTCCATAGTGTCAGAATGCAACAGGTAGAACCAGGAAAATAGGACGTCTGACGAGCCACTTCATCCACAAGATGCAACGCTCTGGTTAGTGAAAACACCAACAAAAACAAGAAACAAATCTCTCTAAACCTTAATCCCAAGATCTACCCTTCAAGTAAGATTGAAGAGGTGAATGTGTAAATAAACCAATGACCGATCTACATTGAATACTCTCTAGCAAGAATCCCGACGCTCCAGAGCGAAGAGGTGACACCGTGTTGCACGGTGAGCACATGATCCTCGTCCCCTCTCCCTGCAAACCATGGAACATCAATCAAATTTATAATACACCAACAACGGAAAGACAGCCACAAAACAAACACCTTACTGTGTCTCTTCAGTCTCCGATCGAGAACGAGATCGTCGTCATCCACAGCAACAGCATCCGACGAGCCACCTTCTCAATAAAACCAAGAGTCAAGTCTTGAAAGCGAACATTAGAAATTACACTATTCTAATCCTACGCGGAGGCAATGGCAGAAGAATAGTCTGCCACATTTAAACAGTGGACAAATAACATTAATGCAATGACATCACGGTCATACCTACGGAACTAAACAAACCCTGAGACAAGAGATTGCTGAATTTGGGCGAGATTGAACAGACCAAACCAATACTGTTAACTAGCACGGTGAACCTATCAGGCTGTAAAATTCAGCGTAGAAGAATTTGTACACCAACTATTATATTTAGCATTTGGCAACTATTAGATGTTGCCTCCTGATTACAACTTCCTGAAAATGTGTAAATAAACCAATGACCAAGTAGTAAAACACCGAATAGCATGAGTGGTTCTTATTCTAAACAGATGTCATACTCGTAACTGTTAGTTGATTTTCAACACATTTGTCTGCCAAACATGAAACATTAGAAATCACACTGTTGTAATCCTACACAAAGGCAATGATAGAAGAATAGTTTGCCACACTTAAACAATGGACCAAAAGCATTAATGCAACAACATCATACCAACGGCGCATAATTCACACTAAGCAAACCCTGAGATAGAATATCGCTGAATTTGAGCAAGATTCTACACACCAAACCAGTATTGTTAACTTGCATAGTGAACCCACTGGATTGTAAAATATGGAGCGGAATTCATAGCAACCAAGAGACGAGTCCTCATTGGATCAATCGTAGTCTTTGAAAACGAAACAACCATCTCAATCTCCTACTGGTTTCGACACCAGAGCAGCAGACGGGGCCAAATGTGAGACGAATAATTTACAGGGCGCGAGAGAGAAAACACTTCCCAATCTCGCAGCGAACGACACATGAATTGCGCTAGGAGGAGACAGAGAGAGGGGCACCTGGGAAGTGACGTACTCTTTGCGGTCGTTGATGTCGAAGGAAACCATCGCGTCCGTCCACCGCCACATGCGCGCAGCGCAAGTAGCGACCGCCTGCAACATCAAGGAAACATGGAGCCATGTCAGGATCGAGGTAGCAGAGGGAAGAAGGTCACGGTGGTGAGTGGAAGAAGTTCACGGCGGCAGGTGGAGGAAGGTCGCACGGTGGGAGGATCTCAGTGGTTGTCGCGTGGCAGTAGGATCCCGACGGCGGGAGGTGGGGCGATGCGGTTGTAGTGGCGCTATCCCCATCATGGGACGGTATCTGCGGCTCGATCCCAGCCGTGGGACGGTGCCTACGGCGCGATCCCCATTGTGGGACAGTGGCGGCGGTGTGATCCCCATCGTGGGACAGTGGCGGCAGTGTGATCCGAGGCGAGGGACGGTTCGGACGCCGGTTGGTAGCGGTGGGAGGCGCACCGGAGCAAGGGGCGGAGGTGGAAGGAAATCTGGTGGCATGCCGGAGGTTGGGTCAGCGTCGCCTAGATGCAGGGGAAGCGGGGGCGGTGGCGCCGTGTGGCAGGGGAAGCGGGGGGTGGCGGTGCCGGGAGGCAGGGGAAGCGGGGGGGGGGGGGCGAGATCGGGGGAGGTTGGGGAATCGGGTGGAAGAGTGGGTGTGGTTTTTTTGTCCTGCACATGTTTAGGGAGTTCGGAAACAAGTGTATCGTGCCTATATAGGGTTGATCCTGATCCAAATAACTATTCTGATCCTGGGATCAGAATAGTGCTACTATATATATATATATATATATATATATATATATATATATATATGTTCGTATTTTGTATACACACTTAGCCATTATTATGCATGGGTCCAATGATGTAATATATATGTTCCTATTTTTTGAATACATATTTAACCATCTAATGATGCAATATATATCGCCTTCCCTTCGTTCACTGCTCTCGAGAAATAAAAGTGGGAGAAAATAAAGGAAAAGAAAAAGGAAAACTGGCAGTAGCGATTTCTTTATAAAACAGCTACAGTCAAGCTAGCAGTAGCGATTTCCTTATAAAACCGCTACAGCTAGTGAAGGTAGTAGCAGCGCGTTTTATCTAAACCGCTACAGCTAGTGAAGGTAGTAGCAGCGCGTTTTATCTAAACCGCTACAGTTAGTGAAGGTAGTAGCAGCGCGTTTTATCTAAACGCGCTACTGCTACATCCACTTAACCCAAAATTCTCACTCTCCCTGCTTCATCCCGCCTCTTTTCCCCCCAAATCCCCACTCTCTCTTCCCCCGTCGCAGTGCCGCGCCCCGGCGCTCGCCCCCGACCCGGCCCTCGCCCCTGACCCCGGCGCTCGCCCCCGACCCCGGTGCTCGCCCCCGACCCGGCGCTCGCCCCCGACCCGTTGGCCCTCGCCTCCCTCCTCTGCTTCCTCCCCTCCCAACCTCGGCCGTCGTCGCTGCACCCTCCGTAAACCCCCCTCTCTCTCTACTAGCTAGGGTTCTTCGGTTAATTTACTTAGGTTTTAGTTAGGGCAGTAGGTTAATTAGGTTATCTATTTAGTTATGAATTTAGCTAGGTTTTAAAATAGGACAGAAATTTAGGGTTAAGCAATTGTAGTTAAAAGAAAAGGCAGCATTTAAGCAATTGTCCAAATCAACATCCCTTGTTAAAGCAAATTTAGGTATGCTAAATTTATATGCAAATTTGAACTGGACATGTGATATGTGGATATGTCATGTTTTGGACATGTCATGTTTGGAATTTGAACATGTCATTTGGACATGTGATGTTTTGGTTCAATTTTGGTAAATGATCCGAGGGGCCTATGTTACGCTGGAATGTTGATTCATTTCCGTTCCGGTGAATTTCAGGCGCTCGATATGTCCATTTTTTAGCAAAGGTCATGCCGAAATTTGCCGTGAATAAAGGCGTGATTTGTGCTACATAGTTGGCATATCGAGTGTTGGCACATAGATTCCTTTTTTATGTCATTTCTCATTTATTCATACTTTTAGAAATAAACGAGGACACTTAATCATAGGAAACATGTCAAACAACGAAGAAACTGGGCCTTCTGACCAAGATGCAGACGAGATGGATTATGAGGGTGAACAAGAGTACCTCGACTATTTGACTGCTAAGCAAGGTTTGCAGGTCGTCCTCGATGATGGTACTGAGGCCGACATCGACACCGACGGCACCGACACCGATGGCGGCGCCGAGACCGGCGGGGAAGGTACCAGCGAGAAAGATACCGGCGGGGAAGGTACCGGCGCCGATGCCGCTACCGAAAAGAGGAAGCATAAGAAGCAGAGGATACGAAAACCTAACAAACTAGGGATTGGACGACTTGTGATCACAAAGATGGCATCTGGCAAGTTTGAGCCATTAGAGCCGGAAGAACCTCGCAAGTGTTATGGGAACCAATTAGGATACATCCTACAGGAATGCGCGAGCATCAACGACGATGACTTAAGGAGTAAAGAATATTTGACGTAGTTGCTCCTAACGAAGTTGCACAAGAGATTCAAGTTCCCCGACCGGGATGATAACATAGAACAACCGTGGGATGATCCGAAGATGAAAAAGATTAACAATCACGCCATGGGCATGTTTAGCAATGATTTGGCCTCCTGGAAAGGGAGGGTGAAACGCGCTATTGAGGTTGGGGAACCCCTGTCCAAGATTCTGGAGGAAAATCTGACACTTACGGAAGAGGAATTCGAAAAGTTCAAGGACAATTGCGCTACCGAGGCAACCAAGGCTAAGGCTGCGAAATTCAAGAGCCTTCGGCAAAGGAACACGGGGAAGCATTGCCTCGGAAGCCATGGCTACCTTAGTAAAAGGCCCATATGGGATAAGGAGGACGCGGAACGTGAAGCCGCGGGTCTCCCAGACCCCTTCGCGAAGTTCACCAACCCCTTGGAGCATGACTTCATCAGGGCCCGCTATCATCAATAGGACGAAGGAAAATCCAGACAAGACGGTACATGATTTCCCGATGCCCAGTTTTGTCAGGAGCAACTCCATGAACAACAACAACACCGCACCATCACTTGCTCACGCAACCGGGCCTCCTCTCGCAGTCGCTCCCGCTCATAGCATCCCATCCTCAGTCTCTGGTGTGCTAGGTGGGCCTTCGTCTTTGGCTGAGCTCGACGCCGTCACGGTAATTACATGTCGCACCATATATATATATATATATATATATATATATATATATATATATAATATTCCATTTTCGTTGCCTTTCGGATGTTTTATGCCATAGACATATGTGTTTGCAGGGCGAAGAAACCCCGTGCACCATACTCTAGTTGATAAAAGGCCAGAAGGTCGACGTGGGAAAGGGGATGCTATTGAACCCCTTGAAACCCACATTCCACAACCAGCCGATCCTCGTTGGGCACTTCAGGGTTAGCTTGTCTAGTGTGAAATCGGGGCACGAGGCATTGCCTCCTCCAGTACAGCATGTGGGAGAGGACGACGAGACCCCACCGCGGATTGGAAGATGCAAGGGTTGGGTGCTGCTATGGCCGAAGAATCTTATTCGGTTGGACCGGCCGAGAGCACACCAATAACCACACATCAACAAGCATGTGCGGAGACCACCACCCCGCCTACGCAATTACCAGCTACTATATTGCCGAGTGAGAGCGGCGGACGACGTGATGAAGGGGGTGCAATAGTACTGGCTGATGTAATCGGTCCTGGAGAACAGAGAATGGATGATGAGACGGAGGTCGACCCTTTGGGTTTCCTCAATACAAACGCGTATGACTGTGACATAGATACGATGAGTCAACCATATGACGAATCGGGCTATCAGCATGCTAATGAGGATATGGATGATATGCCCGGGCAGGAAGGTCCTTGGAAGGATTGCAAAAAGTCTCTCTTCATGAATTCCTCACATGACACGCCTGAAGATGTCGCCTCAACACAGGCTCAACTAGTCGGGGGTCGTATAGTGCTTAGCCCGGGAATCCTGGGGCAGGGGTTAAGGAAGGGTCTGGAAGGTGTGCCCAAGAAAAGGGAGAGGAAGAGATCGGGGAAGATAACTGCCTCCAAACAAGCCAGAGCACAAAGCAGCCAAACGATGCATTCTGAGGAGCATGTACCCGTGAAAGGTGCGGACATGTTCCATCTCATGGGCGAGCCGATGCTATCGCTGAAACTGCTGGAGGAACTATCAGGGGATCTCAGGAGACTGCACGACCATGTGCTGTCGACTGAGAAAAGCCTACTAGCCTCAGAGGATCCAGGATATCCGACATACGTGGCTCGTGTGCCTGAGGGGAAGTGCTACGTCGAGACACGGGCCGCGGAGGTGTTCTTCCTGCGGTTTGACCATATCTTTGAGATGTTTCTAACAAGGCGGCTCAATTTTACAATCGTCCGCCTTTTTGCGCTACATATGAGCTCGGGTCATGAAGAGTGAAGAAGTCTCGCAAATCTGTGTGGCAGATCCGTACTACATGCACGAGTCTTTCTTGAGTCTCGGCGACTTTGAGCGTGAAACTGATAGGGAGTACCTCCAAAACTTCATGGTACAGAATAAGGACCGGGAAATTGCCCTCGTGCCTTATCATCCAAAGTAAGTCAGTTCCGAACAACCCTTTGGTACATTTCAATCATTCCTTCTCTCTCATATGGGGAATAATTTGAGGTGTCTTCTCCCCGCAGCAACGGGCGCGCCGTCCTTATCGTTCTTTACCCTCAAGTCTCCCACGCTGGTGTATTTTGACCCTTCCAGAGACTACGAGAAAAAAGACTACACGCACATAATGAATATTCTAGATGATGCTCTCCAAGGCTTCAGCATTAGAGGTGGCCACATGCAGATCAGGAAACAAAGGAACAAGAAGATGGGTTTCGCGCATAAAATTAACTTCTCCTGCATCCATGTCCCAAAACCAAGCAAGAAGGATGGATTCTACATCGTCCATATCATGATTTAGTTCAACACGGATCACCAAAAGCTTCGCATGAGAAGCAGAAATGATGATCATATCCACAAGTGGCTAGAATCTCACGGAGAAGCGGATTATAAACTTAGAGATGACTTCTTTCGCATCCAAAGCAACATTGCGACGATCATCATGAAAGAAGTCGTTGATGAGAAGGGGATATTCCACCACGTCCGAACTCGCATAGGCATGCAACGTCTAGACCTCAAGCCGTTCAAGAAGCTAGGGTCCATCCTCGATGATATGGAAGGATGGAACTTCTAGTGATTTATGATGCCGATGATGATGATATGTGTCGGTTGAACTTGTATACTTTTTGTAGAGATGAAACTTTGTGATGTCCACGGTCCCTGCCGAACTTGCATAACACTACTTTGTTAGTTTGCGTACGATGACCTGCGTACCTCTAGTTAATTAATTTGCGTACTGTATGTTGCATGTAGTTGCTAACCCTTTCTTTTTCGGTGTTGCTCTAGTATATTTTGTTGCATATATATGATTGTACATCCTCTTCATGAACATGCATCTCTAACAGGTACCTAGTTTCTTGATGGCAAGATGGAAGTGCTATGTCGTGTACAAAGGGAAGGTTCCGGGGGTGTACAACGAGTGGCATGAGTGTCAGGCGCAAGTGAATGGATTCTCGGGCGCCAACCATAAAGGCTTCAAAAGCAGACAAGAAGGAGAACCTAGTTACTTGAGGTTCACGCTAGCGCGAGAGAGGATGCGTAACCGCCACCTCATGTACTGCATAGTTCCGCTCTCACTCATAGTGATAGCTCTTCTCGCGTATACCTTTGTTTAGATGGATGACATTGTAGTTGCAAGTATTCGAGACTTGCATGTATCGCTATTTTCGAGATGATGACAAGATACCACTTTGTGTTGGATGATGATTCTGATGAGACTATTTGTATGTATATGCTATGATTACATTTGTGGTCTCGTAGGCATTTGTATGTGTATCATGATGACATTTGTATGTACTAAAGATTCTTCTATAAAGCATGTTCAAATACAAAACAAATATGCCGAAAAAACAAAAAATTACTAAAATTAGCAGTAGTGAGTAGAGAAAAGTTAGCACCAGCGCGGTAGTAGCAGTAGCGCGCACATGAGAAGCGCGCTATAGCTATTAGCAGTAGCGAGCTTCCATTAAGCGCGCTGCTGCTACACTTGTGTAGCAGTAGCGCTGGTTAGCATGCGCTACTGCTACATGTTAGCTGTAGCGCCTTATTAGTAGCGCCGGTCCCCGCGCTACTGATAGACCTAAAACCCGCGCTGCTGCTAGCCTTTTCCCTAGTAGTGTAGGGGCGTTAAACGATAGCGCTTGTTGGGAGGCAACCCAATTTTATTTTTATTCCTTGCTTTTTGCTCCTGTTTAGTAATAAATAATTTATCTAGCCTCTGTTTTGGTTGCGTTTTTGTGTTTAATTCGTATTTGTGCCAAGTAGAACCGTTGGGAAGACTTGGGGAAAGTCTTGTTGAACTTGCTGTAAAAAACAGAAACTTTAGCGCTCATGAGAACTGCTGTCATTTTTATTTGGAAAGTGCTATTTAGTTAATTAGTTTTGTAGATGATTAATATATAAATTCCTGACGTCCAGAAATTTATTTTATAATTTTTAGGGTTCCAGATCTTGCGCTAGCTACAGATTACTACAGACTGTTCTGTTTTTGACAGATTCTGTTTTTCGTGTGTTGTTTGCTTATTTTGATGAATCTATGGCTAGTAAAATAGTTTATAAACCATAGAGAAGTTGGAATACAGTAGGTATAACACCAATATAAATAAAGAATGAGTTCATTACAGTACCTTGAAGTGGTGGCTTGTTTTCTTTTACTAACGGAGCTCACGAAGATTTTCTTTTAAGTGTTGTGTTGTGAAGTTTTCAAGTTTTGGGTAAAGATTTGATGGATTATGGAACAAGGAGTGGCAAGAGCCTAACCTTGGGGATGCCCATGGCACCCCCAAGATAATCTAAGGACACCTAAAAGCCAAAGCTTGGGGATGCCCCAGAAGGCATCCCCTCTTTCGTCTACTTCTATCGGTAACTTTACTTGGAGCTATATTTTTATTCGCCACATGATATGTGTTTTGCTTGGAGCGTCTTGTATTATTTGAGTCTTTGCTTGTTAGTTTACCACAATCATCCTTTCTGTACACAACTTTTGAGAGAGCCATTCATGATTTAGAATTTGTTAGAATAGTCTATGTGCTTCGCTTATATCTTTTGAGTTATATAATTTTCCTCTAGAACTTCACTTATATCTTTTAGAGCACAGTGGTGGATTTGTTTTATAGAAACTATTGATCTCTCATGCTTCACTTAGATTATTTCGAGAGTCTTAATAGCATGGTAATTTTCTTAAAATCCTAATATGCTAGGTCTTCAAGAATAAAAAAATCTCTTATGAGTGTGTTGAATACTATGATAAGTTTGATACTTGATAATTGTTTTGAGATATGGAGATGGTGATATTAAAGTCATGCTAGTTGAGTAGTTGTGAATTTGAGAAGTACTTGTGTTGAAGCTTGTGATTCCCGTAGCATGCACTTATGGTGAACCGTTATGTGATGAAGTCATAGCATGATTTATTTATTGATTTTCTTCCTTATGAGTGGCGGTCGGGGACGAGCGATGGTCTTTTCCTACCAATCTATCCCCCTAGGAGCATGCGCGTAATACTTTGCTTTGATAACTTGTAGATTTTTGCAATAAGTATGTGAGTTCTTTATGAATAATGTTGAGTGCATGGATTATACGCACACTCACCCTTCCACCTTTGCTAGCCTCTCTAATACCGCGCACCTTTCGCCGGTATCATACACCCACCATATACCTTCCTCAAAACAGCCACCATACCTACCTATTATGGCATTTCCATAGCCATTCCAAGATATATTGCCATGTAACTTTCCACCGTTTCGTTTATTATGACACACTCCATTATTGTCATATTGCTTAGAATGATCATGTAGTCGACATTGTATTTGTGGCAAAGCCACCATTCATAATTCTTTCATACATGTCACTCATGAGTCATTGCATATCCCTGAACACCGCCGGAGGCATTCATATAGAGTCATATTTTATTCTAAGTATCGAGTTGTAATTGTTGAGTTGTAAGAAAAATAAAAGTGTGATGATCATCATTATTAAAGCATTGTCCCAGTGAGGAAAGGATGATGGAGACTATGATTCCCCCACAAGTCGGGATGAGACTCTGGACGAAAAATAAAAAGAGGCCAAAGAAGCCCAAATAAAACAAAGAGAAAGAAAAGAGGCCATAAAAAAGAGAAAAGGCCCAAATAAAGAAAAGAGAGAAAAAGAGATAAGGGACAATGTTACTATCCTTTTACCACACTTGTGCTTCAAAGTAGCACCATGATCTTCATAGTAGAGAGTCTCTCATGTTATCACTTTCATATACTAGTGGGAATGTTTCATTATAGAACTTGGCTTATATATTCCAATGATGGGCTTCCTCAAAATGCCCTAGGTCTTCATGAGAAAGCAAGTTCGATGCACACCCACTTAGTTTCTTTTTGAGCTTTCATATACTTATAGCTCTAGTGCATCCGTTGCATGGCAATCCGTACTCACTCACATTGATATCTATTGATGGGCATCTCCATAGCCCGTTGATACGCCTAGTTGATGTGAGACTATCTTCTCCCTTTTTTCTTCTCCATAACCACCACTCCATTCCACCTATAGTGCTATATCCATGGCTCACGCTCATGTATTGTGTGAAGATTGAAAAAGTTTTGAGAATGTCAAAAGTATGAAACAATTGCTTGGCTTGTCATCGGGGTTGTGCATGATTTAAATATTTTGTGTGGTGAAGATAGAGCATAGCCAGACTATATGATTTTGTAGGGATAACTTTCTTTGGCCATGTTATTTTGAGAAGACATAATTGCTTTGTTAGTATGCTTGAAGTATTATTATTTTTATGTCCATATGAACCCTTGTCTTGAATCTTTCGGATCTGAATATTCATACCACAATTAAGAAGAATTACATTAAAATTATGCCAAGTAGCACTCCGCATCAAAAATTCTATTTTTATCATTTACCTACTCGAGGACGAGTAGGAATTAAGCTTGGGGATGCTTGATACATCTCCAACGTATCTATAATTTTTGATTGCTCCATGCTATATTATCTACTGTTTTGGACATTATTGGGCTTTATTATCCACTTTTATATTATTTTTGGGACTAACCTATTAACCGGAGGCCCAGCCCAGAATTGCTGTTTTTTTGCCTGTTTTAGGGTTTCGAAGAAAAGGAATATCAAACGGAGTCCAAACGGAATGAAACCTTCGGGAACGTGATTTTCTCAACGAACAAGACCTGGGAGACTTGGACCCTACGTCAAGAAAGAAAAGAGGAGGCCACAAGGTAGGGGGCGCGCCTACCCCCCCCCCCCCCCCAGGCGCACCCTCCACCCTCGTGGGCCCGCTGTTGCTCCACTGACGTACTCCTTCTTCCTATATATAACTACAGACCCCCAAACGATCAGATACGGAGCCAAAACCCTAATTCCACCGTCGCAACTTTCTGTATCCACGAGATCCCATCTTGGGGCCTGTTTCGGAGCTCCGCCGGAGGGGGCATCGATCGTAGAGGGCTTCTACATCAACACCATAGCCCCTCCGATGAAGTGTGAGTAGTTTACCTCAGACCTACAAGTCCATAGTTAGTAGCTAGATGGCTTCTTCTCTCTTTTTGGATCTCAATACAATGTTCTCCCCCTCTCTTGTGGAGAACTATTCGATGTAATCTTCTTTTTGCGGTATGTTTGTTGAGACCGATGAATTGTGGGTTTATGATCAAGTCTATCTATAAATAATATTTGAATCTTCTCTGAATTCTTTTATGTATGATTGTTTATCTTTTCAAGTCTCTTCGAATTATTAGTTTGGTTTGTCCTACTAGATTGATCTTTCTTGCAATGGGAGAAGTGCTTAGCTTTGGGTTCAATCTTGCGGTGTCCTTTCCCAGTGGCAGTAGGAGCAGCAGGGCACGTATTGTCTTGTTGCCATCGAGGATAACAAGATGGGGTTTTCTTCATATTGCATGAGTATATCGCTCTACATCATGTCATCTTGCTTAAGGCGTTACTCTGTTTTTAACTTAATACTCTAGATGCATGCTGGATAGCGGTCGATGAGTGGAGTAATAGTAGTAGATGCAGGCAAGAGTCGGTCTACTTTTCTCGGACGTGATGCCTATATACATGATCATACCTAGATATTCTCATAGCTATGCTCAATTCTGTCAATTGCTCAACAGTAATTTGTTCACCCACCATAGAATACTTATGCTCTCAAGAGAAGCCACTAGTGAAACCTATGGCCCCCGAGTCTATCTTCATCATATTAATCTCCTACTACTTGGTTATTTCCTTTGCTATTTACTTTGCCTTTATTTTACTTTGCATCTTTTATCATAAAAATACCAAAAATATTATCTTATCATATCTATAAGATCTCACTCTCGTAAGTGGCCTTATAGGGATTGACAACCCCTATTTGCATTGGTTGCGTGGATTTATTTGTTTTGTGCAGGTACGAGGGACTCGCGCGTAGCCTCCTACTGGATTGATACCTTGGTTCTCAAAAACTGAGGGAAATACTTACGGTACTTTGCTGCATCATCCCTTCCTCTTTGGGGAAAACCAACGCAGTGCTCAAGAGGTAGCACATATTCTCCATCTTTAAACTCACGCTTTTGGATTCTTTTATCATGCCATCTTTTAACTTTTTCTTTAAACAACTTATCATTTTCATAAGCTTGGACTCTCCATTCTTCTAAGGAGCTAATATCAAATTACCTCTTTTCACCGGCAAGTTTGAAATCATAGTTGAGTTCTTTGATTGCCCAATATGTTTTATGTTCTAACTCAAGAGGCAAATGATAAGCTTTTCCATAAAGCATTTTATAAGGAGACATACCCATAGGATTTTTGTATGTTGTTCTATAAGCCCAAAGTGCATCATCTAATTTCTTAGACCAATTCTTCCGAGACCTATTGAAAGTCTTTTGCAAAATTAATTTTATTTCTTTATTGCTAAGTTCAACTTGACCACTAGAATGATGATGATAAGGTGATGCAATTCTATGGTTAACATCATACTCGGCAAGCATTTTAGGAAAGCACCATGAATAAAATGTGAACCATCATCAGTCATTAAATATCTGGGGACTCCAAACCTGGGGAAACTAACTTCCTTAGGCATTTTAATAGAGGTGTTGTGATCAGCACTACTGGTTGGAATATATTCTACCCACTTAGTAACATAATCAACAACAACCAGAATAGAGGTGTTGTGATCAGAAGGAAAAGGTCCCATGTAATCAAATCCCCAAACATCAAATGGTTCAACAACAAGTGAATAATTCATAGGCATTTCTTGACGCTTACCAATATTACCTATTCTTTGGAATTCATCACAAGATGAGACGAACTTACGGGCATACTTGAAGATAGTATGCCAATAAAATCCAGATTGCAATACCTTGTGAGCAATTCTATCTCCAGCATGATGCCCTCCATAAGCTTCGGAGTGACATTTCCGTAGGATTTGTCCCTGTTCATGCTCAGGTACACAACATCTAATAATACCATCTACTCCTTCTTTATAAAGATGTGGGTCATCCCAAAAGTAATGTCTTAAATCATAGAAGATTTTTTCTTTTGTTGGTATATAAAGCTAGGTGGTAAACATTTAGCAACAATGCAATTAGCATAGTCAGCATACCAAGCAGTATTATGAGCAACATTTATTGCAGCTAACTGCTCATCAGGAAAACTATCATCAATAGGTAGTGGGTCATCAAGCGCATTTTCAAGCCTAGAAAAGTTATCAGCTATGGGTTCTCAGCTCCATTCCTATCAATAATATGTAAATCAAATTCTTGTAGCAAGAGAACCCATCAAATAAGTCTAGGTTTAGCATCTTTCTTTTCCATAAGATATTTAATAGCATCATGATCGGTGTGAACAATTACTTTTGAATCAACAATATAGGATCTAAATTTATCACAAGCAAACACCACTGCTAAGAATTCTTTTTCAGTAGTAGCATAATTTCGTTGAGCACTCTCTAGGGTTTCACTAGCATAATGAATAACATTCAGTTTCTTATCAACTCTCTATCCTAGAACAGCACCAACAGCATACTCACAAGCATCACACATAATTTCAAAAGGCAAGTTCCAATAAGGTGGTTGAACAATAGGTGCAAAAATTAAGGCTTTGTTGAGTGTTTCAAAGGCTTGTAAACAATCATCATCAAAAACAAAAGGAACATCCTTTGCAAAAGATTCGTAAGAGGCCTAGAAATTTTAGAGAAGTCTTTGATAAATCTCCTGTAGAAACCAACATGACCTAGGAAACTACATATACCTTTGCTATCATTAGGACATGGCATTTTCTCAATTGCATCAACCTTAGCTTTGTCCACTTCAATACCTTTTTCAGAAATGTATGGCCCAAGACAATACCTTCATTAACCATAAAGTGGCACTTCTCCCAATTCAAGACAAGATTTGTTTGTTCACATCTTTGCAAAACTCGATCAAGATTGCTTAAACAATCATCAAAAGACTTCCGAAAAACAAAGAAATCATCCATGAAAACCTCAACAATCTTTTCACAAAAGTCAGAGAAAATAGCAGTCATACATCTTTGAAAGGTAGCAGGTGCATTCAATAATCCAAAAGGCATACGTCTATAAGCATAAGTTCCAAAGGGACAAGTAAAAGTGGTGTTTTCTTGATCAGTTTGAGAAACAGGTATTTGTGAAAAACCAGAATATCCATCAAGGAAGCAAAAATGTGTGTGCTTAGATAATCTTTCAAGCATTTGATCAATAAAAGGCAGAGAGTAATGATCTTTTCTAGTTGCTTTGTTTAATTTTCTAAAATCAGTTACCATTCTATAGCCTATAACAATTCTTTGTGGAATAGGTTCATTCTTATCATTAGGAAAAACAGTAATACCTCCTTTCTTAGGGACACAATGAAATGGACTTACCCATCTACTATCAGCTATGGGATAGATTATACCTGCTTCTAGAAGTTTTAATATTTTTGTTCTTACCACCTCTTTCATCTTCGGATTTAACCGACATTGGTGATCAACAACGGGTTTAGCATCAGGCTCCATATTAATTTTGTGCTGACATAGAGTGGGACTAATTCGCTTTAAATCATCAAGAGTGAAGGAAATATGCCCTAGAGGCAATAATAAAGATATTATTTATTTCCTTATATCATGATAAATGTTTATTATTCATGCTAGAATTGTATTATCTGGAAACATAATACTTGTGTGAATACATAAACAAACTAAACGTCACTAGTATGCCTCTACTTGACTAGCTCGTTAATCAAAGATGGTTATGTTTCCTAACCATAGACATGTGTTGTTATTTGATTAACGGGATCACATCATTAGGAGAATGTTGTGATTGACATGACCCATTCCATTAGCTTAGCATCCGATCATTTAGTATGTTGCTCTTGCTTTCTTCATGACTTATACATGTTCCTATGACTATGAGATTATGCAACTCCCGTTTGCTGGAGGAACACTTTGTGTGCTACCAAACGTCACAATGTAACTCGATGATTATAAAGGAGCTCTACAGGTGTCTCCAAAGGTACATGTTGGGTTGGCATATTTCGAGATTAGGATTTGTCACTCCGATTGTCGGAGAGGTATCTCTGGGCCCTCTTAGTAATGCACATCACATAAGCCTTGCAAGAATTCCAACTAATGAGTTAGTAGTGAGATGATGTATTATGGATCGAGTAAAGAGACTTGCCGTTAACGAGATTGAACTAGGTATTAAGATACCGATGATTGAAACCCGGGCAAGTAACATACCGATGACAAAGGGAACAACGTATGTTGTTATGCGGTCTGACCGATAAAGATCTTCGTAGAATATGTACGAGCTAATATGAGCATCCAGGTTCCGCTATTGGTTATTGACCGGAGACGTGTCTCGGTCATGTCTACATTGTTCTCGAACCCGTAGGGTCCGCACGCTTAGGCTTTCGATGACAGTTATATTATGAGTTTATGATTTTTGATGTACCGAAGGAGTTCGGAGTCCCGGATGAGATCAGTGACATGACGAGGAGTCTCGAAATGGTCGAGACATCAATATTGATATATTGGAAGCCTATGTTTGGATATCGTAAGTGTTCCGGGCGAAATTGGCATTTTACCGGAGTATCGGGAGCCTACCGGAACCCCCCGGTAACCTAATGGGCCTTAATGGGCCTAGTGGAGGAAGAGGAGAGGAGGCCTAGGGGCTGCCGCGTGCCCCTCCCCCCCAAGTCCGAAGTGGACAAGGAGGGGGGCGGCGCCCCCCCCCCTTTCCTTTCTTCCCTCTCCTCCTTCCCCCCAAGTCCTAATCCAACTAGGGAAAGGGGGGAGTCCTACTCCCGGTAGTAGTAGGACTCCTCCTGCGCGCCTCCTCCTAGGGCCGGCCGCACCCCCCTTGCTCCTTTATATACGGGGGCTGGGGGCACCTCTGGACACACAAGTTGATCCTCGTGATCGTTTTCTTAGTCGTGTGCGGTGCCCCCTTCCACCATAATCCTCGATAATATTGTAGTAGTGCTTAGGCGAAGCTCTGCGATAGTAGAACATCAAGATCGTCACTACTCCATTGTGCTGACGGAACTCTTCCCCGACACTTTGCTGGATCGGAGTCCGGGGATCGTCATCGTGCTGAACGTGTGCTAGAACTCGGAGGTGCCGTAGTTTCGATGCTTGATCGGCGGTATTGTTGGATGAAGCGGCCCGGACCGACATTACGCGTACGCTTACGCGAGACTGGTTCTACCGACGTGCTTTGCACACAGGTGGCTGGCGGGTGTCAGTTTCTCCAACTTTAGTTGAACCAAGTGTGGCTACGCCCGGTCCTTGCGAAGGTTAAAACAGCACCAACTTGACAAACTATCGTTGTGGTTTTGATGCGTAGGTAAGATTGGTTCTTGCTTAAGCCCGTAGCAGCCACGTAAAACTTGCAACAACAAAGTAGAGGACGTCTAACTTGTTTTTGTAGGGCATGTTGTGATGTGATATGGTCAAGACATCACTACTAGGAAAAGGGCTATAGATGGAATTGACACTAATGGCACACCAGACATGTGGTGCGCCATTAGTAAATTTTTTTTTAATTTTTTCAAAACTACTAATGGCGCACCGTGGGAGTGGTGCGCCATTACTAGTCTAGTTGAACTAGTAATGGCGCACCACATCCACGGTGCGCCATTAGTAAAAAAAATTTTAATTTTTTTCAAAACTACTAATGGCGCACCGTGGGAGTGGTGCTCCATTACTAGTTGAACTAGTAATGGCGCACCATGCCACGGTGCGCCATTAGTAACTTGGCCCAAACATTCGCCCGAATGCACCCCCCCCCCCCCCCCCGTGGACCGCCTTTTCAGTTTCAGAAAAAAGAAAATGATAGAAATGTCAAAAAAATCAAAGAAAATAAGATTCCCATGTGATATGTGGTCTAGCTGTTAGCAAAATTTACAAACACTTCTTTGCAAAATCTCTCGAGAATTTGTAAAAATGGGCATAACTTTTGCGTACGAACTCGGATGAAAAAGGTTTTATATGAAAAATCATCTACTCGAAAAGTTACATCCGAATTTAACGGGGATACCCCGTTAAACATTTTCAAAATCCTCAAAAACCTAACAGAAAAAAAGATACGGGGCTTTTAAGATACGGGGTTTTCAATGGTGAACATCACTATGTTGATCATATCTACTATATGATTCACGCTCGACCTTTCGGTCTGAGTGTTCCGAGACCATATCACTACTAGAGAAAAGGCTATTAGCAGCGCGGGTACCCGCGCTACTAGTATCGTGCTACAGCTAAGTAGATAGCAGTAGCGCCGATGCAACCCACTCTACTACTACGTCTGTTAGTAGTAGCGTGGATGGCACCGCGCTACTACTATCCTAAGTAGTAGTAGCATGCACTTTTCCTCCCGCGCTACTACTAGCTAATTAGGAATTAAAAATAAAATTTAGATGCATTATTCCTGGATAGAAATAGACATGCCCGGTGCAAAATAAACTTATGTCAAGGAACAACATCTCAACTGAAAGAAATCACGACATCCCATTTAACATCAGACAAACACAACCATCACCTAAAAGGTGGGTACCTTCCCTAGCATTCCACCACCAACCTAAACAAACCACATGGAAGATGTATCTACCAAGGCTTGGAGTTCAAACGCCGGTGGACCTCCCCCAGACGGTGGTGTCGAGGACCTCCACCTCGGCGACCTCCGATGATGCGATCACCTGGATGATCATTTGTGTGCAGTAGTCACCAGGCTTCATGGTGAAGTACACCTCCAAGTGGTTGAAGAGCACGACACCCACCGGGCCACGATAATCCTCCTTGATCACCCCTACACCCACGTCAGGAAAGTGAAAACTTGTTGGTTCATGTCCTGTGTCCAAATCTAGTATTGTATTTTTCTTTCTTTATTGTGCATGCACATGAATCAATAGTAATAGCCGAAGGCTGGTCCTTACTTGTTGCTCGACACGTGAAGAAGGCTGGTCCCCTCCTTATTGCATGAACGAATCCAAGGAAGACACTGTCGGTGGCTCGAACCCGGCTTCCGCTTATCTGTTGACAAGGAATAGTTTCAGGTAACAAAGGAAAATGAGAACAAAGAGCAATCAGTAATTGTGAGACAAGAAATAACTTCTGTTGTAACCCATGCATTGTATTCTATCCCAAGCTAAACTACCTAGTATCTGTCATAGTCATGGTGAACTCACTTTCATTTTCAAAAAAATCCTGTATCTGTCATGTTCCTCCCAAGGTTTACACCGGGCTCATTTGGCTCCGGCAACATGTATTCTCACCGGCCAGCATCATGACAACCGAAGACATCAGCGGCCTATTCCTAGGTTGCATGTGGGCAATCAGTAGATAAATGCATCTGAAAAATAGATGTAAACGAGGCAACGACCAAAGTTAACTTCTTGAAATCAGATAAAAAAGGTGGAAGATATGAAGTGCAGCAACAACTTTTGTGATATGAGAAACGTTAGCTAGTATAAGAATCATTAGGTAAAATATAAAAAGTTAACTTGTGTGGCCACAAGTTTACAACTATTCGAGTACTTCAGATCATTAGTAATTAACCTGGCCGAGGATACTCCTAACATATAAATCATAGTAGGCTCAAGCAATTGTTAGCTTCATTCTGTAAATCCTAGAGATGTATGCAAGGTATATTCATCCATCCAACTACACGCCTGAATTGCTCTACCAAATATTTCATCAGTCCACCGACATGAATCACACCCAAACAGTCTCTACAGCTTCTGGCTACAGCCTAACTAACTTCTGCGCATATATTATTTGTGTTCTTCTGTTGACTATCATTGTACTGAAGTCGTAATCTTGTCTTCACCAGGTTAAATGTGGCTCAGCTAACTCCCTAATGCAAGTAAATTCTGGAGCCCAAGGAAGAAGAGTATTAGGGACTGACCTGAATGGCAACCTACCACTTCAGCAAACTAGCAGTGTCGTCTCTCCCCGTCAACCCGAGCTTTTGGACGAAACTCCGTCAGCGAATCTCTTCTAATCAACTTGATCTTTTCCCTAAGCTAGTATTTTATCGGATACCCCCGAGGGACTCCCATGGCCGTCAGTGTTCATTTTGACACCTCCGACAAGAAAAAGGTTAAAACAAAACAAATAAGAAGCTTAATTACCTACTACGTACAAAACTAACCCTTGAGATGGCTGGATGCCCTGTTTCATTTAGATTTGGAGAGAGAGCAGCTGAATCATGGTGAAATAAATTCAAGTGAAAAGGAGGAACAAGTTGAATTAGGTAGGTGAAAGTAACCGTGCAAGGACACATATTAATCTGGAACTGCCTCACCAACCGAAGAAAATAATACATCAGTTTAATTTTCAGTTACATTTGGAAACTTACCCTCACGGGTTAATCTTACTATTATCTACTGACACTAACTCTTTAATCTCGAAATTTGCACATCTAAACATGTGCATATAGCTTAAGA
Organism: Triticum aestivum; assembly: GCF_018294505.1. Lineage (NCBI taxonomy): Eukaryota > Viridiplantae > Streptophyta > Magnoliopsida > Poales > Poaceae > Triticum > Triticum aestivum. The sequence continues at coordinate 586,418,847 of NC_057794.1, forward strand.
ATTTAGACAAACAAACAACCTTCTGATGGCATACAACAATTTTCATCAATCAGATTTACATGCCACTTTTTTTCAGCAGTTAGCTGCAAGACTTCCTACAAGAAACAGACTTACCCTGAGGCCTTCCCCGCTGGCCTCCCCCATCAGATCTGCGCTCGTCAGCGGCCCTGCATTCACAAGCAAGCACATCATATTATACCTGCAGAACCACATCGAGGGAGCACCAAGCAGAAAAAAACATGTTGTCGGCCTTACGAGGCAGCGCGATGGCGGATTCGCGGGAGGAGGGCACGGGCACGCCGGTGGGCCCGTTGGCATCATCGCTGTCGCGCGGTCCCGGCGCCTGCTGCGGGGAGGAGGCGGAGACGGAGGAGACATTGGAGCGGCAGGGGCGGACGGAGACGGCGTGGAAGGGCAGTCGCCGCGGACGCGCCCCCGCGGCGGGGTTGTGGGTTTGGGGGGGGAGGGGGCGTGGCATCCAGCGAGGTGGAGGACCTATGCGTTGCTGAGGGACAGGCTGGGGAGATGGAGGAGGCGGCGCCGGTGTGGGAGCAGGAGGCGTGGCGGCTTTGAGGAGAAGGGAATGAGAAGAGTGGTGGGTGGGAGTGTTGGGTTTCGTAGTAATTTCAAAAAATTTCCTACGTACACGCAAGATCATGGTGATGCATAGCAACAAGAGGGGAGAGTATTGTCTACGTACCCACGCAGACCGACTGCGGAAGTGTTAACACAATGTAGAGGAAGTAGTCGTACGTCTTCACAATCCGATCGATCCAAGCACCGTTACTCCGGCACCTCCGAGTTCTTAGCACACGTACAGCTCGATGACGATCCCCGGGCTCCGATCCAGCAAAGCGTCAGGGAGGAGTTCCGTCAGCATGACGGCGTGGTGACGATCTTGCTGTTCTACCGACGCAGGGCTTCGCCTAAGCACTACAACGATATGACCGAGGTGGAATATGGTGGCAGGGGGCACCGCACACGGCTAAGGAACGATCACGTGGATCAACTTGTGTGTCTAGAGGTGCCCCTGCCTCCGTATATAAAGGAGCCAAGGGGGAGGGGGCCGCCGGCCAGGAGGAGGGCGCAGGAGGAGTCCTACTCCTTCCGAGAGTAGGACTCCCCCCCCCAATCCTAGTTGGACTAGGATTCCCCGAGGGGGAAAGAGAGAGAGGGGGCCCGGCTACCTCTCCTAGTCCTAATAGGACTAGGGGAGGGGGGAGGCACGCAGCCATCTTGGGCTGCCCCTTTCTCCTTTCCACTAAAGCCCATTAAGGCCCATATGGCTCCCGGGGGGTTCCGGTAACCTCCCAGTACTCCGGTAAAATCCCGATTTCACCCGGAACACTTCTGATGTCCAAATATAGGCTTCCAATATATCAATCTTTATGTCTTGACCATTTCGAGACTCCTCGTCATGTCCGTGATCACATCCGGGACTCCGAACTAACTTCGGTACATCAAAATGCATAAACTCATAATAACTGTCATCGTAACGTTAAGCGTGCGGACCCTACGGTTCGAAAATAATGTAGACATGACTAAGACACATCTCCATTCAATAACCAATAGCGGGACCTGGATGCCCATATTGGCTCCTACATATTCAACGAAGATCTTTATCGGTCAGACCGCATAACAACATATGTTGTTCCCTTTGTCATCGGTATGTTACTTGCCCGAGATTCGATCGTCGGTATCCAATACCTAGTTCAATCTCGTTACTGGCAAGTCTCTTTACTCGTTCCGTAATACATCATCCCGCAACTAACTCATTAGTTGCAATGCTTGCAAGACTTAAGTGATGTGCATTACCGAGAGGGCCCAGAGATACCTCTCCGACATTTGGAGTGACAAAACCTAATCTCAAAATACGCCAACCCAACATGTACCTTCGGAGACACCTGTAGTACTCCTTTATAATCACCCAGTTACGTTGTGACGTTTGGTAGTACCCAAAGTGTTCCTCCGGTAAACGGGAGTTGCATAATCTCATAGTCATAGGAACATGTATAAGTCATGAAGAAAGCAATAGCAACATACTAAATGATCGGGTGCTAAGCTAATGGAATGGGTCATGTCAATCAGATCATTCAACTAATGATGTGACCTCGTTAATCAAATAACAACACTTTGTTCATGGTTAGGAAACATAACCATCTTTGATTAACAAGCTAGTCAAGTAGAGGCATACTAGTGACACTCTGTTTGTCTATGTATTCACACATGTATTACGTTTCCGGTTAATACAATTCTAGCATGAATAATAAACATTTATCATGATATAAGGAAATAAATAATAACTTTATTATTGCCTCTAGGGCATATTTCCTTCAGTCTCCCACTTGCACTAGAGTCAATAATCTAGATTATACAGTAATGATTCTAACACTCATGGAGCCTTAGTGCTGATCATGTTTTGCTCGTGGAAGAGGCTTAGTCAACGGATCTGCAACATTCAGATCCGTATGTATCTTGCAAATCTCTATGTCTCCCACCTGGACTAGATCCCGGATGGAATTGAAGCGTCTCTTGATGTGCTTGGTTCTCTTGTGAAATCTGGATTCCTTTGCCAAGGCAATTGCACCAGTATTGTCACAAAAGATTTTCACTGGACCCGATGCACTAGGTATGACACCTAGATCGGATATGAACTCCTTCATCCAGACTCCTTCGTTCACTGCTTCCGAAGCAGCTATGTACTCCGCTTCACATGTAGATCCCGCTATGACGCTTTGTTTAGAACTGCACCAACTGACAGCTCCACCGTTTAATGTAAACACGTACCCGGTTTGTGATTTAGAATCGTCCGGATCAGTGTCAAAGCTCGCATCAACGTAACCTTTTACGATGAGCTCTTTGTCACCTCCATATACGAGAAACATATCCTTAGTCCTTTTCAGGTATTTCAGGATGTTCTTGACCGCTGTCCAGTGATCCACTCCTGGATTACTTTGGTACCTCCCTGCTAAACTTATAGCAAGGCACACATCAGGTCTGGTACACAGCATTGCATACATGATAGAGCCTATGGCTGAAGCATAGGGAACATCTTTCATTTTCTCCCTATCTTCTGCAGTGGTCGGGCATTGAGTCTGACTCAACTTCACACCTTGTAACACAGGCAAGAACCCTTTCTTTGCTTGATCCATTTTGAACTACTTCAAAATCTTGTCAAGGTATGTGCTTTGTGAAAGTCCAATTAAGCGTCTTGATCTATCTCTATAGATCTTTATGCCTAATATATAAGCAGCTTCACCGAGGTCTTTCATTGAAAAACTCTTATTCAAGTATCCCTTTATGCTATCCAGAAATTCTATATCATTTCCAATTAGTAATATGTCATCCACATATAATATCAGAAATGCTACAGAGCTCCCACTCACTTTCTTGTAAATACAGGCTTCTCCGAAAGTCTGTATAAAACCAAATGCTTTGATCACACAATCAAAGAGTTTATTCCAACTCTGAGAGGCTTGCACCAGTCCATAAATGGATCGCTGGAGCTTGCACACTTTGTTAGCTCCCTTTGGATCGACAAAACCTTCTGGTTGCATCATATACAACTCTTCTTCCAGAAATCCATTCAGGAATGCAGTTTTGACATCCATTTGCCAAATTTCATAATCATAAAATGCGGCAATTGCTAACATGATTCGGACAGACTTAAGCATCACTACGGGTGAGAAGGTCTCATCGTAGTCAACCCCTTGAACTTGTCGAAAACCTTTTGCGACAAGTCGAGCTTTGTAGACAGTAACATTACCGTCAGCGCCAGTCTTCTTCTTGAAGATCCATTTATTCTCAATCGCTTGCCGATCATCGGGCAAGTCAACCAAAGTCCATACTTTTTTCTCATACATGGATCCCATCTCAGATTTCATGGCTTCAAGCCATTTTGCGGAATCTGGGCTCACCATCGCTTCTTCACAGTTCGTAGGTTCATCATGATCTAGTAGCATGACTTCCAGAACAGGATTACCGTACCACTCTGGCGCGGATCTCACTCTGGTTGATCTACGAGGTTTAGTAGTATCTTGATCTGAAGTTTCATGATCATTATCATTAGCTTCCTCACTAACTGGTGTAGGTGTCACTGAAATAGTTTTCTGTGATGTACTACTTTCCAGTAAGGGAGCAGGTACAGTTACCTCGTCAAGTTCTACTTTCCTCCCACTCACTTCTTTCGAGAGAAACTCCTTCTCTAGAAAGTTTCCGAATTTAGCAACAAAAGTCTTGCCTTCGGATCTGTGATAGAAGGTGTATCCAATAGTTTCCTTTGGATATCCTATGAAGACACATTTCTCCGATTTGGGTTCGAGCTTATCAGGTTGAAGCTTTTTCACATAAGCATCGCAGCCCCAAACTTTCAGAAACGACAACTTTGGTTTCTTGCCAAACCACAGTTCATAAGGCGTCGTCTCAACGGATTTTGATGGTGCCCTATTTAACGTGAATGCGGCCGTCTCTAGAGCGTATCCCCAAAACGATAGCGGTAAATCAGTAAGAGACATCATAGATCGCACCATATCTAGTAAAGTACGATTACGGCGTTCGGACACACCATTACGCTGTGGTGTTCTGGGTGGCGTGAGTTGCGAAACTATTCCACAATTTTTCAAATGTACACCAAACTCGTAACTCAAATATTCTCCTCCATGATCAGATCGTAGAAACTTTATTTTCTTGTTACGATGATTTTCAACTTCACTCTGAAATTCTTTGAACTTTTCAAATGTTTCAGACTTGTGTTTAATTAAGTAGATATACCCATATCTGCTTAAGTCATCTGTGAAGGTGAGAAAATAACGATATCTGCCACGAGCCTCAATATTCATCGGACCACATACATCTGTATGTACGATTTCCAACAAATCTGTTGCTCTCTCCATAGTACCGGAGAACGGTGTTTTAGTCATCTTGCCCATGAGGCACGGTTCGCAAGTACCAAGTGATTCATAATCAAGTGGTTCCAAAAGTCCATCAGTATGGAGTTTCTTCATGCGCTTTACACCGATATGACCTAAACGGCAATGCCACAAATAAGTTGCACTATCATTATCAACTCTGCATCTTTTGGCTTCAACATTATGAATATGTGTATTACTACTATCGAGATTCAATAAGAATAGACCACTCTTCAAGGGTGCATGACCATAAAAGATATTACTCATATAAATAGAACAACCATTATTCTCTGATTTAAATGAATAACCGTCTCGCATTAAAAAGATCCAGATATAATGTTCATGCTCAACGCTGGCACCAAATAACAATTATTTAGGTCTAATACTAATCCCGAAGGTAGATGTAGAGGTAGCGTGCCGACCGCGATCACATCGACTTTGGAACTGTTTCCCACGCGCATCGTCACCTCGTCCTTAGCCAATCTTCGCTTAACCCGTAGTCCCTGTTTCGAGTTGCAAATATTAGCAACAGAACCAGTATCAAATACCCAGGTGCTACTGCGAGCATTGGTAAGGTACACATTAATAACATGTATATCACATATACCTTTGTTCACCTTGCCATCCTTCTTATCCGCCAAATACTTGGGGCAGTTCCGCTTCCAGTGACCAGTCTGCTTGCAGTAGAAGCACTCAGTTTCAGGCTTAGGTCCAGACTTGGGTTTCTTCTCTTGAGCAGCAACTTGCTTGCCGTTCTTCTTGAAGTTCCCCTTCTTCTTCCCTTTGCCCTTTTTCTTGAAACTAGTGGTCTTATTGACCATCAACACTTGATGCTCCTTCTTGATTTCTACCTCCGCAGCTTTCAGCATTGCGAAGAGCTCGGGAATAGTCTTGTTCATCCATTGCATATTATAGTTCATCACGAAGCTCTTGTAGCTTGGTGGCAGTGATTGGAGAATTCTGTCAATGACGCAATCATCTGGAAGATTAACTCCCAATTGAATCAAGTGATTATTATACCCAGACATTTTGAGTATATGCTCACGGACAGAACTGTTCTCCTCCATCTTGCAGCTATAGAACTTATTGGAGACTTCATATCTCTCAATCCGGGCATTTGCTTGAAATATTAACTTCAACTCCTGGAACATCTCATATGCTCCATGACGTTCAAAACGTCGTTGAAGTCCCGATTCTAAGCCGTAAAGCATGGCACACTGAACTATCGAGTAGTCACCAGCTTTGCTCTGCCAGACGTTCATAACATCTGGGGTTGCTCCAGCAGCAGGCCTGGCACCCAGCGGTGCTTCCAGGACGTAATTCTTCTGTGCAGCAATGAGGATAATCCTCAAGTTACGGACCCAGTCCGTGTAATTGCTACCATCATCTTTCAACTTTGCTTTCTCAAGGAACGCATTAAAATTCAAAGGAACAACAACACGAGCCATCTATCTACAATTAACATAAACAAGCAAGATGCTATCAGGGACTAAGTTCATGATAAATTTAAGTTCAATTAATCATATTACTTAAGAACTCCCACTTAGATAGACATCCCTCTAATCCTCTAAGTGATCACGTGATCCAAATCAACTAAACCATGTCCGATCATCACGTGAGATGGAGTAGTTTCATTGGTGAACATCACTATGTTGATCATATCTACTATATGATTCACGCTCGACCTTTCGGTCTCCGTGTTCCGAGGCCATATCTGTATATGCTTGGCTCGTCAAGTATAACCTGAGTATTCCGTGTGTGCAACTGTTTTGCATCCGTTGTATTTGAACGTAGAGCCTATCACACCCGATCATCACGTGGTGTCTCAGCACGAAGAACTTTCGCAACGGTGCATACTCAGGGAGAACACTTCTTGATAATTTAGTGAGAGATCATCTTATAATGCTAGCGTCAATCAAAGCAAGATAAGATGCATAAAAGATAAACATCACATGCAATCAATATAAGTGATATGATATGGCAATCTCCGAAGCACGGTCATGATCACCATCGTCACCGGTGCGACACCTTGATCTCCATCGTAGCATCGTTGTCGTCTCGCCAATCTTATGCTTCTACGACTATCACTACCGCTTAGTAATAAAGTAAAGTATTACATCGCGATTGCATTGCATACAATAAAGCGACAACCATATGGCTCCTGCCAGTTGCCGATAACTTGGTTACAAAACATGATCATCTCATACAATAAAATTTAGCATCATGTCTTGGCCATATCACATCACAACATGCCCTGCAAAAACAAGTTAGACGTCATCTACTTTGTTGTTGCAAGTTTTACGTGGCTGCTACGGGCTTAAGTAAGAACCAATCTCACCTACGCATCAAAACCACAATGATAGTTTGTCAAATAGACTCCGTTTTAACCTTCGCAAGGACCGGGCGTAGCCACATTTGGTTCAACTAAAGTTGGAGAGACAGTCGCCCGCTAGCCACCTATGTGCAAAGCACGTCGGGAGAACCGGTCTCGCGTAAGCGTACGCGTAATGTTGGTCCGGGTCGTCTCGTCCAACAATACCGCCGAACCAAAGTATGACATGCTGGTAGGCAGTATGACTTATATCGCCCACAACTCACTTGTGTTCTACTCGCGCATATAACATCAAACCATAAAACCTAGGCTCTAATACCACTGTTGGGTTTCGTAGTAATTTCAAAAAAATTCCTACGTACACGCAAGATCATGGTGATGCATAGCAATGAGAGGGGAGAGTGTTGTCTACGTACCCACGCAGACCGACTACGGAAGCGTTGACACAACGTAGAGGAAGTAGTCGTACGTCTTCGCGATCCGACCGACCCAAGCACCGTTACTCTGGCACCTCCGAGTTCTTAGCACACGTACAGCTCGATGACGATCCCCGGGCTCCGATCTAGCAAAGCGTCGAGTAGGAGTTCCGTCAGCACGACGGCGTGGTGACGATCTTGATGTTCTACCAACGCAGGGCTTCGTCTAAGCACTACAACGATATGACCGAGGTGGAATATGGTGGCAGGGGGCACCGCACACGGCTAAGGAACGATCACGTGGATCAACTTGTGTGTCTAGAGGTGCCCCCTGCCTCCGTATATAAAGGAGCCAACGGGGAGGGGGCCGCCGGCCAGGAGGAGGGCGTAGGAGGAGTCCTACTCCTTCCGAGAGTAGGACTCCCACCCCCCAATCCTAGTTGGACTAGGATTCCCTGAGGGGGAAAGAGAGAGAGGGGGGCCGGCCACCTCTCCTAGTCCTAATAGGACTATGGGAGGGGGCAGGCGCGTGGCCATCTTGGGCTGCCCCTTTCTCTTTTCCACTAAAGCCCATTAAGGCCCATATGGCTCCCGGGGGGTTCCGGTAATCTCCCGATACTCCGGTAAAATCCCGATTTCACCCGGAACAATTCTGATGTCCAAATATAGGCTTCCAATATATCAATCTTTATGTCTCGACCATTTCGAGACTCCTCGTCATGTCCGTGATCACATCCGGGACTCTGAACTAACTTTGGTACATCAAAATGCATAAACTCATAATAACTGTCATCGTAACATTAAGCGTGCGGACCCTACGGTTCGAGAATAATGTAGACATGACTGAGACATATCTCCGGTCAATAACCAATAGCGGGACCTAGATGCCCATATTGGCTCCTACATATTCAACGAAGATCTTTATCGGTCAGACCGCATAACAACATACGTTGTTCCCTTTGTCATCGGTATGTTACTTGCCCGAGATTCGATCGTCGGTATCCAATACCTAGTTCAATCTCGTTACCGGCAAGTCTCTTTACTCGTTCCGTAATACATCATCCCGCAACTAACTCATTAGTTGCAATGCTTGCAAGGCTTAACTAATGTGCATTACCGAGAGGGCCCAGAGATACCTCTCCTACATTCGGAGTGACAAAACCTAATCTCGAAATACACCAACCCAACATGTACCTTCGGAGACACCTGGAGTACTCCTTTATAATCAACCAGTTACGTTGTGATGTTTGGTAGTACCCAAAGTGTTCCTCCGGTAAACGGGAGTTGCATAATCTCATAGTCATAGGAACATGTATAAGTCATGAAGAAAGCAATAGCAACATACTAAACGATCGGGTGCTAAGCTAATGGAATGGGTCATGTCAATCAGATCGTTCAACTAATGATGTGACCTCGTTAATCAAATAACAACACTTTGTTCATGGTTAGGAAACATAACCATCTTTGATTAACGAGCTAGTCAAGTAGAGGCATACTAGTGACACTCTGTTTGTCTATGTATTCACACATGTATTATGTTTCCGGTTAATACAATTCTAGCATGAATAATATACATTTATCATGATATAAGGAAATAAATAATAACTTTATTATTGCCTCTAGGGCATATTTCCTTCAGGGAGTGGATCAGGTGTATGGTGCAGCAGTAAGTAGTAGCGTGTGTTGGCGAAACACGCTACTCCTAAGTACTTTAGCAATAACGCGTCTATGGAAAGAGTGCTACTACTATACCTAGTCTGGAGGCAACACCCTGACAATTTTAGTTGTAGCGCTCTTCTCTCCTAGCGCGCTACTGCTAAAGGGATATTAGTAGCGCGGTTTTGTAGAGAGCGCTACTGCTATTTAGCAGTAGCGTCTGTTTTTAAACAACGCTGATAGTAAGTTTCTGTGTATAAGCTTTTCCCTAGCATTTTATCTGCATATGCTAGGCTCATCAAGTTTAACCCAAGTATTCTGCATGTGCAAAACTGGCTTGCACCCATTGTAGATGGACGTAGAGCTTATCACACACAATCATCACGTGGTGTCTCGGCACGACGAACTTTGGCAACGGTGCATACTCAGGGAGAACAGTTTTATCTTGAAATTTAGTGAGAGATCATCTTATAATGCTACCGTCAAACAAAACGGAATAAGATGCATAAAGGATGAACATCACATGCAATCAACATAAGTGATATGATATGGCCATCATCATCTTGTGCTTGTGATCTCCATCTCCGAAGCACCGTCATGATCACCATCGTCACCGGCGTGACACCTTGATCTCCATCATAGCATCATTGTCGTCTCACCAACTATTGCGTCTATGACTATCGCTACCGCTTAGTGATAAAGTAAAGCAATTACAGGGCGATTGCATTGCATACAATAAAGCGACAACCATATGGCTCCTGCCAGTTGCCGATAACTCCGTTACAAAGCATGATCATCTCATACAATAAATATAGCATCATGTCTTGACCATATCACATCACAACATGCCCTGCAAAAACAAGTTAGACGTCCTCTACTTTGTTGTTGCAAGTTTTACGTGGCTGCTACGGGCTGAGCAAGAACCGTTCTTACCTACGCATCAAAACCACAACGATAGTTCGTCAAGTTGGTGCAGTTTTAAGCTTCTCAAGGACCGGGCGTAGCCACCCTTGGTTCAACTAAAGTTGGAGAAACTGACACCCGCAAGCCACCTGTGTGCAAAGCACGTCGGTAGAACCAGTCTCGCGTAAGCGTACACGTAATGTCGGTCCAGGCCGCTTCATCCAACAATACCGCCGAACCAAAGTATGACATGCTGGTAAGCAGTATGACTTGTATCACCCACAACTCACTTGTGTTCTACTCGTGCATATAACATCTACGCATAAAACCAGGCTCGGATGCCACTGTTGGGGAACGTAGTAATTTCAGAAAAATTCCTACGCACACGCATGATCATGGTGATGCATAGCAACAAGAGGGGAGAGTGTTGTCCACGTACCCTCGTATACCATTAAGCGGAAGCGTTATGACAATGCGGTTGATGTAGTCCTACGTCTTCACGATCGACCGATCCTCAGTACCGAACATACGACACCTCCGCGTTCAGCACACGTTCAGCTCGGTGATGTCCCGCGAACTCACGATCTAGTAGAGCCCCGGGAAGAGTTTCGTCAGCACGACGACATGGTGAGGATGTTGATGAAGCTACCGCAGCAGGGCTTCGCCTAAACACTGCTACAGTATGACCGAGGTGGATTGTGGTGGAGGGGGCACCGCACACGGCTGGGAGAGATCTTTGTGATCAACTAGTGTCTGGAGGTGCCCCCTGCCCCTGTATATAAAGGAGCAAGGGGGAGGCTGGCCGGCCCTTGTTGGCGCGCCTAGGAGGAGGAATCCTCCTCCTAGTAGGAGTAGGATTCCTCCCTTTCCTACTCCTACTAGGAGGGAGAAAGGTAGGGAGAGAAAGAGAAGAAAAGGGGGGCGCCGCCCCCTTCTCCTAGTCCAATTCGGACAGGGGGAAGGGGGCGCGCTACCTGCCCTAGGACGGCCCCTCTCTCTTTCCCTTATGGTCCAACAAGGCCCATTAGGCCCCGGGAGGTTCCAGTAACCCCTCCGGTACTCCGGTAAAATCCCGATTTCACTCGGAACTATTCCGATGTCCAAATGTAGGCTTCCAATATATCAATCTTTATGTCTCAACCATTTCGAAACTCCACATCGTGTCCGTGATCACATCCTGGACACCGAACTACCTTGGGTACATCAAAACATATAAACTCATAAAACCGATCATCACAGAACTTTAAGCATGTGGACCCTACGGGTTTGAGAACTATGTAGACATGACCGAGACACGTCTCTGGTCAATAACCAATAGCGGAATCTGGATGCTCATATTGGTTCCTACATATTCTACGAAGATCTTTATCGGTCAAACCGCACAACACTATACGTTGTTCTCTTTGTCATCAGTATGTTACTTGCCCGAGATTCGATCGTCGGTATCCTATACCTAGTTCAATCTCGTTACCGGCAAGTCTCTTTACTTGTTCCGTAATACATCATCCCTTAACTAACTCATTAGTTATCATGCTTGCAAGGCTTATAGTGATGTGTATTACCGAGAGGGCCCAGAGATACCTCTCCGACAATCGGAGTGACAAATCCTAATCTTGATCTATGCCAACTCAACAAGTACCATCGGAGACACCTGTAGAGCACCTTTATAATCGCCCAGTTACGTTGTGACGTTTGGTAGCACACAAAGTGTTCCTCCGGTATTCGGGAGTTGCATAATCTCATAGTCATAAGAACATGTATAATTCATGAAGAAAGCAATAGCAGTAAACAAATGATCAAGTGAAAAGCTAACGGAATGGGTCAAGTCAATCACATCATTCTCCTAATGATGTGATCCCATTGATCAAATAACAACTCATGTCTATGGTTAGGAAACTTAACCATCTTTGATCAATGAGCTAGTCAAGTAGAGGCATACTAGTGACACTATGTTTGTCTATGTATTCACACATGTATTATGTTTCCGGTTAATAAAATTCTAGCATGAATAATAAACATTTATCATGAAATAAGGAAATAAATAATAACTTTATTATTGCCTCTAGGGCATATTTCTTTCAGGAAGAGCTTCGATGCATTACATGATGACAAAGCGGCAGATCCAAGGCATCCTCGAGTCGGCATCAGCACAAATGGGTTCAGTGTGTTTGGTCTGACGGCAGCCCAATACAGTTGTTGGCCCGTGTTTGTCTTTCCACTCAATCCCCCCCCCCCGGACAGATTGTGCAAAGAAAGAACATTTTCCTGACGTTCATAATTCTAGGGCCCAACTATCCGGGGAAGAATGTGAATGTGTACATGCAGCCTCTGAAGGACGAATTGCAAGAAGCCTGGGATAATGGGTTCAAGACATACGACGCCTTTAGCAAACGAAACTTCATAATGCATGTCTGGTACATGTACTCGACACATGATTTGCCAGGGTATGCGCTATTCGTTGGCTGGTGTGTGCACGGAAGGTTCCCGTGCCCCACATGCAAGGGAGCTCTTGAGTTTCATTGTCTTCAGGCCAGTCACAAGTACAATGTTGGCGACCGAGGCATTAATGGCTGAGGCATTAATTATTGAGGAGGCCGAGGCAATAAACATAGAATTGAAGCATCGATGGCCAAGGCATTAATTATTAAGGAGGCGGCAAACTTCGTGACAGCACACTACGAAGCCAAAAATCGTCATTTGCATAATCCGAAGCCTCAGTACAATGTCGGCGACCCTAAAAAGGGCTGATCCAAACTCAGCCTATTCAAAGGGGATCTCACACCAGCCGGTGCTTCTAATTCCTTAACTTTGGATTTTGAAGAATGGCAGAACATTTCATTGTATATCTTCAACAACCTAAAAGAAGTGTGGTCGTACATCGAGGAAGTTCTTGGTACATTGTTTCGCAACTTCTAATTCCTTTGAACTGCTCTTATTCTCGGATGATACAATCGATACATCGCCAAATTCTCGTATGAAGCGGTGATCCAAAAGGATTCCGTCGAAGAGTATGAGCTTCTGGCAAAGCATGGAGGCGGCTATCCCGGTTTCATCTATTGGTTCAAACAAACGGTAATTTCCATTAGACCATTTCATTTCTTCGTCTAATTTGTGCCTACTGCAACAATCCCTTTCGTATTAAACTTGTAGGCTAATTCAGAGCTTATGGACGCCGAATTGAGACAAGTCGTTAATGGTTTTGACTATAAGGTTCGTTCATTTGACAAATACGACATCAACGGGTATCGCTTTTGTACCTACAGCAAAGAGCTATCTATGGCCGACCGAAAGTCTACAAATTGTTGTGTCTCTGCTATCAGTGAAGGAGATACCGAGTATTATGGAAGATTTGAAGCAATTTATGACTTCAATTCTATGGTGCAAACCCACCAATCGTCGTAGTCTTCAAATGTTATTGGTTCCAGCCGAAGGAGACTAGAAGGACTCATGAACATATAGGGCTAGTGGAAATCAATCAAAGCACCCATTTGGATGTTCCCGATGTCTATATTATGTCTCAACAGGCAACCCAAGTTTTCTATCTACCGTTTGGATGTCGTTGGGATGTCGTTTATGAAGTGCTGCCACGTGGTAGACCACCTTCCCCCAATGAAGATGACTATGAACCTCACATTAACCCAGACACATATGAAGGAGAATTCTTCCAAGAAACACATCTTTCCAAAAAACATTTCAAGAACCGCTCTACTTCACCCCAGAATATTGAAGTAGACAGCGACAGTGAACACGACTTCACCCCTGAGCCAGAACAAGAAGAGCCTGAACTAGAAGAGGTTACTGTTGTGGATGACCTGCCAATGCTTGACCGATTACGTAAAAGTGGCCTTCCACATGATGATGCATTTATTAATGATGACGATGAGCACGTCATTACTGATAGTGATGATGATGATTCATTTATTGATCCCAGAGCATTTATTGAACCCGATGATCCAGATTATTATTAGGTATTAAATTTTTTATGTTGTAATGTATTTATATAGTTACTTGTATTATTTACATAGTTACATGTATAATTTTCTTACTTTGTATGATTGTTCCTCATACATAGTGCCATGATCTTGATATCCGTCCCCGTCGGTCCTCACCCGCTTTATGATTCAGAGGTGGTAAAACCTCTTTTATAACTATTTTTTGCATTTTGCATTTATGACAATTATGGCCATCAAGTTGACATAGAGATATTTTTTCTATGGTGCAACCGACCCTCTTGTCGAGCAGTTAAATTTAGTTGAAAAAGGAAATGAGTATTTGAAGGAAAAAATTAAAAGAATTGAAGAGAGAAGATGAAATTGGAGTTGTATGTTGCCGATGTGGTCGATGATCACACATGAAGATGAATGCAATGCGCTTGAATATTAAGAATATTAGAAAATATGCCATTGATAATGAGGCTTGGTATCATTATGCTGTTGGATCAATTGTTACCTTAGTTGTGATCTTCATCACATTTGTTGTGATGAGGGTAAGTTTTCTCTAGTGTACTTAGCTTACTTTCCTCCTAAATGGCATAACTACCTAAGTTAGACAAAATATGAGCTATACTTAGCTTTCTTTCCTCAAAAATGTCATGATAATCTTTGTTACCTCCAAAATGATATAGACTTACCTTACTTTCCTCGAAAATGACATAATAACCTTAGTAAGCTCCAAAATGACCTATTTACCTAGCTTACCTCTAAAATGACCTACACTTAGCATTTTTACCTAGCTTAACAATAAAATGGCATTTTTACCTACCTTGGTTAGAAGAATAAGAAGAAGATAAAAAAGAGGAGAGGAGAAAAAGAAAGAGAAGAAAAAAATCTTCTTCTTCCTTTTCTTCCTCTTCTTCTTCTTCTTCATCTTCTTCTTCTTCTTCTTCTTTTTCTAGCTAGTCTTCTTCTTCTTCTTCTAACTTGCTTCTTTCACAATTTGTAGATTTTCTTTAGATGAGGAATCTTGCGTTGATGGAGTATACTCTTCTCTTTATGCTTCCTTCTTGTTTTGATTTTGTAGGATGAACAATGTCAAACTTGCTACATGTATACGTATGGATGAAACCATTGTATGCTTGTTGTTGGATATGTTGGCTATGTATGTGTGTTGGATTAAACCATTTGCTATGTATATGTATTGGATGATCATATCCATATGGCAGGGATATGATTTGGTATGTATATGTGTTGGTATGCTTGTCGAAAGTATTTTCATATGTGTGTCTACATATGTGTGTGTGTGTGTGAAATTCTGTCAAATTGAATGAATTCAAGAAAAAAATAGGGGCTATATAGACTCTTTGTCGTCTGTTGGCGGACGGCAAAGAGCTTTGCCATCAGCTAGCGGACGGCAAACATGCCACGTGTCAGCTACATGTGCAACCTCGGGCAGTAGGCTGGCTATTTGGATGCTTTGCCGTCAGTCAGCGGATGGCAAAGAACGTTGAATATTTGTCGTTAGCCAGCTGATGGCAAAGCTGCCAAATAGGCCAGCCCCCAGGTGCTGCCACGTGGCACCCTATGCCATCTCCTGGCGTACGACAAAGATGCAAAGGTCTTTGCCATCCGCTTGCAGACGACAAATAAGCAAACATCTTTGCCGTCCGCTGGCAGACGGCAAAGCAAGCCGTTAACCCTTTAACAGACCTAAGCTGACACATGTGCCGTCGGCTAGCAGACGGCAAAGACCTTTGCATCTTTGTCGTCAGCCAGCAAGCGTCAAAGAAGCCTTTTCCTTAGCCTGTTCAGCCGGACATGTTGCCATCCGCTGGCTGACAACAAAGGTCTTTGCCGTCCGCCATGCGTGCCTTTGCCGTCAGTCATGGTTGACGGCAAAGTTCTTGATTCCTGTAGTGCTTGCGGACCCCCTCATGTCGAAGTTATCATGGATATGTTGTATTCCCGAGAGAGTTAGGGGTGTTCTAACACGGCAGCACGCGATATAGGCGAATGGGGATAACATCCGGGAATGTTTTCCTGAAGTCTACATTTCCAGCCAGATGAAACGGAGGGGCGCGGCTCCAGGTTCGCTATGCTAGCTTTAACAGAGAACATTCATCGAACAAACTTAATATGAGTTTTAGCCAGATCATCATTAACAAATATATTTTAACCAAGTCTATAGAAAAACAATAATATCATCTCCATATATGAGTTTTAGCAAGAACATCATGAACATTCATCAAACAAACTTAATATGAGTTTTAACATAGAACACTCATCGGACAAACTTAATATGAGTTTTAACAGAGAACATTCATCGAACAAACTTAATATGAGTTTTAGCATGATCATCATGAACAAAAAATTCACACTAATTTTTATGAACAAAAAAATTCCACACAACATCTCATCTCCACAAAACATCTCATACATCTCATCTCATCCGAAAAAACAGAGAACATCTAAACAAACAAAGCACATTTCATACACATCTCATCTCATCTCCACATGAACATCTATCTATCTATTCGTCTAAAAACACATTTAGCAACACTGGGGGTGACCATGGAGTAGTGGCAGCAAGGGGCTCGGGGGCACGCGGTGACGGGGAGCAGGGGACCATGGAAAGGGGGGCTCATCAGGGGGCAATGGAGCTGTAGAGCTGGCACAGAGGACCGACGGGCTCGGTGGCACGCGGCGACGGGGAGTAGGGCGCGCAAGGAGGTCCGGCGCATCAGCGAGGGCATCGGGCAGGGGGTCGGCTAGGGTGTCGGGGTAGGGCTCGAGGAGGCGACAGCGCGGTCCGGCAGCCTGGCGGCGTCAAGGTGGTCATCGGTGTCGTCGAGGGAGAGGAGGGAGATGGAAGAAAATGAATGGAAAACTTCTAAGTGCCGCTTATATACCTAGAGCATTGGTCCCGGTTGGTGGATCCAACCGGGACTAAATACCCCCCCTTTCGTCCCGGTTGGAGCCACCAACCGTGACTAAAGGTCAATTTCAGCAGCCCAAAGGGTGGGAAGCACATACCTTTAGTCCCGGTTGGTGGCTCGAACCGGGACGAAAGGGAGCCTTTAGTCCTGGTGCGAGCCACCAACCGCGACTAAAGGTCTGTGTTGCCGCATCCAAAAGTTTAGTCCCACCTTGCTAGTTGAGTGGGGCTCGTAGTGGTTTATAAGCGATGGATTAGTGGCAAACATAGACCTAGCTAATCAGAACAAGGAATCATATGCATATGAGCAATGGATTAGTGACAAACATCATGCAAAGTTCACAAGTTTTATAACATTCAGTTTCAGACGATCATCAAGGACTCCCCCTCCCTCATGTCTAATGAGTCTTCCTATATTTAGAGAGAAAATACTTCAATTGCGGACCGCCTCTCTCATGCATGTCCAACGTCCCCCCCCCCTCATTTCGAAGTTATCGGGGATATGTTTCAGGAGAAAATACAACACTTGACATGGCAAAAAAAGACTTTCTTCATATTTTCATTTAACAAAAATACTACCTTCACATTTTCATTTCAAAAAAAAGAGACTTGCTTCACATTTTCATTTAAAAAAATACTACCTTCACATTTTCATTTCAAAAAAATGTGAGCTTCACATATTCATTTCAAAATTTAACTCATCATGCATATGCAAAATTTAACAATTGTTTCAGACGATCGTCGAGGACTCCTCCCCATTATGTATGATGAGTTGTCTTATCTTTCGGGAGAGGATACTTTGCGGACGGCCTCTCTCATGGTCGTCGAGGATACTTGCGCCCCTCCCCCCCCTCATGTCAAAGTTAACGGGGATATGTTGAATTCCTGAGAGAGTTAGGGGTGTTCTAACGCGGCACTACATGATATAGGTGAAGGGGAATAACATCCGGGAATGTTTTCTCAAAGTGTGCATTTTCGGATAGATGAACCAGAGGGGGAAGGTTCCAGGTTCGCTATGCTAGCTTGCTTGTGACATACGAACGGAGGGCATATTCGGATTCGTCATATTTCTGATCAATTTTCATATATAAATTATTTTTATCAGAGTTACGGTTAATTTTCTACGAATTTATGAAGTTTTACCAATATCCCGAAAATTCTTGGAATTCTGCTAAGTGTGAGAATTCCTTAGCTTTAAACATCACTTACCTATTTTCCGAAGGCTAAAACTAGTGTTCTGAACATCTTAGAGCATCTCCAGCCGTTGAGCCCCCAGGAGGCATTTTTTTCCTCCCGGGAGCTGCTGGCGAGAACCTTAGCCCGAGGGTGAAAGAATATCCAGTCGTTGCCCCCACCCCACCCCCCAACGCACATACCCGGGGCGAGCGAGAGGAGCAAGGTAGCCCAGTGGCAAGCAGGCAGTGTGGCGAGAGGACCAGGCAGCGCAGCGGGGCCGATCGGGCAAGGCGGAGGCGAGCAGGCAGCGCGACGAGAGGAGCAGGCAGCGCAGCGAGGCTGGCCGGGCGGCAAAGTGAGCCGCGGTTGGCGCATCACCACCACCTGCAGTTTGTGGGCGAGGACGGCGCAATGGCGCTGGTGAGGCCAAGGAGGCTTGCGGGGAGACAGCGCTGCAGAGCTAGACCCGGCCAGGCGTAGGTAGGCGCAAAAACGGAGAGACGGCAAGCCGAAGCCAGCGACGCGCGCTAACACTGCGCAAGCCATAGCGGAGGCACGCACGCGCGAGCTCATGCAGGTCTCGACGGAGGTCGCGTGCTCTGCGCCGCTTGCAGCAAAGTGCACCAACTTGTAGCCGTAGAGGCGCTCGGCGAGCATGCCGACCAGGGGAAGCGCACACTGCTTCCAGCGCCGCCATGGTCGACCGTCAATGGCACACTCCGGCGCGTGCAAGCTCGAAGAAGCAGGTGCCGGCTTCGAGGGAGCTCCAACTAGTGCACCTCGAGCAACGACGACAGGTTCGGCGTTAACGAGTACCAGCGGCGCGCCCGCGGGCTGGGTGGACGGGCTCTCCACGGAGGACCATGGGCTCCGTCCTCCGGCGACGAGGCTGAGGCGGCCGGGCGGACGGGCTGCAGGGAGCACGGCGGAAAGGCCGGGGCGGCCGGGCTGCAGGGAGCACGGCGGCGAGGCCGGGGCGGCCGGGCTGCAGGGAGCACGGCGGCGAGGCTGAGGCGGCTGGGCATGGGCGGCCCTTCGGCGACGGACACGAGAGCGGAGCGGCGTGCTAGGCAGCGGGGACGAGAGCGAAGGGCTTCCATGCCGTGTCTGTGTGTGTGCGTGGAGGGAGAGAGAGAGGAGGAAGCACGTGGGTGGGCTAGTGAGGAAAGTGAGGGGACAGGAGGGAGACGCTGGCAGGTGAGCCAGCGCCTAAAACGGCGAAATTAGGCCCCCAGGAGCCCCCCGGCGCGCTGGGTGTTGCATGGGGCTGCCGACGCTGTTTTTTGCTTTTGTCGGCGAAAAACGAGCACTTGGGGGCATGAGTGGGGCGTTTTTTGCCCGCCGGTGCCTAAAAAGTGGCTTGGAGAGGCTTCTTGGGGGCCCTAGTGGAGATGCTCTTATGGGTTACTGCCTTATATCAATATTGATCACTCTCCTGTGATCTACAAAATAGTATCAATTGCATCTCTCCTAGAGTCCACTAGGTTGCTCAAAACTTTGTTTGAAAAGTGTCACTTATGAACATAAAAAATTCTATGAACATAAAAAATTCTATGAACAAAAAAATTCATCATATACATCTACATTATATATACACTTTCTATATACATTCATCATATACATCTACATTATACATACACTTTCTATATACATCCATCATATACAAAAATTATATGAACAAAAAATTCATCATATACAAAAAAAATCTACGAACATAAAATATTTTCTATATCCATCCATACATACATATACATCTACATTATATATACACTAAGCATCTACATATACATACATACATAAACATAATTAATAAACAAAAAATGGACAGCGGGCTGGGGCGGTGGCGGGTCATAGCGGCGGCGGAGAGGGCTCGGGGAGGAGGGAGAGCGCGCGGGCTCGAGGCGGCGACAGCGACGGCGATGGCAGGGCAGGGGCGCGGCGACGGTGTCGGGGCAGGGCGTGGAGAGGCGAGCGGGGGATAGCGTCGGGGCAGCGTGGCGGCGTCGAGGTGCTCTTCAGCGTCGTCGGGAGCAACTGCAGATGAACGCTGAAAATTTCATAAGTCCCTTCTTATATACCCAACCCTTTTGTCCCGGTTGGTGGCTCCAACCGGGACCAAAGGCCCCCTTTCGTCCTGGTTGGTGCCACCAACCGAGACTAAAGGCCAATTTCAGCAGCTCAAAGGGTGGGAAGTTCAGACCTTTAATCCCGGTTGGTGGCTCGAAACGGGACGAAAGGGGGGCCTTTAGTCCCGGTTTGAGCCACCAACCGAGACTAAAGGGCCTGTGCTGCCGCAGCCAAATGTTTAGTCCCACCTCTCTAGTTGAGAGGCGCCTGCACTTATAAGCCCTGCTGCGACTGAGCTGTCGAACTCCTCTCTATTGCAGGAAGTACATGCCTAACCTTTGTCACTGCCCTGTCGGGCCTGCTAGGCCTGCAGGCCTGCATCCTCGCCCATGTACACATGGGTTTCTAGTCATATGCATGCTGTAGTGGCCTAGTAGTCGGCATTTTTTAAATTTTTTATGTTATTTTAGTTTACTATTAAAGTTTTTAACAAAAAATACTTTGAGAATTTTAGTTGCATAAATTTTATATGGTTTTAAGTTAATATTATTTTGATAATAACTAGAGGTTTGTAAAAGCTTTTTACTTGATTCTTTTCGTTATTGAAGAATATTGTAGTTTTGTTTTAGTTGATCATAACAAAATATTTTAATTGATTCTTTTTATTTTATTCTTTTTTCTATTAGATTTTTATAAAAGCTTTTTACTTCATTCTTTTTGCTATTAGTTCATTCTTTCAGCTAAATGACCCTGAAATTGAAAAGCACTACAAATGAACTCTGAAAAGGTTGAAAGTTGCATGCTATCATCATTTCACCCACATAGCATGTGCTTTTGAGAGGGTTACGGCAAAAAATGGATGCACTTTGTGTTCAAAATGGACAATCTCTTTCGAAGTATCACAGTTTCGGACAAAAAATGGATGCACTTTGTGTTCAAAATGGACAATCTCTTTCGAAGTATCACAGTTTCAGACTTTTTGTACGTTCAACATGCACCATTCAAAGCCACATCATCAATTTTCAACCCTTTCTGTCTCCATTTGCTATTTTTCATGCTTTTACTGATTTTTTTAGCTAAATGACCCTGAAATTGAAAAGCACTATGAATGAACTCTAAAAAGGTTGAAAGTTGGCATGGTATCATCATTTCACCCACATAGCATGTGCTAAGAAGTTGAGAGGGTTACGACAAAAACTGGATGCACTTCGTGTACAAAATGTACAATCTCTTTCGAAGTATCAGGGTTTCGGACAGAAACTCATCTGTTACAAAAGGCATTTAATTTCTTGACATGTAACTGCAGTGATATTCTAGATCAAATCCATCATCATAATACTTGTGGAGAGAAAGTCTTTACTTTTTATTCACGTGTGTCCCTTGCTTATTGCGCTGTAACCATGGATAATCTTCATCGTTTAACAGGATGCTTGGGTCAGCCTTCACTTTGAAGGGAAGAATTTCATGAAACTATTCATAATCTTCAGACATGTATGTCTTGCCCTCCACTCCCATGATGTCTCTTTTCCCTGAAAGAACTATGTGGCGCTTTGGCTCATTGTATGATGTATTCGCTTCCTTATGTTTTCTTTTTCTCAGTTTTGTAGACATGTCCTTCACATAGAAAATCTGCGCCACATCATTGGCTAGGACGAATGGTTCGTCTGTGTACCTAAGATTGTTGAGATCCACTGGTGTCATTCCGTACTGCGGGTCTACATGTACCACGCCTCCTGACAGATCGACCCATTTGCACTGAAACAAAGGGACCTTAAAATCATGTCCATAGTCAAGTTCCCATATGTCCATCATGTAACCATAATATGTGTCATTTCCCCTGTTGGTTGCAGCATCAACGCGGACACCATTGTTTTGGTTCCTGCTCTTTTGATCTTGGGTGATCGTGTAAAATGTATTCCCATTTATCTCGTACCCCTGGTAAGTCAATACAGTTGAAGATGGTGTCCTGGCCAACGAGTATAGCTCATCTCCAACGATGTTGTTACCCATGAGATGTGTTTGCAACCAACTGCCGAAAGTCCTGATGTGTTCACATGTAATCCAGTCGTCAGACTACTCCGGGTGTTTGGAGCGCAGAAAATTCTTGTGTTCATTGACATACGGGGTCACCAACGTAGTATTCTGTAGAACTGTGTAGTGTACTTGAGTCCAAGAATGCCCGTCCCTGCATATTATTGAATCCGCTCCTAGCGTGCCTTTTCCAGTTAGTCTCCCCTCATACCGCTATTAAGGAGACCAATTGGGTTAAGATCAGGAATAAAGTCAACACAAAACCCAATGACCTCCCCTGTTTGATGGCCCATAGAGATGCTTCCTTCTGGCCTAGCACAGTTACGAACATATTTCGTTAAGATTCCCATGAACCTCTCAAAGGGGAACATATTGTGTAGAATTACAGGGCCCATAATGGCAATCTCATCGACTAGATGAACTAGGACGTGCATCATGATATTGAAGAAGGATGGTGGGAACACCAACTTGAAACTGGCAAGACATTGCACCAAATCATTCTTTAACATTGGTAGGATTTCTGGATCGATTACCTTCTGAGAGATTGCACTGAGGAATGCATATAGCTACATAGTGGCTAATAGAACATTTTCCGGTAGAAGCCCCCTCAATGCAACCGAAAGCAGTTGCGTCATAATTATGTGGCAGTCATGAGACTTTAGGATCTGGAACTTTTTCTTTGGGATATATATTGGACAAGAAGCTAGATGGGACCTTCATACTGAGCGGGCATTCAAAGAAGATTTCCTTCTCTTTTTTGGTAAGAGCGTAGCTCGTAGGACCTTGATACTACTTTGGATGCATGTTGTCTTTTTAGTGCACACGTTGCTGGTTCTCCCGTGCCTCCAGTGTATCTTTTGTCCTCCCATACACGCCCAAGAAGCCTAGCAGGCTCACGCAAAGATTCTTCATCACATGCATCACGTCGATTGCAGAGCAGACCTCTAGGTCTTTCCAATAGGGTAGGTCCCAAAATATAGATTTCTTCTTCCACAAGGGTGCACGTCCCTCAGCGTCATTCGGAACAGATTGTCCGCTAGGACCCTTTCCAAAGATTACTTGTAAATCCTTGACCATATCAAGTATGTCATCACCAGTATGGAGGGCGGGCTTCATCCGGTGATCTACCTCACCTTTGAAATGCTTGCCTTTCTTTCAACATTAATGGTTGGTCGGAAGAAACGATGATGTCCCAGGTACACATTCTTCCTGCATTTGTCCAAACTAAGAGCAGGCTAATCATTGATGGTTACAAACAACAACGCATGTAGGTCAAATTCCTGTTCTTTGTGCTCATCCCACACACATATACCTTTTCCATTCCACAGCTGTAAAAGTTCTTCAACTAATGGCCTTAGGTACACATCAATGTCGTTGCCGGGTTGCTTAGGGCCTTGGATGAGCACTGACATCATAATGAACTTCCGCTTCATGCACAACCAAGGAGGAAGGTTATAGATACATAGAGTCCCGGGCCTGGTGCTATGTTTGCTGCTCTGCTCCCCAAAATGATTAATGTCGTCTGCACTTAAACTAAACCATACGTTCCTTGCGTCACCTGCAAAGTCCCCCCACCTTCTCTCGATTTTTCTCCACTACGACCCGTCAGCGGGTGCTCTCAACTTCCCGTCTTTCCTACGGTCTTCCTTGTGCCATCGCAACAACTTGGCATTCTCTTTGTTTCTGAACAAACGTTTCAACCGTGGTATTATAGGAGCATACCACATCACCTTGGCAGGAACCCTCTTCCTGGGGCGCTCGCCCTCAACATCACCAGCGTCATCTCGTCTGATCTTATACCGCAATGCACCGCATACTGGGCATGTGTTCAATTCCTCGTACTCATCGCGGTAGTGGATGCGGTCATTAGGGCATGCATGTATCTTTTGCACCTCCAATCCTAGAGGGCAGATAACCTTCTTTGCTTCATACGTACTATTGGGCAATTTGTTATCCTTTGGAAGCTTCTTCTTCATTATTTTCAGTAGCTTCCCAAATCCCTTGTCAGTTACACCATTATCTGCCTTCCATTGCAGCAATTCCAGTGCGGTAACGTGCTTTGTGTTGCCATCTTCGCAATTTGGGTGCAACCCTTTTTTGTGATCCTCTAACATGTGATCGAACTTCAACTTCTCCCTTTCACTTCCACATTCTCTCTGTGCATCAACAATGAGACGGTGAAGATCATCATCAGGCACATCGTCTGGTGCCTCTTGATCTTCGGCTTCCCCTGTTGTGGTATCAACGTATTCAGGGAACATAGGATAGTTGTCATCATACTCTTCTTCTTTGTTGTCTTCCATCATAACCCCTCTTTCTTCGTGCTTGCTCCAAACATTATAGTGTGGCATGAAGCCCTTCTCCAGCAGGTGCAAGTGAATAGTTTTCAAGTGAGAGTAATCCTTCGTATTCTCACAGACAGGGCATGGACAATACATAAAACCATTCTACTTGTTTGCCTCATCAACTTCGAGAAATTTATGCAGGCCCTCAATGTACTCGGAGCTGCGTCGGTCACCATACATCCATTGCCGGTTCATCTATGTGCATTATATAATTAAGTGTATCAAAAACCATTACAGAACATCATGAATATAGAAGTGACCGAATTAATACAAGTTCATCATCACATTAAAACCAAAGTACATTAGTGATCAAATGTTATTACTGCAAAAATACATACATAAAGTTCATACATAGTTCTCATAGAACATCATATAGCTCTCTAGAGCATCTAATTAAAACATACAACTATGTAAAACATTTAAATGCATCAACAAATGTAATTATAATCGCAACTAAGGTAATAATTGATCCAGCAACATAATGATACCAAGCCTCAATATCAATGGCATATTTTCTAATACTTCTAATCTTCAAGAGCATTGCATCCATATGGATCTTGTGATCATCGACAACATCGGCAACATGCAACTCCAATTCAATCTTCCCCTTCGCGATTCTTTTCAATTTTTTCATCAAGTAATTGTTTTCTTTGTCAACTAAATTTAACCTCTCAATCAAAGGACCGGTTGGGATTTCCGGTTCATATACCTCCTAGATAAAAACATCCATGTCATGTTGGTCAGCATAATTGTCATAAACACTAAATGAAACAAATAGTAATAAAACCATGGCACTATATAAAAACAAACAATAATAAAAGTAAGAAAATTATACAAGTATCTATCTAAATCATACAGGTAAGAATTTTTTTTCTTTTAAAAAGAAGATAAGAACAAGAGGCTCACCACAGTGGTGTCGGCGACGAGATTGGCACGGGCGATCGACGATGGTGAGGAAGGCGACGGGGACGACACCCTAAACATGCATGTGCAGACTCTAAGAAGTTAATTTCAGCTCAAATTGTGCATCTAAAACAAAGGAACTCCCACATACACTCTTCCACTAAAACTCACAAACCACTCTACTTCTAGAGCATTTGAAATGAGCTAAACTAGCAGTGAGAGATGAAAGGATGAAGTTGCTAACATTTTAGAACACTTGTGTAGTTGGTGCACCGCCAAACCTAGACAAATCTTGGGGAAAATGTAGCTTGGAGGTCGAGCCTGGAGAGGAGAAAGCTTAAGTGTGGCTCGGGCATTTCATCAAACACCTCATGTGCATAGGAGGTGAGAACAGAGTAGCACAAACCTCCCACCCTTCCATGGTGAAAAAACATAGGAGATGGGGGGCGTGGATATATATAGGCAAAGCTTTAGTCCCGGTTTCTGTCTAAAACCGGGACTAAAGGCCAGCCTTTAGTCCTGGTTCCAACCACCAACCAGGACTATCAGGGGTTGGGTGCGACATATGTCAATGGATGGCTTATCATGGTAGGAGCAAGTAGAACGTCGTCGGTGCCCGGAAGCGGGATGAGGCGTAGACATGTACGCCGGCGAGCTTTACCCAGGTTCGGGGCTCTCCGAGGAGATAACACCCCTAGTCCTGCTCTGCGAGGTCTCCGCATGATCACTAAGACACAAGTGAGTACAATGGTGCTCCTCGAGTTGTATGCTAAGGTGGGAGAAGGCAAGGCTTGCTCTCTCCTTCCTCTAGGTATGAGTCTAATTCTAACAGGGTGGGAACCCTTTGCATGGGTGCCCTGGGGGTTTATATAGGCCTACCCCCCAGGGGTACAATGGTAATCCGGCCGGGCGTAAGGCCCGGCTATCAGTCTCTCTGGCCGCCGGCTTCTCCGCCGACTGCTGGGGCCCGCCGCCTGGTGGGCCCCGCCGGCTGGTCTGCTACGGAGCCGACAGGCCGCCTCCGCCACTCGCGGGTCCTGCCGGCTGTGGATTACTGTAGCTATGTTGATAGTGATGCGTGCTTGGTCGGGGAGGCATGGCTACAGTCCCGCCGCCTGGTGGGAGATCACTGTAGCCACTCTGCATCTTATCTGGTTCATGGTGCGTGGGGCCCTGAGGAAGGACCGGGCCGGCTGCTAGGAGCCGGCCTCCTCGGTTCGACTGGTGTGGCTCTCGCTGCCCTCCGGGCTCTCGCTGACCGGTAGGGCCCGCCGCCCTTTGGCCGTATCGACAGGCGGTCGTGGGAGCAGGGCTTGGCCTGTCAGGAGTGACGTCAAGGGTGAAGTGGCAACAGTGTCGCGCCGGGCGAAGATCTCCGCTAGTACGAGGCACTATGGCCACGCCCGCTCCTGGATTCGTCAGGGAAGGGGGGGATGGGCTACACTGTTGCCTCACCCTGTCCTATCTTCTTTAAGGGGGGTGCAGACTTTGAGGGCATCGTGGGCCGACTGCTAGGAGCCGGCCTCTCTGGAGGCCGCCTGCCAGGAGTCGGCCTGTCTTGGAGCCGCCTTCCTGAGCATGGATGCCTTCTAGCAGTCCAGCCAGCCGGCCACCAGAAGGCGGTGCTTCACCTCGACGCCTTGAGGGGCGCAGTCGGCCCGATGTCTTGAAAGGTTCTGGGACTCGCATTAGGCTACCCGTGGCCCATTACTCCGACAGTACTCCCAGAAGCTGGTGAGGCGCCGCGGTCGACACGCCAAGGAGCATCAATAGTTTCCTCCTCCGGGTGCTCTGAAAGAAACCTCGTCCGACCCCCGGGAAGCCGGTTGGCGGGAGTCGGATACGTCCAGTCGGATCTTCCTGGAATTTTGAATGCATCGGCAGGAACCAGATGGCATGCTGGCTAAGCTTCTCGATCAGCCGCCTGTCGTGGGCACGCCACGTGGTGACAGCCGGCTGGGCCAGCATGTGAGCCCACGCACGCGATTGGATGCCTCGGCAGGCTGGGCCCACCACTATCGAGCCTCGGCATGCGAGCGGATCCGCTGCGGCCGAGGCGGGCGGTTTCGCTCGCCCATGGAGTTACTGCGCGCAGTAACTTTGCGCGATAAAGGTGGGGACGTCGGATCATGGGCACAGTTGATCCCACGATCCTACGCCCGCCCCCTCGGCTTCATAGCCTGCAGGCTATAAGTAGGGGAGGAGAGGGAGCGCCAGAGCTCGCGCGCCCCTCTACCCTGCCCCTGCCTCCTTCTTCCTTCGCCGCAGCGCCCCCCGAGCTACGCCGGAGTGCTGCTGCCGTTCGTCTCCGTTGACCCGTTCGCCCGAGCCTCCTTGCTCCGCCCACTCTCATCTCCCTCGCCACGCCTTTCTTCGTCGAGCTCTTCATGGCGCGCGAGCGAGGAGGGGACTGGGATGGATCCAACGTCAACGAGGATCACATAACCTTCCTCCGCGAGACGTGGCGTCTCCCCGGCGCAGATCAGGTGAAGGCGTGCGTGCCGCTGGAGGGAGAGATCTCGCCGGCGCCGGGTGAGAGCGAGCGGGTCGTCTTCCGCTCGCACTTCATCTGGGGCTTCGGCCTGCCGGCGAGCGACTTCCTCCGCTCATTCCTCGAGTTTTACCACCTTCAGCCTCATCATATCACGCCCAACACCGTGATGCTCCTGACCGCGTTCGTCACGATGTGCGAAGGGTACCTCGGCATTCTCCCCACCATCAAGTTGTGGGGAGCTTTCTTATACAACAAACTGGGCACCTCCGTCCAGGAGGTGGCTGCCCAGTGCGGTGCCTTCGTTGTAGTCCGCCGATCGTCGCCGCAAAGCGTCTTCCCCATCATCAAGCTATCGTAGTCGGTCAAGATGTGGCAGCAATCCTACTTCTACGTGGAGAACGTAGACCCGGCTGCCGACTTCCTCAACTTGCCGAGCCCAACGTCGGCCGCACCTGATCAGCCGGATGAGTGGGCACCGTGACCCGTGCCGGCTGAGCACCAAGGAGATGCCGGCTGCCGAAGTCGCAAACTTGGTGAACGAGATCTCCGGCCTCAGGCTGGAGGGGTCTTGGAGTTTCAGCAAGCGGTCATATTCCCGCGCCGACCTGCCGCCTGCGGTAAGTTTGCCAATTCTCTCTATCTGATACTTGCCCTTGTCTTGATTTTGATCTTGATCAGCCGGCCTTCGGTTGTCTGAAATAGATCTACATGTCGAACATGATGGCCGCCCTCGTAGGGGCGGGTGGTGACTACCAGCCGGACCGGGCAGTGAGCGATCTGGACGACCCCGACTTGGGGGCGGCCGCCCTGGAGGACACCGCGACAGGCGGTGTCTACGAAGCAGGCGGCTCCGAAGAAGTCTGCATTGAGTCTTGGCCTGATGACGATGAAGATGAAGGAGAGCCGCGCCCCACGCGAGGCACTGGCAAGGCAGACGCGGGCCCCTCCGGCAAGCCGACTGCCGAGGCGGCACGCGCAAGCATAAGCAAGGCGCCTCTTTGTTCGGCAGCGCGCCGAAGAAGCCCAAGAATCCCAATGCCACGACCAAGGGGATGGAGGCCGCGGCGAAGGCGGCCAAGTACCAGAAGCTCCCCAAGGCGCCCCCTGTGGTGTCGGCGTAAGTTTCTTTCCTTTGTGCTTTCCTTCTCATTGACTATTTCTGAACTTCCTTTGCTTTATTTTCTTGATTTTAGGGCTCTGCTCTCTCTCGAGAAGTCGGCCGCCGGCACCATCGTGAGGTCGGCAGAGACCTCCACCACCACCCGGTGGATCGATCCGGCCGCCAACCTCCGGGAGGCGACGGAGCGGAATGCGCAGGAGGCGCGCAAGGAGCGGAAAGCCGCCCGCCTGAAGAAGGCGGAAGCTGACAAGGCGGAGGCCGCCGCCCTGAAGAAGCTGGCAGAGGCCGAGGCCACCGATGCGGCGAAGAAGCATGCTGAAGAAGCCGCGCATCGCCAGTCGGCGGTGTTTTTTGTCCCTCTGAACTCTGCGCCGCCGCCGCCGGAGTTCGTGGCGCAGACTAGGGAAGCCGGCAGCGAGCACCCTACTATGGAAAGGGATGGTGGCAACGTCGCCATGCCGGACGTCATCGTGCCCCCGCCACCTCCTTCTAAGGAGGCGCGAGACAAGCAGCAGGTCAACCCGCCAGCACCGCAAGGCGGCATCGGCTCCCGGGGTCCGCACACCCCTACGCTGCCGGCTCGCGAAGGCGGCATCGGCTCCCGGGGTCCGCACACCCCTACGCTGCCGGCTCGCAAAGGCGGCATCGGCGTCGCGCCCGCTGGAGGCCGGCACCGCAAGCTCCTCGATTCCAGACACCGAGGCGACCAGCGCCGCGCCTGCTGGGTGGGTGCGGGGAGGCACAACAGGCCCTCTGAACTAGGCGATTCTGGACGTTCGAGCAAAACTCCGCGCTGAGGCCGACGCTCTCAAGCTCTGCAACAAGACTTTCCTGGAGTCGCGAGAGGCCATCCGGTACACTTCTTGCTTCTTTGCTCTTAATTCTTATACTTCTTCGTGGGGGCGCGCTGGCGCACCCACTGGGTGTAGTCCCCGAGTTTCGGGCTGGCTGCTGAGCAGGCAGCTCAAAACTGTAGTTGGCGAGCTCCGAGTACTAAATATCTTTGCTGCAGGATTATCATAACCTCCGTGCGGCCGCCTTCAACTCCAAGGTCCTGGAGTCGGATCAACGTGCTGCCGACTTGTCGGAGAGCCGGAGTAAGTCTCCTTCTTCCTCTGCGGGGGGTGCGCTGGCGCACCCGTGGGCTGTAGTCCCTAAGATTCGGGCCGACTGTTGAGCAGTTGGGCCGGATCTTCCTGGTGACTTCATCTTTCTTTGCTGACTATTATCGTCTCTTTTCACTTTTTGCAGAAGCCAACGCTGTTCTTCAAAAGCAACTGGGCGAAGCCAACACCGCGCTTCGTGCCAAGGAGGTGGACTGTGGCAAGCTGGCTGAAGAGCGCGACCTCACGTAGCTGGCGGAACAGAAGGAGCTCCTCAAGAAGGCCCAGGAGGAGGCGGAGGCCGGGGAGACCAGACTCCTCGCTGAATTTGCGGTCGAGTGCTCTGCCTGGACTGACAAGGAAATGGAGCTGACTTCTGGCTTTCATGCGATCAAGGACATAGTCGATGGTGAGCTTCCCTCTTTTTCCTTCTTTGAACTGCCGGCTTGTTGGTTGAGCCGGCTTCTCGTTTTTAACTTTGGCTTTTTGCTTTCTGTTTTGACAGACTTCTTCCCTGGCCACTCGGACACCGCCAACCAGGCCATCAAAGCTGATCGGGAAGGACGGAGGGCGGACGGTAAGCAGATCGCTGCCAACACCTGCCAGACCCTTAATGAGCAGATCCTAAGCATCAGTTCTGTCTTCGGCCGGCCCACGAGATGTTGCACCGTCTTCAGCGTGTTGGCGCCCAGGCGATCGCCGCCCTGTGGCCCGACATGCCGGCACCACGCACTCCCAGTCGGACTGCCGACTAGCTGGAGGTGGCGGCCGGCCGTCTTGAAGCCTGGAAGGGCTCCTCGGCCCGGGCTGGAGCGCGCCGGGCCTTGGAGTTTGTCAAGGTGTGGTATCCTGGGCTGAGCCTAGCCCAGCTAGCCATGTTCCGGCTGGAGGCTCAGGAGGAGTTGGCAGGTGCGGAAGATGAACTTGTCAAGCACGCGGCGTCAATCACCGAGTACACCGACACCAGCATCTTCGTCCCGGAGCGGGTTGAGGACAGCACCGAGGCGCCGCCAGAATTATTCAGGTTGAACCCGGAAGACAGCAAGGACTCGACGGAGGTGATTGACTCCAGCGGCGAGGAAGAGGTCGAGACGGAGGAGGAAGGCAAAGAAGAGGCGCCAGAGGTCGGAGCGGGCAGCCAGCCCCAGCCCGACCGTGCTTCAAGCAACAAGCCACGCCCAACCGAGCCGACTGTCGCCGGGGGCGACCAGGCGGAGACTGACCAGCTGGCCGCTCCACCAACCGGCGCCGCCAATTCCTCCGCTCCACCGAACCCTTCTGCCACTTCCTAGGCTGCTAGTATATCTCTGTTTCACCTGTCTATCAGTCTCGATGAACTTGTTAATTTTGCACAATTCCACCCACGGGGTGTATCTTAAACTTTTGTTTTGAAGATCGGCCAAGGGCCTTTGTTATGTAAATATTATTCCGAGTTCTATCTTTTCTTGCTTGCTGCTCTTTGGCTTTTTCCTTTGCCGCCTTCCCTTGGTTGCCGTCTTGCCAGCCGAACAGCGGTTCTGTGGATTGTGGCTGGGTCAAGTACTTAGCTACTTCCGGGGAGGCAAGTACTTAGCCGTTTTTAGAGCATTCTAGCAAGTTAAGTAGAAGCCGGCAGGCCGGCTGCTCAACAGTCGGTCGTGGGAGGCGGGAAACCGGCTCGAACTATGCACGTGCTTTGTGTCCTTAGTCATTTTTCATGTGGACACCCTTTCTGCCTTGCTCCCCACCAGACAGTCACTCTGCGAGCTTTGGCTTCTGGCAAGAGACGGCTTAAGTGCCAACACATTACTTGTCCGGCTGCAGGAAGCACTTCATAGTACAAGACGGCAAGTCCTCCGGCCGACTAGTCGGACCCGGCGCCAAGCGGTATAAAGAAAATGACATACTCATAGGCATAATTTTTATCATATAGATAAAAGAGGGCAGTCCCCGAGCTCTTCTCGAGGGACCCGGAGTCTTCGTACTTTAATACAAAAGGTAGTGTGGTACATACTGCATCAACTGTAAAATCTTCGAAGGAGATTTGCATTCCATGGCCGCTCCGTCTCCTTGCCGGAGTCGTTCCTCTTGCGTGCTCGAGGCTTCTAAGCGTCGATCAGGTAGTAGGAGTCGTTGCCCAACACCTTGCTGATGATGAAGGGGTCTTCCCAAGGCGCCGAGAGCTTGTGTTGGCCGGCTGTTTGCTGGATCAGCTGGAGCACAAGTTCTCCTTCTTGGAAAGATCTCGGCTTCACCTTCCAGTTGTAGTACCAGCGCAGGCTCTGCTGGTAGATGCTGGACCGACTGAGTGCCAGCAGCCGGCCCTCTTCCAGCAGATCGACGCCGTCTTGATGAGCTTCTTCCACCTCCGTGCTACCTCTAGAGTACTGCGTTGGGTTTCCCCGAAGAGGAGAGGATGATGCAGCAAAGTAGCGTAAGTATTTCCCTTAGTTTTTGAGAACCAAGGTATCAATCCAGTAGGAGGCTACGCGCGAGTCCCTCGTACCTACACAAAAACAATAGCTCAACGCAACCAACGCGCTTAGGGGTTGTCAATCCCTTCATGGTCACATACCAAAGTGAGATATGATAGAGATGGTAAATAATATTTTTGGTATTTTTGGTATAGAGATGCAAAGTAAAAAGTAAAAGCAAAGTAATAATAAAGTGATGGAGATTGATATGATGAGAAAGAGACCCAGGGGCCATAGGTTTCACTAGTGGCTTCTCTCAAGAGCATAAGTATTCTACGGTGGGTGAACAAATTACTGTTGAGCAATTGACAGAATTGAGCATAGTTATGAGAATATCTAGGTATGGTCATGTATATAGGAATCACGTCCGAGACAAGTAGACCGAAACAATTCTGCATCTACTACTATTACTCCACTCATCGACTGCTATCCAGCATGCATCTAGAGTATTAAGTTAAAAACAGAGTAATGCCTTAAGCAAGATGACATGAAGTAGAGGGATAGTTTCATGCAATATGATAAAACCCCATCTTGTTATGCTCGATGGCAATGATACAATACGTGCCTTGCTGCCCCTTCTGTCACTGCGAAAGGACACCGCAAGATCGAACCCAAAGCTAAGCACTTCTCCCATGGCAAGAAAAACCAATCTAGTAGGCCAAACCAAACTGATAATTCGAAGAGACTTGCAAAGATAACCAATCATACATAAAAGAATTCAGAGAAGATTCAAATATTATTCATAGATAGACTTGATCATAAACCCACAATTCATCGGTCTCAACAAACACACCGCAAAAAGAAGATTACATCAAATAGATCTCCACAAGAGATGGGGAGAAGATTGTATTGAGATCCAAAAAGAGAGAAGAAGCCATCTAGCTACTAACTATGGACCCATAGGTCTGAAGTAAACTACTCACACTTCATCGGAGGGGCTTGGATGATGATGTAGAAGCCCTCTGTGATTGATGCCCCCTCCGGCGAAGCTCCGGAACAGGCCCCAAGATGGGATCTCCTGGACACAGAAAGTTGTGGCGGTGGAATTAGGTTTTTGGCTCCTGTTCTGATCGTTTGGGGGTACATGGATATATATAGGAGGAAGAAGTACGTTGGTGGAGCTTCGAGGGGCCCATGAGGCAGGGGCGCCTAGGGGGGCGCCCTCCACCCTCATGACCGCCTCGTGGCTTTGTTGACGGAGGTCCAAGTCTCCTGGGTCTTATCTGATGAGAAAGTCACATTCCCAAAGGTTTCATTCCGTTTGGACTCCATTTGATATTCTGTTTCTCCGAAACACTGAAATAGGCAAAAAAAAACAGCAATTCTGGGTTGGGCCTCCGGTTAATAGGTTAGTCCCAAAATAATATAAAAGTGGAAACTAAAGCCCAATATAGTCCAAAACAGTAGATAATATAGCATGGAGCAATCAAAAATTATAGATACGTTGGAGACGTATCAAGCATCCCCAAGCTTAATTCCTGCTCGTCCTCGAGTAGGTAAATGATAAAAACAGAATTTTTGATGCGGAGTGCTACTTGGCATAATTTTAATGTAATTCTTCTTAATTGTGGTATGAATATTCAGATCTGAAAGATTCAAGACAAAAGTTCATATTGACATAAAAATGATAATACTTCAAGCATACGAACTAAGCAATTATGTCTTCTCAAAATAACATGGCCAAATAAAGTTCATCCCTACAAAATCATATAGTTTAGTCATGTTTCATTTTCATCACACAAGAATGCTCTCATCATGCACAACCCCGATGACAAGCCAAGCAATTGTTTCATACTTTAGTAATCTCAAACCTATAAACTTTCACGCAATGGAGGGGGTTATGAGCGCGAGCCATGGACATAGCACTATGGGTGGAATAGAATATAATGGAGGGGGTTATGTGGAGAAGACAGAAAAGGAGAAAGTCTCACATCAACGAGGCTAATCAATGGGCTATGGAGATGCCCACCGATTGATGTTAATGCAAGGAGTAGGGATTGCCATGCAACGGATGCACTAGAGCTATAAATGTATGAAAGCTCAACAAAACAAACTAGTGGGTGTGCATCCAACTTGCTTGCTCACGAAGACCTAGGGCACTTGAGGAGGCCCATTGTTGGAATATACAAGCCAAGTTCTAGAATGAAAAATTCCCACTAGTATATGAAAGTGATAACATGAGAGACTCTCTACTATGAAGATCATGGTGCTACTTTGAAGCACAAGTGTGGTAAAAGGATAGTAACATTGTCCCTTCTCTCTTTTTCTCTCATTTTTGGGCCTTTTCTTTTTTTATGGCCTTTCTCTTTTTTGGGGGCCTTCTCTTTTTTAATGGCCTTTCTCTTTTCTTTTTTTATTTATTCCTCACTTGGGACAATGCTCTAATAATGATGATCATCACACTTCTATTTATTTACAACTCAATGGTTACAACTCGATACTAGAACAAAGATGACTCTATATGAATGCCTCCGGCGGTGTACCGGGATATGCAATGAACCAAGAGTGACATGTACGAAAGAATTATGAACGGTGGCTTTGCCACAAATACTATGTCAACTACATGATCATGCTAAGCAATATGACAATGATGAATGTGTCATGATGAACGGAATGATGGAAAGTTACATGGCAATATATCTCGGAATGG
Source organism: Triticum aestivum (assembly GCF_018294505.1). Lineage (NCBI taxonomy): Eukaryota > Viridiplantae > Streptophyta > Magnoliopsida > Poales > Poaceae > Triticum > Triticum aestivum. The sequence continues at coordinate 586,454,273 of NC_057794.1, forward strand.
CTATGGAAATGCCATAATAGGTAGGTATGGTGGCTGTTTTGAGGAAGATATAAGGAGGTTTCTGTGTGAAAGAGCGTATCATATCACGGGGTTTGGATGCACCGGCGAAGTTTGCGCCAACTCTCAATGTGAGAAAGGGCAATGCACGGTACCGAAGAGGCTAGCAAGGATGGAAGGGTGAGAGTGTGTATAATCCATGGACTCAACATTAGTCATAAAGAACTCACATACTTATTGCAAAAATCCACATGTCATCAAAAACCTCGGAACTCGCGCATGCTCCTAGGGGGATAGATTGGTAGGAAAAGACCATCACTCGTCCCCGACCGCCACTCATAAGGAAGACAATCAAATAACACCTCATGTTTCAAATTTGTTGCATAACGTTTACCATACGTGCATGCTACGGGACTTGCAAACTTCAACACAAGTATTTCTCAATTTCACAACTACTCAACTAGCATGACTTTGATATTATTACCTCCATATCTGAAAACATTCATCAAGCATCAAACTTTTCTTAGTATTCAACACACTCATACGAAAGTTTTATTATTAATCTTGCATACCAAGCATATTAGGATTTTAAGCAAATTACCATGCTAATAAGACTCTCAAAATAATCTAAGTGAAGCATGAGAGATCAATAGTTTCTATAAAACAAATCCACCACCGTGCTCTAAAAGATATAAGTGAAGCACTAGAGCAAAAACTATAAAGCTCAAAAGATATAAGTGAAGCACATAGAGTAAAACTATAAAGCTCAAAATATATAAGTGAAGCACATAGAGTATTCTAACAAATTCCCAATCATGTATGGCTCTCTCAAAAGGTGTGTACATCAAGGATGATTTTAGTAGACTAGCAAGCAAAGACTCAAATCATAAAAGACGCTCCAAGCAAAACACATATCATGTGGTGAATAAAAATATAGCTCCAAGTAAAGTTATCGATAGAAGTAGACGAAAAAGAGGGGATGCCTCCCGGGGCATACCCAAGCTTTGGCTTTTAGGTGTCCTTAGGTTATGTTGGGGGTGCCATGGGCATCCCCCAGCTTAGGCTCTTGCCGCTCCTTGTTCCATAATCCATCAAATCTTTACCCAAAACTTGAAAACTTCACAACACAAAACTTAAAGTAGAAAACTCGTGAGCTCCGTTAGCGAAAGAAAACAAAAGACCACTTCAAGGTACTGTAATTAACTCATTCTTTATTTATATTGGTATTAAACCTACTGTATTCCAACTTCTCTATGGATTATAAACTATTTTACTAGCCATAGATTCATCAAAATAAGCAAACAACACACGAAAAACAGAATCTGTCAAAAACAGAAGAGTCTGTAGTAATCTGTAGCTAGCACAAGATCTGGAACCCCAAAAATTCTAAAATAAATTGCTGGGCGTGAGTAATTTATCTATTAATCATATTCAAAAAGAATTAACTAAATATAACTCTCCAAATAAAAATGGAAGCAGTTCTCGTGAGTGCTAAAGTTTCTGTTTTTTACAGCAAGTTCAACAAGACTTTCCCCAAGTCTTCCCAACGGTTCTACTTGGCACAAACACTAATTAAACACAAAAAACACAACCAAAACAGAGGCTAAATAATTTATTTATTACTAAACAGGATCAAAAATCAAGTAATAAGAATAAAATTGGGTTGCCTCCCAACAAGCGCTATCGTTTAACGCCCCTAGCTAGACATAACAAGCAAGAATAGATCTAGGTATTGCCATATTTGGTAGGCAATCCATAAGTGGCTCTCATGATAGATTCATATGATAATTTTATTTTATTTCTAGGGAAGTGTTCCATGCCCTTTTTTTAATGGAAATTTAAATCTAATATTCCCTTCCTTCATATCAATAATTACACCAACCGTTCTAAGGAAAGGTCTACCGAGAATAATATGGCAAGAAGGATTGCAATCTATATCAAGAACGATAAAATCTATGGGCACATAATTCCTATTTGCAACAATAAGAACATCATTAATTCTTCCCATAGGTTTCTTAATAGTGGAATCCGCAAGATGCAAGTTTAGAGAGCAATCATCAAAATCACGGAAATCTAGCAAATCACACAAAGTTTTGGGAATAGTAGAGACACTAGCACCCAAATCACACAAAGCATAAAACTCATAATTTTTAATTTTAATTTTAATAGTAGGTTCCCACTCATAATAAAGTTTTCTAGGGATAGAAACTTCCAATTCAAGTTTTTCTTCATAAGATTGCATCAAGGCATCAACGATATGTTTAGTAAACGCTTTATTTTGACTATAAGCATGAGGAGATTTTAGCATGGATTGCAACAAGGAAATACAATCAATTAAAGAGCAATTTTCATAATTAAATTCCTTGAAATCCAATATAGTGGGTTTAGCAACATCTAGGGTTTTAATTTATTCAATCCCACTTTAATCAAATTTAGCATCAAGATCAACAAATTCCGAATTCTTAGAACGCCTTCTAGGTAAAGGTAGATCATATTCAGTCCCATCATTATCAAGATTCATATTGAAAAACAAAGATTTAATAGGGGACACATCAATAACTTTTAGATCTTCATCATTATTTTCATAGGAACTAGAAGAACACGCTTTTATAAAGGCATCTTTCTTAGCGCGCATCCTAGCGGTTCTTTCTTTGCACTCGTCAATGGAAATTCTCATGGCTTTGAGAGACTCATTGATATCATTCTTAGGTGGAATGGATCTAAGTTTCAAAGAATCAACATCAAGAGAAATTCTATCAACATTCCTAGCCAAATCAGCAATCTTAAGCAATTTTTCTTCAATCATAGCATTGAAATTATTTGCGAAGTAATAAATTCTTTAATATTAGATTCAAAATCAGAGGGCATCTTATTATAATTTCCATAAGAATTGTTGTAGTAATTACCATAATTATTAGAGGGATTACTAGGATAAGGCCTAGGGTTGAAATTTCCTCTATACACGTTGTTACCAAAGTTGTTCCTACCAACAAAATTCACATCCATAGATTCATTATTATTCTCAATCAAAGTATACAAGGGCATATCATTAGGATCAGAAGAAACACTCTTATTAGCAAATAATTTCATAAGTTCATCCATCTTTCCACTCAAAACATTAATTTCTTCTATGGCATGCACCTTTTTATTAGTAGAACTTTCAGTATGCCATTGAGAATAATTAACCATAATATTATCTAGAAGTTTAGTAGCTTCTCCTAAATTGATTTCCATTAAAGGGCCTCCCGCGGCCGAATCTAAAAGATTTCTAGAAGCAAAATTCAATCCGGCATAAAAAATTTGTATGATCATCCACAAATTTAAACCATGAGTAGGGCAATTACGTATCATTAATTTCATTCTCTCCCAAGCTTGTGCAACATGTTCATGATCAAGTTGCTTAAAACTCATAATATCGTTTCTAAGAGAGATGATCTTAGCGGGATGAAAATACTTAGAGATAAAAGCATCTTTGCACTTGTTCCATGAATCAATACTATTTTTAGGCAAAGACGAAAACCAAGCTTTAGCACGATACCTAAGCGAAAAAGGAAATAGCTTCAATTTAACAGTATCATTTTCCACATCTTTCTTCTTTTGCATGTCACACAAATCAACAAAGATATTTAGATGGGTAGCGGCATCTTCACTAGGAAGGCCGGAAAACGGATCTTTCATGACAAGATTCAGCAAAGCAGTATTAATTTCACAAGATTCATCATCGGTAAGAGGAGCAATCGGAGTGCTAATACAGTCAATCAAAGAGAAATTTTCATATTTAAATTCCTTGAAATCCATAATAGTGGGTTTAGCAACATCAAGGGTTTTAATTTCTTCAATCCCACTTTTATCAAATTTAGCATCAAGATCAACAAATTCTGAATTCTTAGAACGCCTTCTAGGTAAAGGTGGATCATATTCAGTCCCATCATTATCAAGATTCATATTGCAAAACAAAGATTTAATAGGGGCCACATCAATAACTTTTAGATCTTCATCATTATTTTCATAGGAACTAGAAGAACACGCTCTTATAAAGGCATCTTTCTTAGCACGCATCCTAGCGGTTCTTTCTTTGCACTCATCAATGGAAATTCTCATGGCTTTGAGAGACTCATTCATATCATGCTTAGGTGGAATAGATCTAAGTTTCAAAGAATCAACATCAAGAGCAATTCTATCAATGTTCCTAGCCAAATCATCAATCTTAAGAAATTTTCCTTCAATCATAGCATTAAAATTCGTTTGTGAAGAAATAAATTCTTTAATATTAGATTAAAAATCAGAGGGCATCTTATTATAATTTCCATAAGAATTGTTGTAGGAATTACCATAATTATTAGAGGGATTACTAGGATAAGGCCTAGGATTGAAATTTCCTCTATACGCGTTGTTACCAAAATTGTTCCTAACAACAAAATTCACATCCATAGATTCATTATTATTCTCAATCAAAGTAGACAAGGGCATAACATTAGGATCAGAAGAAACACTTTTATTAGCAAATAATTTCATAAGTTCATCCATCTTCCCACTCAAAACATTAATTTCTTCTATCGCATGCACCTTTTTAGTAGATCTTTCAGTATGCCATTGGGAATAATTAACCATAATATTATCTAGGAGTTTAGTAGCTTCTCCTGAAGTGATTTCCATGAAAGTGCGTCCCGCGGCCGAATCTAAAAGATTTCTAGAAGAAAATTTCAATCTGGCATAATTTTTTTGTATAATCATCCACAAATTCAAACCATGAGTAGGGCAATTACGTATCATTAATTTCATTCTATCCCAAGCTTGTGCAACATGTTCATGATCAAGTTGTTTAAAATTCATAATATCATTTCTAAGAGAGATGATCTTAGAGGGAGGAAAATACTTAGAGATAAAAGCATCTTTGCACTTGTTCCATGAATCAATACTATTTTTAAGCAAAGATGAAACCAAGCTTTAGCATGATCTCTAAGTGAAAAAGGAAATAGCCTCAATTTAACAATATCATTATCGACACTTTCTTCTTTTGCATGTCACACAAATCAACTAAGCTATTAAGATGGGTAGCGTCATCTTCACTAGGAAGGTCGAAAAACGGATCTTTCATGACAAGATTCAGCAAAGCAGTATTAATTTCACAAGATTCAGCATCGGTAAGACGAGCAATCGGAGTGCTAAGGAAATCATTATTGTTGGTATTGGTGAAGTCACACAATTTAGTATTATCTTGAGCCATCGCGACAATTAAGCAATCCAACACGAGCAAACAAAAAGCAAACGGGCAACAAAGAGGCACATAGAGAGAGAGAGGGAGGATAGAGAGAGGGCGAATAAAATGGCAGGGTGAAGTGGGGGAGAGGAAAATGAGAGGCAAATGGAAAATAATGTAATGCGGGAGATAGGGATTGTGATGGGTACTTGGTATGTTGACTTTTGCGCAGACTCCCTGGCAACGGCGCCAGAAATTCTTCTTGCTGCCTCTTGAGCACTGTGTTGGATTTTCCCGAAGAGGAGAGGATGATGCAGCAAAGTAGTGTAAGTATTTCCCTCAGTTTTTGAGAACCAAGGTATCAATCTAGTAGGAGGCTACGCGCGAGTCCCTCGTACCTACACAAAAACAATAGCTCAACGCAACCAACGTGCTTAGGGGTTGTCAATCCCTTCACGGTCACTTACGAAAGTGAGATCTGGTAGAGATGATAAATAATATTTTCGGTATTTTTGGTATAAAGATGCAAAGTAAAAAGTAAAAGCAAAGTAATAATAAAGTGATGGAGATTGATATGATGAGAAAGAGACCCGGGGGCCATAGGTTTCACTAGTGGCTTCTCTCAAGAGCATAAGTATTCTACGGTGGGTGAACAAATTACTGTTGAGCAATTGACAGAATTGAGCATAGTTATGAGAATATCTAGGTATGATGATGTATATAGGCATCACGTCTGAGACAAGTAGACCGAAACGATTCTGCATCTACTACTATTACTCCACTCATCGACCGCTATCCAGCATGCATGTAGAGTATTAAGTTAAAAACAGATTGACGCCTTAAGCAAGATGACATGAAGTAGAGGGATAGTTTCATGCAATATGATAAAAACCCCATATTGTTATCCTCGATGGCAACGATACAATACGTACCTTGCTGCCCCTTCTGTCACTGGGAAAGGACACCACAAGATCAAACCTAAAGCTAAGCACTTCTCCCATGGCAAGAAAAATCAATCTAGTAGGCCAAACCAAACCGATAATTCAAAGATACTTGCAAATATAACCAATCATACATAAAAGAATTCAGAGAAGATTCAAATATTATTCATAGATAGACTTGATCATAAACCCACAATTCATCGGTCTCAACAAACACACCGCAAAAAGAAGATTACATTGAATAGATCTCCAAAAGAGAAGGGGAGAACATTGTATTGAGATCCAAAAAGAGAGAAGAAGCCATCTAGCTACTCTATGGACCCGTAGGTCTGAAGTAAACTACTCACACTTCATCGGAGGGGCTTCGATGATGATGTAGAAGCCCTCCATGATCGATGCCCCCTCCAGTGGAGCTCCAGAACAGGCCCCAAGATGGGATCTCGTGGATACAGAAAGTTGCGGTAGTGGAATTAGGTTTTTGGCTCCTGTTCTGATCGTTTGGGGTACGTGGATATATATAGGAGGAAGAAGTACGTCGGTGGAGCTTCGAGGGGCCCACGAGGCAGGGGGGCGCGCCCTCCACCCTCGTGACCGCCTCGTGGCTTTCTTGACGGAGGATCCAAGTCTCCTGGGTCTTATCTGATGAGAAAATCACGTTCCTGAAGGTTTCATTCCGTTTGGACTCCGTTTGATATTTTGTTTCTCCGAAACACTGAAATAGGCAAAAACAGCAATTCTGGGCTGGGCCTCCGGTTAATAGGTTAGTCCCAAAAATAATATAAAAGTGGAAAATAAAGCCCAATATAATCCAAAACAGTAGATAATATAGCATGGGGCAATCAAAAATTATACATACGTTGGAGACGTATCACTCCTCCTCGGTGTACATGGTGACTCGAGGGGAGTCTAATTATATGTCTGTTGGGATGACGGCTTCGGCACCGTAGACGAGGAAGAAAGGCGTGAAGCCAGTTGACTTGTTCGGGGTTGTGCGCAGACTCCAGAGGACGGCCGGCAGCTCGTCGAGCCAGCAGCCGGCCGACCGTTCCAAAGGCTCGACCAGTCGGGGCTTGATGCCGGACAAAATAAGGCCGTTTGCCCGCTGCACCTGGCCATTTGACTGCGGATGGGCAACGGACGCTAGGTCCAGTCGGATGCCCTGCGTCACGCAAAAACGGGCCAAGGCACCTTTGGCGAAATTCATGACGTTGTCGGTGATGATGTTGTGTGGTATGCCGTACCGGACGGTGATGTCAAAGATGAAAGTGACGGCAGTCAGACCATTCAATTTTTTGATTGGCTTTGCTTCTATCCACTTGGTGAACTTGTCTACCGCGACAAGCAGATGAGTCAGACCACCTCTTGCTGTCTTGAATGGTCCCACCATATCCAGGCCCTAGACGGCAAAGGGCCAGGCTATGGGAATAGTCTTGAGTGCAGAAGCCGGCTGATGAGGCTTTGTACTAAACTTCTGGCACCCTTTGCATTTCTGGACCAAGCTCTTGGCGTCTTCCAGGTCAGTTGGCTATAAAAAAACCATGGCGGAAAGCCTTGGCGACAAGTTCCCTTGAAGCCGCATGGTGGCCACATTCGCCTTGATGGATGTCTTTGAGGATTGCTTGGCCTTGCTCTGGCTTGATGCAACACTGGTAGACATCGGTGACACTGCGCCTCACAAGCTCTCTGTTGACTATGGTGTATGCTGCTGCCCGGTGTTGCACTTGCCTGGCCGAGATCTCATCAGTCGGCAACTCTTTCTTTACCAGGAAGTTGAGGATAGGCTGGGCCCATGAAGGTGATGCGATTTCTTTGACTGTCAGGACTGCAACTTGGATGAGGGCGGTTGGGCCGGGAGGCGGCGGGTTGGAGTCGGCTACCGCTTGCTGGATCGAGGAAGTCTCCGGACCGACTGCTGCAGTCCCCGGGCCAGGCTCTGAAGTCCCCGGGCTGACCACTGCAGTCCTCGGGCCGGGCTCTGAAATCCCTGGGCCGGGTGCGACTGCCGCGGTCCTCAGGATGCCTGCCAGAATTCCCGTGCCGACTGCTGGAGCTCTTGAGTCAGATCCGACTGCTTCGGGAAGAGCCGGCACAAAGATAGAATCCGACTCTGGCAATGGCTTGACAGACGGCTTGAGGAGGCGTTTTAGGGCGACACCGGTTGGTATTGCTTGACGGGTGGAGCCGATTCGCGCCAAGGCGTGTGCTTGCTCATTGTCGTTTCTTGGCACATGGAGAAACTCGCACCCATCAAAATACCCACTGAGTTGCTGTACGAGGAAACGATAGCTTGCCATGTTTGCGTCCTTGGTGTCCCAGTCGCCTGACGACTGCCGGACCACCAGGTCTGAGTCACCATAGCACAGGATCTAGTGAATGTCGAGTTCTTTGGCAAGCCGGCGCCCGTGAATGAGTGCCTCATATTCAGCGACGTTGTTGGAAGCAGCAAAATGGATTTGCAGCACATATCGGAGCTTGTCGCCTTTGGGAGAGGTGAGGACGATGCCGTCTCCTAAACCGGTGCACATCTTGGAACCGTCGAAGTGCATCCGCCAATGGGTGGAGTCCAGCACCGGTGGTAGGTACTGGGTCTCGGCCCAGTCGACAAGGAAGTCGGCCAGCGCCTGTGACTTGATGGCGGTGCGAGGCTGGTGGTAAATGGTGTAGGGGGGCAAATCTATGGCCCATTTGGCCACTCGGCTGGAGGCATCCTGGCTTCCAATGATCTCGGCGAGCGGACCAGTGCAAATAACAGTGATTGGGTGCTCTTGAAAGTACGGCTTCAATTTTTTGGCGGCAAAGTGCATGCCGTAGCACATCTTCTGATAATGGGGGTAGTTTTGCTTGGAGGCTGACAGCACTTCACTCAGGTAATACACCGGTCTCTGGACTCGTAGTGCCTTGCCTTCCTCCTTGTGTTCTACCACTATGACTGTGCTGACCAACCGGCTGGTGGCGGCGATGTAGAGGAGCATGGGCTCCTTAGGAGTCGGTGCCGCCAGGACAGGCGGAGTAGTCAGCATCTTCTTGAGCTGGTAAAAAGCTTCATCCGCCTTGTCGTTCCACTCAAAAAAGTGGCCTTCTTCATGAGCTGGTACAGGGGAAGAGCCTTCTCTCCCAGCCAACTGATGAAACGGCTGATGGACGCCAAACAGCCGGTGAACTTCTGCACATCCAGCAGTCGGGTGGGTACTTCCATCCTCTCGATGGCCTTGATCTTCACAGGGTTGCACTCTATGCCGCGCTCTGAGACCAGGAATCCAAGAAGCTGGCCGGCTGGTACTTCGAAGACGCATTTCTCTGGGTTAAGCTTGATTTGAAACCGGCATAGGTTCTCAAAGGTCTCTTTGAGGTCTTCTAGCAGCGTTCCACGCTTCTCCGTCTTCACCATGACATCGTCCACATAAACGTGGGCGTTTCTGCCGAGTTGTTTGAGGAGGCACTTCTGCATGCAACGTTGAAACATGGCGCCGGCATTCCTCAAGCCGAATGTCATGGTTAAGTAGCAGAAGGCTCCAAATGGCGTGATGAAGGCGGTCTTCAGCCGGTCGGCCGGGTTCAGCTTGATCTGGTGATACCCTGAGTATGCATCCAAGAAACTCAACAGCTCGCATCCGGTTGTGGAGTCTATCACCTGGTGAATTCTCAGCAAAGAAAACGGGTCTTTGGGGTAGGCTTTGTTGAGGCTGGTGTAATCAATACACATGCGCCATGATAACCCACAAGTATAGGGGATCACAACAGTTTTCGATAAGTAAGAGTGTCGAACCCAATGAGGAGCTAAAGGTAGAACAAATATTCCCACAAGTTCTATCGACCACCGGTACAACTCTACGCACGCTTGACGTTCGCTTTACCTAGAACAAGTATGAAACTAGAAGTACTTTGTAGGTGTTGTTAGATAGGTTTGCAAGATAATAAAGAGTATATAAATAAAAAGTAGGGGCTGTTTAGATAAAGAAACAATAAAGTAAATATAGCGAGTGTGGAAAAGTGGTGGTAGGAGTTTCAAAATTGCCCCTAAGCAATTGACTACTTTACTAGACCGATAGCAAGTATTATGTGGGAGAGGCCACTGCTAGCATGTCATCCCTGACTTGGAATTCTATGCACTTATGATTGGAAGTATTAGCAAGCATCCGCAACTACTAACATTCATTAAGGTAAAACCCAACCATATCATTAAGGTATATTGGTCCCCCTTCAATCATGTATGCATCAATTTCTATGCTAGGTTGAAGCTTCTGTCACTCTTGCCCTCCAATACATAGTCCTATCAACATACAACTAACCCTAGGGTGTGATCCACGCGTGCAATCATATGATGGGCACCAAAGTACAGCAACATAACCACAAGCAAATTAAATCAATCATAGAAATTCATCAACCACCGATAGGACAACGAAAATCTACTCAGACATCATAGGATGGCAACACATCATTGGATAATAATATGAAGCATAAAGCATCATGTTCAAGTAGAGGGTACAGCGGGTTGCAGGAGAGTGGACCGCTGTAGATAGAGGGGGGAGGTGATGGAGATGTTGGTGAAGATGGCGGAGGTGTTGGTGTAGATCGCGATGATGATGATGGCCCCCGGTGGCACTCCGGTGCCACCGGAAGCGACGGGGAGAGAGCCCCCCTCCTTCTTCTTCTTCCTTGACCTTCTCCCTAGATGGGAGAAGGGTTTCCCCTCTGGTTCATGGCCTCCATGGCACGGGAGGGGCGAGAGCCCCTCCGAGATTGGATCTGTCTCTCTGTCTCTCTCTAGTTCTGCATTCCCAGATTCTTCCCTTTCACCATTTCTTATATTCCCGGAGATCCATAACTCCGATTGGGCTAAAAATTTAACAAGATCTCTATCCGGAAATTATCTTTATTGCGGCGAAAGAAGGGCACCAACCGCCTTACGGGTGGCCAACGAGGGTCAGGGGCGCGCCCAGGGGGGCAGGCGCGCCCCCTGCCTCATGGCCACCTCGGGCACCGTCTCGCGTGGATTTTTCTTCCCAAAAATCATATATATTCCAAAAAAAATCTCCGTTAGTTTTTATCCCGTTTGGACTCCGTTTGATATGGATATTCTGTGAAACAAAAAACATGCAACAAACAGGAACTGGCACTGGGCACTGGATCAATATGTTAGTCCCAAAAATAGTATAAAAAGTTGCCAAAAGTATATGAAAGTTAAATAATATTGGCATGGAACTGTCAAAAATTATAGATACAATGGAGACGTATCAGCATCCCCAAGCTTAATTCCTGCTCGTCCTCGAGTAGGTAAATGATAAAAAAGATAATTTTTTATGTGGAATGCTACCTAGCATAATCTTGATCATATGTCTAATCATGGCATGAATATTAAGATATGAGTGATTCAAAGCAATAGTCTATAATTTGACATAAAAACAATAATACTTCAAGCCTACTAATAAAGCAATCATGTCTTTTCAAAATAACAAGGCCAAAGAAAGTTATCCCTACAAAATCATATAGTCTGGCTATGCTCCATCTTCACCACACAAAATACTCACATCATGCACAACCCCGATGACAAGCCGAGCAATTGGTTCATACTTTTTAACGCGTTTCAGCATTTTCAACCTTCACGCAATACGTGAGCGTGAGCCATGGATATAGCACTATAGGTGAAATAGAATGGTGGTTGTGGAGAAGACAAAAAGGAGAAGATAGTCTCACATCAACTAGGCATATCAACGGGCTATGGAGATGCCCATCAATAGATATCAATGTGAGTGAGTAGGGATTTCCATGCAATGGATGCACTAGAGCTATAAATATATGAAAGCTCAAACTGAAACTAAGTGGGTGTGCATCCAACTTGCTTGCTCATGAAGACCTAGGGCATTTGAGGAAGCCCATCGTTGGAATATACAAGCCAAGTTCTATAATGAAAATTCCCACTAGTATATGAAAGTGATAACTCAAGAGACTCTCTATATGAAGAACATGGTGCTACTTTGAAGCACAAGTGTGGTAAAAGGATAGTAACATTGCCCCTTCTCTCTTTTTCTCTCTTTTTTTTCTTTTTGTTCTTTTTTTCTTCTTTTTTTGTAGGCTTCTTTGGCCTCTCTCTTTTTGGGGGGCTTCTTTGGCCACTTTTATTTTGATAACCTCACATGGGACAATGTTCTAATAATGATGATCATCACACTTTTATTTACTTACAACTCAATATTACAACTCGATATCTAGAATAAAGATATGACTCTATATGAATGCCTCCGGCGGTGTACCGGGATGTGCAATGATCTAGCGTAGCAATGACATCAAAAAACAGACAAGCCATGGAAACATCATGCTAGCTATCTTACGATCATGCAAAGCAATATGACAATGAATGCTCAAGTCATGTATATGATGATAATGGAAGTTGCATGGCAATATATCTCGGAATGGCTCTGGAAATGCCATGATAGGTAGGTATGGTGGCTGTTTTGAGGAGAAGGTATATGGTACCGGCGAAAGTTGCGCGATACTAGAGAGGCTAGCAATGATGGAAGGGTGAGAGTGCGTATAATCCATGGACTTAACATTAGTCATAAAGAACTCACATACTTATTGCAAAAGTTTATTAGCCCTCAAAGCAAAGTACTACTACGCATGCCCCTAGGGGGATAGATTGGTAGGAAAAGACCATCGCTCGTCCCCGACCGCCACTCATACTTGCATGCTACGGGAATCAAAAACCTCAACACAAGTATTTCTACAATCCACAACTACCCACTAGCATGACTCTAATATCACCATCTTTATATCGCAAAACTATTGCAAGGAATCGAACACATCATATTCAGTTATCTACAAGTTTTATGTAGGATTTTATGACTAACCATGTGAATGACCAATCCCAATCATCTCTCTAAATAGATATAAGTGAAGCAAGAGAGTTTAATTCTTTCTACAAAAGATATGCCCACGCTCTAATAAATATAAGTGAAGCAAAAGAGCATTCTACAAATGGCGGTTGTCTATGTAAAGAGAAACAAGCAATCCAAACTTCAAATGATATAAGTTAAGCACATGAAGCATTCTATAAAGCCATACTCAAAAGATATAAGTGATGTGCAATGAGCATTCTATAAATCAACCAAGGACTATCTCATACCAGCATCATGCATAAAATAAAAATGAAAACTAAATGCAAAAGACGCTCCAAGATTGCACATATCACATGAACGAAACGAATCCGAAAACATACCGATACTTGTTGAAGAAAGAGGGGATGCCTTCTGGGGCATCCCCAAGCTTAGATGCTTGAGTCTACTTGAATATTTACTTGGGATGCCTTGGGAATCTCCAATCTTTATCTCTTTCCTCTCTTCCTTCTTCTCACATCGAGACCTTCTCGATCATCGAACACTTCATCCACACAAAACTTCAACAGAAAACTCGGTAAGATACGTTAGTATAATAAAGCAAAACACTACTCTAAGTACTGTTGAAAACCAATTCATATTTTGTTTTTGCATTGTGTCTACTGTAATATAACTTTTTCATGGCTTAATCCACTGATATGAATCGATAGTTTCATCAAAACAAGCAAACTATGCATCAAAAACAGAATCTGTCTAAAACAGAACAGTCTGTAATAATCTGAACATTCACCATACTTCTGATACTTGAAAACTTCTACCAAAATTAGGAAAAAAAATTATAGGAAGACATTGCAAAAAGAATCAGAACCATTTGACGTTCCAGCTAAAACTGTAAAATCGCGCACTACAGCCAAAGCTTCTGTCCTACACCGTACAAACCATCAAGCAAATGTAAACATCCTAAAGACAAACCTTGCACATTATTTTTATAACACAATGTAATTGTACAAGGGGATAATTATTTTTATTGAAAAGTTTCTATAATCAAGATTCACAAATTTTCCGTGAGCATGAACAAAGTTCAAGGCTAGCTCCCACTTCAACAATGCTTGTCTTTCTCACTTTCGCTTTCCTTTTTGAAAAAGTTTTGGGCTCCCCTATTTATTTTTGTTGTTTTTAAACTATATAAAAGCACTCAATAGAAATAAATGACTCTCTAAAACTTCCAGGTTGTCTCCCTGGCAGCGCTTTCTTTAAAGCCATTAAGCTAGGCATATAGTGCTCAAGTAACGGATCCACCCGGATCCCAAGGTATATCAAAGCCAATTTTAATTAACAATGATTTGTAATTTAGTGGTGAGCACAAGGTAACATATATCATGTAATGACGAAGTCTAACTCTCTTCCTATGCATCGGCATGTCATAAAAGAACAATTCATGCACACAAAGTAAAGGCCAATGCATATTGTAAACAGTTTCTTGCAATTTTATCATATTGGAAACATAGAGAGGTGGAGATATAGTTCCTCTCTCATAATAATTGCAAGTAGGAGCAGCAAGCACATGCATAATAAAGGCAACCCATCAATATAATCTTTAATAAGGGCAAACTTCTCCGATATAGTGTAGTCGGGAGAATTCAAAAAGATAATAGGACTATCATGCGTGGGTGCAATAGCAACAATTTCATTTTTAACATAAGGAACTATGGCAAGTTCATCTCCATAAGCATAATTCATATTGGCATCTTGGCCACAAGCATAGCAAGCATCATCAAAAAGGGATACTTCAAAAGAATCAACGGGATCATAACAATCATCATAGCAATCATCCCCCGGTAAGCACGAAGGGAAATTAAACAATGTATGAGTTGAAGAGTTACTCTCATTAGAAGGTGGGCACGGGTAGCTAATCCGCTCTTCCTCCTTTTGTTCTTCGGTCTCCTCCTCATCTTTTTCATCCAACGAGCTCACAGTTTCATCAATTTCTTCTTCCATAGACTCCTGCAAAATATTAGTCTCTTCTTGGACAGCGGAGACTTTCTCAATAAGCGCATTAATATAGGAATTATATTCATAATTATCATAGCAATATTTCAAGATAGCTAAATTTTCAGGCCTATAAACATCATCATCATAAGCTTCATGCTTTTCAAACACAGATTCAATTTCATAAGCACCCTTAAAAGCAACAAATTCTTCTATTTGTTCCACATCATAGTAATCATATATACCATTAGCATAAGAAGCTAAGGTTTCATTATCATTAAATTCACATGAAAAGGGAAGGTGTCGAGCCTTCACCTTAGATCAACAAGTATAATCATATCTCAAGCGTAGTTGCCTAGCATACCAATTCAATATATGAATTTGATCCCATAATAGTTTCCCTTTTTGTGTCAAGCGGTAATCCCTAAAGTATTCACGTTGATCCAACATTACTCCCATTACATAATTTAATGGGGTTTTCTCAGGATTATTAAAGTAGTACATAATATTTTTCACATAACCAGCATCGAGGGTTTTAGGAGGTTCCCCATCTCCATGAGTAGCAAGTACACCTAATTGTTTTGGTATTTCGTGTTCCATATCCATAACTAAAGATATAAAACAACTAAGAACAACAAATAAAAATTACTTAGTGATAAAGCAAACAAGCACACACGAGAATATTCATCCCACGCTATTGCTCCCCGGCAACGGCGCCAGAAAAATTTCTTGATAACCCACAAGTATAGGGGATCGCAACAGTTTTCGATAAGTAAGAGTGTCGAACCCAATGAGGAGCTAAAGGTAGAACAAATATTCCCTCAAGTTCTATCGACCATCGATACAACTCTACGCACACTTGACGTTCGCTTTACCTAGAACAAGTATGAAACTAGAAGTACTTTGTAGGTGTTGTTCGATAGGTTTGCAAGATAATAAAGAGTACGTAAATAAAAAGTATGAGCTATTTAGATAAAGAAACAATAAAGTAAATATAGCGAGTGTGGAAAAGTGGTGGTAGGAGTTGCGAAATTGCCCCTAAGCAATTGACTACTTTACTAGACCGCTAGCAAGTATTATGTGGGAGAGGCCACTGCTAGCATGGCATCCCTGACTTGGAATTCTATGCAGTTATGATTGGAACTATTAGCAAGCATCTGCAACTAATAACATCCATTAAGGTAAAACTCAACCATAGCATTAAGGTATATTGGTCCCCCTTCAATCCCGTATGCATCAATTTGTATGCTAGGTTGAAGCTTCTGTCACTCTTGCCCTCCAATACATAGTCCTATCAACATACAACTAACCCTAGGGTGTGATCCACGCGTGCAATCATATGATGGGTACCAAAGGACAGCAACATGACCACAAGAAAATTAAATCAATCATAGCAATTCATCAACCACCGATAGGACAACGAAAATCTACTCAGACATCATAGGATGGCAACACATCATTGGATAATAATATGAAGCATAAAGCACCATGTTCAAGTAGAGGGTACAGCGGGTTGCGGGAGACTGGACCGCTGTAGATAGAGGGGGGAAGGTGATGGAGATGTTGGTGAAGATGGCGGAGGTGTTGGTGTAGATCGTGGTGATGATGATGGCCCCCGGTGGCACTCCGGTGCCACCGGAAGCGAGGGGGAGAGAGCCCCCCTCCTCCTTCTTCTTCCTTGACCTTGTCCCTAGATGAGAGAAGGGTTTCCCCTCTGGTCCATGGCCTCCATGGCACGGGAGGGGCAAGAGCCCCTCCGAGATTGGATCTGTCTCTCTGTCTCTCTCTGGTTCTGCATTCCCAGATTCTTCCCTTTCACCGTTTCTTATATTCTCGGAGATCCGTAACTCCGATTGGGCTGAAATGTTAACACAATCTCTATCTGGATATTAGCTTTCTTGCAGCGAAAGAAGGGCGCCAACCGCCTTACAGGTGGCCCGCGAGGGTCAGGGGCGTGCCCCCCTGCCTCGTGGCCACCTCGGGCACCGTCTCGCGTGGATTTTTCTTCCCAAAAATCATATACACTCCAAAAAAATCTCCGTCAGTTTTTATTCCGTTTGGACTCCATCTGATATGGATATTCTGCCAAACAAAAAACATGCAACAAACAGGAACTGGCACTGGGTACTGGATCAATATGTTAGTCCCAAAAATAGTATAAAAAGTTGACAAAAGTATATGAAAGTTGAATAATATTGGCATGGAACAATCAAATATTATAGATACGACGGAGATGTATCACGCCACTTCTTGTTTTTCTTCAGCACAAGGACTGGGTTGGCCAGCCATTCTGGAAAGAACACTTCCGTGATGAAGTCGGCTGCCAGCAGCCGGGTTGTCTCTTCTCCGACAAATCTTCTCTTCTCCTCTGAAAGGCGGTGCAAAGGCTGCCTGACTCGCTTGGCATCAGATCGGACATGTAACTTGTGCTCGGCGAAATCCGTCGGAGCACCCGGCATGTCTTTAGGTGACCATGCAAAGATGTCCCAATTCTCACGGAGGAAATCGATGAGCTCGCCTTCCTATTTGCTGTCGAGGTTTGCACCTATGACAGTGTATTTCTCTAGGCGCTCCGGGTCCAAGGGTATCTTCTTTGTCTCCTTGGTCGGCTTGACCGAGCCCTCGGCTTTCGACTCCTTGCGTGGGGTGGCATGTCCGGCTGCTTGCCAGCCATTGCCACAACTCGGTCAAGGAGTCACTTCTCGGCCACGATCACAAGGGACTCAGCCAGCCCATGCTCTTAGCCGCACAAGCGGATGACTTTTTGTAGTCCCCAGCTATGGTAAGAATTCCCTTAGAACTTGGCATTTTCATCTTGAGGTAAGCGTAATGGGGGACCGCCATGAACTTGGCCAGTGCAGGTCGGCCAAGTAGTGCATGGTATGGGCTCTCGAGGTCCACCACCTCGAACCAGACTGGCTCTTGTCGGAAGTGATCCTTGTCTCCAAAGAGGACATCTATCTGGATCTTGCCAATTGGTGAGCAGGAAAGGCCAAGAACTATGCCATGAAATACAGTCCGACTGAGCTGAAGCTGCCTTTGTCTGATTCCCAACTTCTCCATGGTATCTTTGTATAGAATATTGATGTTGCTGCCACCATCTATCAGAACTCGGGAAAACCGAGCAGCTCTCCTATCAGTGGAAAAGGTGGCATCCAGAACTAGGGCGTAGGAGCCGGGATTGGGCATAACCTCCGAGTGGTCGGCTCTACTCCAATTGATAGGCTTCTTGGACCAATGCATGAACTCGAGGGTTTCTGATACTACTGCATTCACTTCTTGCTGTCGTTGTCGTCTGCTATGCCTACCGTTGGCCACACTGGTGAACATGACATAAGCTTCGTGCTCTTCGGGGTATTCGTCTTGTATGGCTCCGACTGGTCAAACGGCCGGCTACTGAGGGGGAGGGGGCGGCTGCCCAGCAGGCGGAGGAGGCAGAAGGCCGTCTCCCTTGGCGATCCTGGTGAGCCAGTGGCATTTACGAGTGGTATGATTGGACGGCTTCGCACCACTATGGAATTTGCAGGGTGCGTCCAGGGTCTGTTCATATGAGAAAGCCAGCAGCCAGTTGGGCTTTCCTCCCTTCTGGCGCTTGGACGGAGGCTGCCCCTTCGGCTACTGGTCTTTGACTGTCGCCACCTGCCGACTTGTGGGAGCCGGCTGCATGGCCTTGCGCTTGTTGTCGCTTGGTTGCTGGCGCCGACTGGTGTCGCCAGCCGAGGTTCGAGGAGCTGGAGGGGCTACTTTGCCTGACGCATCAACTTGGATGTCCGCCTTCATGGAGGAGTCGGCCGTAGCATATTTATCTGCTATGATCAGCAGCTCGTTGAGGGTAGCCGACTCGTCGCAGAGGAGTCGGTGGTTGAGGAGGGTGCCCTCTCGGCACCCAGCGGTGAAGTACTCGATAGCCTGCACCTCGTGCACGCCTTCGCAAGAGTTGCGGAGCTCGGCCCAGCGCGTGAGGTAGTCGCGGGTCAACTCGCTGGGGCCTTGCACGCACAAAGAGAGCTGGCGAGGTTTGGGCGGCCGCTTGTACGTGCTGGTGAAGTTGCGGATGAAGGCTTCAGTGAAGTCGACCCTGCTGTTGATGCTGCGAGGCTTCAGACTGTCCAGCCATGTCCGGGTTGTGCCCTGGAGCATGAGCGAAACATACTTCACGGCAACTCGCTTGTTGCCGTTGGCTATGCTGACGGCTATGGAGTAGTCGACCAGCTAGTCCTCCGGCTTCACGGAGCCGGTGTATTTGGGTGTGTCTCTTGGGAGCGTGAACCCTTTGGGGAAAGGCTCGTCGTGAATGCGGGCGCCAAAATAGGGCGGGCCCAATTCATCTTCCTCTTCTAGCGCCAGGGGCCGATGGAGACGGTTGATCCGGTGGCGGGCATCGTTCTGTCTGACTCCCTCTCGGCGGCCAAGGCGGTCGCCGAGTGTCAGGTGATCAACAGGCGGCGGGGTGACATGCCTTTCCCTTCAAGGGGGAGGAGGCGGACAGCCATCCCGTCGTTCCACTCCTCTTGGGCGGCCGTCTTGGTCGCGCTCAATGGAGATGCGAGTCCGGCTGCGGCTGGCAGCCGGCTCCTTGT
This sequence comes from Triticum aestivum, assembly GCF_018294505.1. NCBI lineage: Eukaryota > Viridiplantae > Streptophyta > Magnoliopsida > Poales > Poaceae > Triticum > Triticum aestivum. The sequence goes on from NC_057794.1 coordinate 586,473,813, forward strand.
CTCTTCTCCCGCGGACGTCACTAGTCGGCGTCCGAGATGTCACGCCTTGGTCTCGGCGGGGAGGCAGATTGTCGTTTTGCTGGTGTGGCACCTCAGTGCGGCAACCGGCCTCGTGCTGCTTAGCAGCCGCATCGAGGAGCCGCTGGACGCGCTCCGCCATCTGGCGATGCTCTTCGCCCTCAAACTTGTCTAGTTCTTCTGCTGCCGCCTAGGAAGCTCAGATATTCTCCGCAGGCGTGGCGTAGACGGGGCGATCTACCCCGAGTAGGCTGGCGATGGCCACACCGCGCTGCTGGACCGCGCCAAGGCGGCTGGGCCCAGCGGGAGCCGGCGTGTCGCCCACAGCGCGGTCCATCTCGCGCCGGTAGGCTTCCGACAGGCGTCTCATGCTAGCCGGCTTCTTGGCTCCCTCAACAAGCTGGAGGCGGCGTGCTTCCAGCATCTCGGCATCGGCGTCTTCTGGGATGGGCACCGTCAGGTCTTGTAGTGCCGCGTTGAGCGGGTCATGAGCATCTCCGCCAGAGTGCTCACTGTGGCCGATGACAAGCACCTCTGTGACGGCGCTTTTGCCGCTCTCCTCGCTGGGAGGCGGCTCGTCGTAGACCACCATGTTGGTGGGGAACACGTCAAGCGACGCAGTGTCAGAGTCGACAAGCATCGGGTCGGTGGAGCCAACGGATTCCAAATCCGCAGCAGGCTCGCTGGCTACGTGGAGCTGATCGAGGAGGCTGGCGAGGCGGCTCTTGGGGCCGTCATTGCCCGCATCGGATGCCGGCTCGCCGAAGAGGCGAACCTCGCCAACAAGGTCGGCAAGGCAGCTCGCCGCGCAGGCGAGCTCCGCGCCACACAGCGCGTCGGCACAGACTCTGTTTGGCGTGCCAGGCTGGCTATGCTTTCCAGGGAGGAAAAGGGTTCCCATCCAGAACAGGTCTTTGAACGACGGTGCACCTGGCCCCACGGTGGGCGCCAAATGTCGGGGGTTGGGTGCGACATATGCCAATGGATGGCCTATCATGGTGGGAGCGAGTAGAACGTCGCCGGTGCCCGGAAGCGGGATGAGGCATAGACATGTACGCCGGCAAACTTTACCCAGGTTCAGGGCTCTTCTAGGAGATAACACCCCTAGTCCTGCTCTGCAAGGTCTCCCATGATCACTAAGGCACAAGTGAGTACAATGGTGCTCCTCGAGCTGTATGCTAGAGGTGGGAGAAGGCAAGGCTTGCTCTCTCCTTCCTCTAGGTATGAGTCTAATTCTAACGGGGTGGGAACCTTTTGCATGGGTGCCCTGGGGGGTTTATATAGGCCTACCCCCAGGGGTACAATGGTAATCCGACCGGGGGTACAATGGTAATCTGGCCGGGCGTAGGGCCCGGCTATCAGTCTCTCTGGCCGCCGGCTTCTCCGCCGACTGCTGGGGCCTGCCGCCTGGTCTGGTACGGAGCCGACAGGCCGCCTCCGCTGCTCGCGGGTCCTGCCGGTTGTGGATTACTATAGCCGTGTTAATAATGACGCGTGCTTGGTCGGGGAGGCGTGGCTACAGTCCCACCACCTGGTGGGAGATCACTGTAGCCACTCTGCATCTTGTCTGGTTAATGGTGTGTGAGGCCCTGAGGAAGGACCGGGCCGGCTGCTGGGAGCGGGCCTCCCTCGGTCTGATTGTTGTGGCTCCCGCTGCCCTTCGGGCTCTCGTTGACAGGTAGGGCCCGCCACCCTTGGGCCGTACCGACTGGCGGTCGTGGGAGCAGGGCTTGGCCTGCCAGGAGTGACGTCAAGGGCGAAGTGGCAATAGTGCCGAGACGGGCGGAGATCTCCGCTAGTACGAGGCACTATGGTTACGCCCGCTCCTGGATTCGTGGGAGGGGGGTGGGCTACACTGTTGCCTCACCGTGTCTTGTCTTTTTAATGGGGGTGCAGACTTTGAGGGCACTGTGGGCCGACTGCTGGGAGCCGGCCTCTCTAGAGGCCGCCTGCCAGGAGTCGGCCTGTCTTGGAGCCGCCTTCCTGAGCATGGCCACCTTCTAGCAGTCGGCAGTCCAGCCAGCCGGCCACCAGAAGGCGGCGCTTCACCTCGACGCCTTGAGGGGCGCAGCCGGCCCGATGTCTTGAAAGGTTCTGGGACTCGGGTTAGGCTACCCGTGGCCCATTACTCCGACAAGGACTAAAGGGGCTATGCCAGGAGCGAGGCCCTTTAGTCCCGGTTCATGTTTGGAACTGGGACCAAAGGGGTCATACGAACCGGGACTGGTTCGTGCCAAGGCCCGGCCGGCGCCCTGGCCGCTCGAACCGGGACTGATGCACGCATTGGTCCCAGTTCGTAAAAGAACCGGGACTAATGCTCTGATCTGGCCTGGACCAAAGCCCTGTTTTCTACTAGTGTAAAGAGACTTGCCAGTAACGAGATTGAACTAGGTATGGAGATACCACGATTGAATCTCAGGGAAGTAACATACCGATAGACAAAGGGAACTGCGTATGTTGTAATAAAGGTTCGACCGATAAAGATCTTCGTGGAATATGCAGGAACCAATATGGGCATCGAGGTCCCGCTATTGGTTATTGATCGGATAAGCATCTCGGTCATGTCTACATCATTCTCGAACCCATAGGGTCCACATGCTTAATTTTTTGATGATATAGTATTATATGAGTTATGTATGTTGGTGACCGAATGTTGTTTGGAGTCCTGGATAAGATCACAAATATGACGAGAAGCTCCGGAATAGTCTGGAGGTGAAGATTAATATATGGAATAATAGTGTGTGGTCTTTCAAAGGTTTCCGTAATTCACCGGAAGGGGTTTTGGATGTTCCCCGAAATGTTCGGGTACGAGAACACATTGTATGTCCAAGGGGTAAAGCCCACGATGCTTTAGGAAGGTGCAAAAGGAGTTTTGCGAAGGCCAGGGGGCAGACGCCAGGGACCCTGGCATCTAGGGCCAGACGCCAAGGACCCCGGCGTCTGGTCCTGGAGTCCGAGAAGGACTCTTGCTTGTGTGCCAAACCGTCTTTGAGGAGGCTCTTTCTTCAAGAAATGACCCCAGGGCTCAACATATAAATAGAGGGGCAGTGCTAGCACCCAGAAGACATCAAGATTCACCAAGCCATGTGTCGGCAACCCCGTCCCCTCTAGTTTATCCTCCGTCTAGTTTTCATTATGCTTGACGAAGCCCTCCGGAGATTGTTCTTCATCACCACTGTCACCACGCTGTCATGCTGCTGGAACCCATCTACTACTTCGCCCCTCATGCTGGATCAAGAAGGCGAGGACGTCATCAAGCTGAACGCGGAGGTGTCGTATGTTCGTTATTTGATGAGGACGGGTCGTGAATATGTACGACTACATCAACCGCGTTGATAAACACTTCCGCTTAGCGAACTTCAAGGGTATGAAGATGCTCTCCCCCTCTCGTAGCTATGCATCTCCATGGATAGTTCTTGCGTGTGCCAAGAAATTTTTTGTTTTCCATGCAATGTTCCCCTGCATGATATAGGAATGATCAAGGGGGGTTTGCTTGCCTGGAAGCTCTGCTGAAAAGGACTAGTCGTCAGGAGTGTAGTCGATCTCGGGAGCAACGTCAGTCTCGGGGTCTACTAGAGAGAAGAGGGGGAAGAAAATATAAATATAAAGCGAACAGATGCATCACAGTGTATGACATGGCAATATGCACTGTTAGGGGTGACCTAACGCGGTGCTACACGTTACAGATGAAGCGGCAAAACATCTAGGAATATTTTCCCGACGTTTGGCATTTTTCGGACAGATGATCTCCAGTAGAGGGGGAAGAAACAATAAATACAAAGCAAACAGATGCATCACAGTGTATGACATGGCAATATGCAGTGCTAGGGGTGACCTAACGTTGTGCTACACGTTACAGATGAAGCGGGAAAACATCTAGGAATATTTTCCCAACGTTTGGCATTTTTCGGACAGATGAATCGAAGGGGAAGGATCCATGTTTATCATGCTAGAGCCATGTGACAGATGAACAGATAGTATATTAGGATTCGTTACATTTTTCTAAGTAACTTCCATATATAAATTATTTTCATCTGAGTTATAGATTATTTTATATGTTTTTTCAAAGTTTTAAACAATATTTTAAAATAAAAGAAACCTTTTAGCCAACTTAATTGGGCCGAAAATAGATTGATTAGAAAGCCCAACATCTTTGAGGACAGTGGCCCATAGTGCTTTCACGGTTCTTCAGATAGAAGTTAAAATAGCACATCTCTAGCATATCTACCTCTATCCTCTTCTCCTCGTAAAAGAAGGACGGCGCTAACGCCCACACATGTAGTGGGAGCCAAACCCGCCCACGCGCCCTAACACACACACTATACCATGTCACCGCATGCATGCATATGAATTTTTTTTGGATTTTCTGTTTTTAAATTGTTTTATCTCTGAAATGAAAATTTTGATTGAAGATCCGTTTTCACCATTAAATCCCTCGTGGAGAGATATTCGAAACTAGATCTCATATCAATATATTTCGATGAATTATTTTTTGTTAAAAGTTGCCGTGTCTATTGCACATGAATTGCCATGATGTTTACACTAAAGTTGACATGATATGTTTCAGCTATTTTCTTCTACATTAAAAGTAAATTTTGACATATTAGAAAATGGGGAACTAAGAAACTAGACCTGCCATGCACCATAAACTAAAATTGTCATGATACATGCACTTAAAATTGTAATGGTTCATACAAAAAAATATTTTCATGGTCAAATTACTGGAATTGCCATCATCAAAAAACTAAACTGCCATAATCTACAAACTAAAATTGCCACATGGCAAATTTAGTTTAAGCACTATGGCAACTACAGTGTAAACATCATGGCAATTTTTGGAGGAAAAAAATCGTCGAAACATATCAACATGGGGTCTAATTTTGAAGATCTCGTCGAGATGGATTTAATGGTGAAAATTGATTTTTAATTCGATTTTTTAATTAGGAGATAAAACATTTTTAAGCCGAAAACCAAAAAAATATGCTGATATCATCTGTTCATACGTGGCAAAATGAGTGGTGATGAAGGCAAACGCCCACACGTGTGGGCGCTAGTTTTTCCGTAAAAGAAAAAGGTTAGCAAACCTGAAGAGTCTCTCTCGCACGTCTCTCTCTCTCTCTCAAGCTTTCATGTTTCTCTTTCTCTACTTCCACCGTATCATCTTCTCCCTGTAAAAAACTTTAGCGAACTTGAAGAGTCTCCCTCTCTCTCTCAAGGTTTCATGCTTCTCCTCCTATCTCATGTCTTTTCATAGCGCCCGATCTTTCTGAAATTAATAGTAATTTGAAATTCAATAGCAAAATGCTATGGGCACCCGTAAGAGTGTACCCAGCCAGAGTGCACCTATGGCTAACAGTGGGCCAGGAGGGGTCCAATCAGCAGGGTCAACTGTTGACCAGTTGACTGGTCAACAGGGTCCAGGGGACCCACCTGTCATTGACAGGGACTAACCCATTCAGCCTTTGACTAGTCAACAGGGCAGGTGGGGTCTACATGTCTTACACTGCTACCTTTAATAGACATTTAATTAAACTAATTAAGTGGGTTAGGGTCCCTGGGGCCGCTGTCAGTGGGGTTAGGGGCGGGTTAGTGGCAAAGGTCGTTTAGGCCGGCGTTTAGCGACGGTGGCCTCTGGCCACGGCGGACGGGCTTCGGGGAGCCACGGTAGCGGCGGAGGAGGGCGCTGGGAGCCTCGGCGCTAGAAGCCATGGCCACGTGAGGGGAGCGGCTGATGGAGCCGGCATGGCCGGGCAGACGCAGGCGCGGCCAGGGCGCGACCCGAACACGGCGGGAGCGCGGGCAGCAGGTCAGGCGCAGTGGGAGCATGGCGGGACGCGACGGGCACGGACAGGGGCCACGGCTAAAACATCCAAGATTGATAATATAACAGCATAAAATAATAAAAATTTATAGATACGTTGGAGACGTATCATGTGCACACACTAGTGGCAGGCGAATAATTTTACCCGCCACTGGATTTTTTTCCCGAATTAGCTATGGCGGGTTCCTGGCCATGCCCACCACTAATTTGAGGCCACCTATAAGCCTTTTACCAGTAGTGGCGATCTAGATCTAATCTTCTCCACCTTCACAGATGATCTTTGGTTTTGATTTCTTAGGAAGAAATTTTGTTTTCTACTATGTTTCTCAACATGAAGGTGAAAATAGAATAATAACGTCTTTATTATGGCTTCTAAGGCATATTTCTAAGACATATTTCTATAATTTCCAGCAAGATGGATGATGGTTTTGTGGACCTGCATACAATGCTAGCACAACAGCATCGCCCTGAAAGGACCATGGTCCTGCTTCCATAACCCTCTCCAAAACCGTTAGGCAGAAGAATTTCATTAAATGAAGGTTGTTGTGTAGTGGGTGAATCTTGACATCCTGTGCAAGATCCCACCGATCACATATTCCTGTAAAACCAATACTTGTAAGGCTTGTCTACGTGTACCCGTGCAATTGCCATCCAGCGGGTTGCCATTGGCGGTAACATCTCCTCCTACTAAAAAAACTCTGTTATCAAGATCCTTCTCATGTAAACGGCCTCGACCTCGCATGAGTCAGTCCTTGACCCTGACGCTCGATGGTCCATGATCAAACTAGAAACCTTAAGCTGGAGTAGAAGACAAACCGTGCACCAACCCTAGTTCTCTCAAATCCTTCCAAACAGTTAAGCCAAGACAGGGCAGGGAGATCCATGATTGCTCCTGAATCGGTCCTAGGCTTCATCATCGGGATATTGGGGAAGCAGGGAAGAATTTCTCAATGTCGGCGTATTGCCGTGGAGATGAATAGAAACCCTAGCTAGAGGGAAAAGTCGATATACGTTATTTTAGTAACAATTAGAGGGGGCAAAGTCTTTATATGTTTATTTTTTATAGACAAAAAAGTTTGAGAAAGTATTATCGTGCACTATGATACAATAAATTGGGCCTGTGCATATGGAAATCAGATAGTGGGCTGGGAGAGGCATCATCGGATTGTTTTGGGTTAAGAAAATGGGCCTGTGATGCCCATCCAGACGACTATTCGGCTATTGTTTTTTTTATCAAAGCTGGCCGTTTGCCTCAGAAAATAAAATCAAAGCTGGCTGTTCTCCGTGCCGTCTCCGATCCAAATTCCCGGCGCCGTCCCGCTTCAGATCGATCGCTGCGGTCGCCGCCATCTCGTTCATCGCCGAGCTTCAGGTCTGCTACTCTGCTGCCCTCCTCTTCCTTCTAATCTTGAAGAGAGACATGCATCCGGGAGGAGCGCATCTCAATTCTCAACCCTAAACGAACTGCCTCTGCCACTCAGCAGCAGCAACCCGGGTACACGGGATGGAGAAAAGGAGGAGGAAGGAGGAGGAGCAGCAGCAGCAGGCGATAGAGGGCCTCCCCAACGACCTCCTTCGGGAGATCCTGTCGCGGTTGCCTTACCAGTCTCTGTGCCGCTCAAAGTGCGTGTCGGCAGCGTGGCTTGCGATGTGTTCCGACCCCGCCGTCCGTCGGAGATCGCCGCAGACGCTCTCCGGTTTCTTCGGCCTCTCCCGCAGCGGCAGCAACCGTTTTGTCAACGTTTCCGGGAGAGGCCGACCGCTAATTGACCCTTCTTTTCCTTTCCTCCACGGCTTCCAAAACGTCAAGATCGTAAACTGCTGCGGCGGCATCCTTCTATGCCATGGTATGCGAGCGGAGGGCGTGGAATACATTGTGTGTAACCCTGCGACCGAGGAGATCTGGGCCGTGCTGCCCGTGCCTGATACCCATGAGACACCACGTCCTCATGCTTACCGCACCATTTGCTTGTGTTTCGATCCGATCGTCCCTTCTCGCTTTGCGGTGTTTGTCATCATTCAGAATGGTCGCGACATTACCATTATGGAGGTCTACTCATCGGATACCAGAGAATGGACTTCCATGTCGAGCCCATGGGGTCACAAAATTGTGTTATATGGCTTGGAACCAGAATGCTTCTTCTTAAATAGCACTCTACATTCCAGTGCCTATGATTCTCGTGTGGAGACATTTGACTCGGAGGGTAATTCAATAAACATGGTAGTTATAGTGGACACAAGCGGGGATACTTGGAGGACAACTCGACAGCCGACCAAAGCTAAACTGAATTTCTTTGGGCACTCTCAAGGACGATTACATGGAATGGATATAGACAATCGTAATGGTTGCCGGATATCAGTTTGGGTTCTCGAGGACTATGCTAGTGGACAGTGGACCTTAAAGCACACTGCCAGTGTTCTGGAGTTGGTAGGAAAGCCTTCTCGTGAGTGCGATGAGTACTACACCTTGGTTGCAATCGATCCAGAACGTAACCTTATTTTCCTTAATGGCGGGGTGGAGCCGGAACAGACACTTATGTCGTATGATTTGGATACCCAGAAGTTGCATGTTATCTGCACTCTTGAAGATTATCAGAGGAAAATTTTCCGACCTTACATTCCCTGCTTTGTGGAATGGCCGCCATCGGATGCTCATTGAATTTGTGAGCAACTTCACATTTGCTATGTTGGCATGGCTCCTTCATGAAAATCGGCTGTTGGGTATGGTCGAGATCTTCTAGTTGTGTGCAGCGGCTTGAACAAGTACTACATCTACTCGAGTTTAGTTTTCTTATCAGTTGCGTCCAGGATCATTTGTTTTTGTGGCTTTAAACATTATTTTGTTGGCTAGTCAGAAGATGTTACTCAGTACGTTGGTGCGGGTTGTTAGCTACCTGTGCCCATTGGAGAGGGGCGTGCTCGTCGACTCGCCCTCAACATTAATTCTTCTTTGGCCTTGACATCGTCTTCATTGGCTCCTGGCGCTGGGAGCATTGACAATCTCCTGGCTGGGAGCCCGTCCCTGTACCCCCCGCGTCGCCTCCCCGGGCGAGGCGACCGGGGGGCCCCGACGCCGTTCCCCTCCCGCGCGCTCCCAAGTTCCTCTCCCCTGCCGCCGCCAGCGCGCCGCCGGGCCTTGCCCGCGTGGTGCCGGCGGCGGCGGGCCTGCCTGTCCCCACGCGTGGCCTCCTCTGCTCGGGCGATGGTGGTTGGCGGAGGTGTTCCTCGGCTGGCGATGGTGCGTCCTGGTGGCGGGGTCCGCGGGGCGCGGGCGTGTCTGATGCGGTGGCGTGGCCGTTGGCCGCGGGGCGCGCGGCGGTGCGGCTAGCCGCCGGCCTTCGCTCCGCCCAGATCTGGGCTCTTCTGGGCTCCAGCTGGGTTGGGGCGGGCCGGCGTTCCGGCGTGCGGCGGCGTGGCTCCCTGGCGGTGGTGGCGCGGCGTCGAGGGATGCGGGTGGTGGCGGCTTCGTCGGCCGAGGTGCTGCAGCGTGGCGGCAGGGGTTGTCCGGATCTCTGGGGTCCGGCCGGGCCTGTGCGGGCCTGGTAAGCTCCTGTCATCACGTTTGGTCGGCTCCGCGTCGGCGGTGGTGGTAGTCCCCTCCCATCGGCTGAGTTGCGGCTTCCCCCGAGCCCGTTGGCCCCTCGTCCCTCCTCCAGGTCTCGTGTCAGTGGCTCAGCGAGACGGCGTTGATGGTTCAGTGACTGTGGTAGCACATGTTGGTGGGCGGCAGTTCTGGTGGAGCGCTTCCGATCGTCCGGGGTGGTGGTGGTTGTTTGGGTTGGGAGAAATCCTTGGTGGCTTGTCCATCACCGACGTGGTGACGCCTGTGGGCGCCGCCGGACCTTCCTGAAGGGCGTCGGATCTGCCCCTTCCCCACTGCCCTTTGCGTACCGGGGAAAACCCTTGGACTTGCCTGGGCAGTAGCGTCGTCGTCGTCGCATTCCTTCCTGAAGGTGTTGCTCGGTACGCGACGCCTCGGAGTGCTAGAAGCGCAGTGGTACTTCTCCGGTGGGTGCAGCGGTCACCGGCCATCTTTGTTTCGTCAACCTGCCATTGTCGGCATTTGTTTCTTGCATAATAAATGAGATAATAACACTTCAAGGTGTAGTCTACTTTCTCTGCACTTGAGAATCGCCTACAAGCTGTGGTCTGAAGGAGGCAAAACAAGTTGCCCATGTCAAACTGATCGATTGGGTTGCCAGATTATTCGTGGCACAGGACCCTGAGTCTTATAGACGTGACAGCAGCACCACTCTCACAGGCCTGCACATACCTACGCACCAACTGATTCAGTAAGCGCTCTGTTTTTTTGCAGACTGAAACAGTTCAGTTGGACAGCCTTCAGTTATAGCACGAAGCTGAACTGACGATGCCATTTCCAAGGTATTTATTTACTCGAGCATAAAACCACCAGCTAGGAAATACAGAAGGAATCCAACACACACAATATGTTGCTCAGACGCAAACAGCATTGTCGTCGATTCTTCTACCTACGAACTTTTATTTACTTCTGACATTATTTTTACTACCTGCGAACTACTCCACAATGCAAGGGTTCAAGCATCAAACAGGAGATGCCTACAAGATATGCTTCTGCTCTTCTAGCTGAACCGATGGCGAGGCATGCACGGGACGGGGAGCACGCTTCCATTGCTGGTGCTGCACGACGAGTCTGACTGAAGTACTGAACCCTTCCCGCTCCGAGCATCGGGGGGATACGACCAGAGCAGAAACGCATGCGTGCTTGGTGGCGGCGGATATCGCCTACCTTGCGGCTGGTGGTCTCTTGGGGTGCGCCCGAAAATCTCACTCTGAAGACAGACAGCGTGATCTGGAAGTCGACACTAAACAGTTCAGTCTTTCAACGGCTCCGATGCTCTCGGTCTCTGACAAAAGATGAAGATCTACGGTTTCAGTTCAAAGCATTTATTACCGCTGACAATTTTTTATCTTAATAAAAATAATAGAATTATATTAGCGGAGTGAGTTAACTCGTCGCACCATATAGGCCAATTGCTGATGTACAAAAAAAGTGTAGGCTAGCTAGTGAATGAGAAGTAAGAAAAAGGAGACGAATTACTT